>NC_060123.1:388305057-388624343 GCF_021461395.2 Schistocerca americana | reverse complement strand
AAGGGCCCAGGGTGGATGCATTTCCTAGATGACTTTGTCATTCTAGAAGGCACAGTGGATCAACACAAGTATGCATCTATCCTTGGGTACCAGGTCCACCCCTACACGCACACTGTTTTTCGTTGGCACGAAGGCATCTACCAGCAGGACAATGCCATGTGTCACACAGCTAGCAGTGCGCGCATGTGGTTCAAAGAATGCCAGGATGAATTTACCATACTGTCTTGGCCACGAAACTCCCTGGATTTAAACTAAATGGAGAATCCATGGCACCATCTTGATTGTGCTGCCTGCGCCATGGATCCTCAAGCAAGAAACCGAGTGCAGCTGGCAATGATGCTGGAGTTGGTGTGGCTACACATCTCTTTCAGTACTTTCCAGAACCTCACTGACACACTTCCAGCAGTCCACACTGCAAAAGGTTGCTATTCAGGCTTTTGACAATTGGTCACATAATGTGAGTGGATAGTGTAAATATTTTTTTGATTTAGCTGTCTTTTCATACGCAGTGGTAATGGAATTGATTTTAAAATTGGAAATTTACTCAACAGTAGTAGGCATTTCTGCTGGAGATAGTAAAATTCTAGATAGGGGCCAGTGTCATACTTATGCGTTTTGTGCAGCAGTGTTGTCAACACTTGGAGTGATGGTATGGTGAGAACCAAAGGGGTTGTGTCAGCTGCTGGTCTACATAGCCAGTCAGTGAGTAACGAGTAGATAAAGTGTTTTGAAGCAAGAGACAAAGAAAAGTATAGTCACATTCTCGTGTCAGTATATACAAAATCCACTATGTATTGGGGAGGGGGCAGCTGTATTCTCAGGTCCCAGAATAACCACAATGTCAGAATTTGTAGGAAAATATTTGTGACAACTGAGATTATAAATTTCATTGTTCGATGTATATAGAAACACACAGGCCATTTTCTCAAAGAACCTCACTAAAAATAGGGGATCTTCTTATATTTGGGGTTGTCTTATACTCGGGTAAATAAAGTAGTTCTGATTTTATAATATTTCTGATTTTATAATATCAGTGCAGAAACTTGAGACAGTGAAGCATAATTCTTTATTTTAGACACCTGAATGCTGTTACAAAATATTGCCACAGATGATGTAAGTGGTTATGATGTTGGACTGCCAAGTGGGTGAACTTCTGTTGTGTCAAATTCTTCACCATCACCACCCCCCTCCCCCCTATCCATTCCCCCCTCCCTCTTCCTCGCTGTTTGCTTTATTCAAATTTGTGTCTGTGTTGTGGTATAATGTCTGTTTGCAACAGCGAGGTGTAAGAGTGGGACTTATAATGACAGTTGATTCTGCACAACTACTCTATTAGCATCCAAAAGAGAGTGAGTTTCGAATGGGAACTGCAAACATTTGATGACAAGAAGACAAGTCAACATAATCCTCTACAGGAAAATGCATCTGGTGTGTCATACAGAGCACTAGTGACAGTACGTGTGTCATATGATAGGAATCTCTTATTGACACATCTAATTTGCATGACCAGTAAGTGAGTTAGATACGCCACCTTGCCCAAAATAGGTGTTCGTATGAAGGTGAATGTGATGACTCTCAAGGAAATGATGAAAACATAATAGTTTGTCTCTTAAACTGCAACAAATGAATGCAGCAGTTTCACAATTACACAGATTCTCTGTGCTCTGTCAAAACATATGGTTTTGAAGTTGCGTTCTTTTTTGAAAGTCTTGACTCTTGAATTCTTTTGTTGTAACGTAGTTCACACCTGTTTATTTCTGTGAGGTGTCTATGTGGTATCTCGCCTGCTCTCACTATTCACCCCATTTACTTGTGACGGTATCATATTCTTACCAAATGACACATATTCTATAGCCAAAGTATAACATGACAACTGCCAAGACTGCAGAAAGAGAACAAACATTTCAATAACTGACAGACAGTTCATAATGTTGTGGGGGCAGAATGGCATGAGGGAGTTTAGAACACGGTTTGCCCACTTGACAGGCCAATACCATTACCATTACCATTACCCATAACACCATTACTGTTTTAGGCTGCTATTTATTGCAATTTTTGTCCTTGGACTGTTCACTGTTTCTATTTTGCTTTTTACCCCCACAGTTCAGTACACCTTCTTCCAGTTTTCATTCTTGATCCGTGTTCAGTTTATGACGGGCTATCCACTGGGCCACCTTACCACTAAATCTGAGGGAGGATGCGATGGGGAGTTTCCCTTGTGAGTAAAGCAGTAGTCACAAAATTTTGCAGTCTGGAAAGGTACTCAGTTTAAAAAAAGGAAGAATCCCTGTAGCATCCCAGAAACCAATGCATTAATATCATGACAAATCAGTGAAAAACATATAGGATGAAAGAAAGATTGGCTGTCCTCTCATCATTGAGTGTGATGGGTGTTTGTTTACAATCATATTCATAATGGCTGTAGTCTTAAAAACATTCAAATTTAATTTGAGGTAACTATATGGTGTAATGTTCCTGATACTAAAAGTCTGGCATTTTTCTTGAGTGGTGATTGCTAATTATTACTTTAGCTCACCTTTAGTCTCAGCTGTGGATAAAACTTGGACTTTGTTTTCAGATTTGGTAGCAAACCCCAGAAGCCAAGAATTTAGCACAAGAACCAATTGCATAAATAAATACGACACTTCTCAGATCTATGTGCCATGCATTCTTGCCCTCAAATGCAGTGACTCTTCATATTAAATATTTTTCTGCATGGAACTTTACAATAATTGCTTTGTTTTCAATCTCAGTGTAAATGTCAAGTTCACAGATTGAAATACGTCAGCAGAACAATTACATATTTCAAAGTCATTTGTTGACTTAAGTAATTTTCCCTGTTGTTAGTTGTGGCTCTTGCCCCAGGAGCTATGTGATTCTCCGACCTGGGGCAGTGATTCATGGAGTATGTGCAAACACTCCCCTGCAGTTATTGCCAATTGCTTTGTTAATGCAATCATCGTCCCATTTTGAAAACATGCATAGCTCCACCAGGTTACTTGACACATGGAAATATGCAGATTGTTCATCATTGAAGTTCCAGTTTCAGAACCCTTTAGAAAGAGAACCACTGCTGAGAATGACATCAAATTTGAAAAAATATTGTTGATGTAGGGGGAACCGTCATAGAACAAACAAATAAAATTAATGAAAATTTGACCAACAGATGTCACAGTGAGCATCAGGAGATGTACACCAACAGACATGCAGCATATCACCCAGCACGATTGTCTTCATGAAGGATTGTGCACTGCACACTGCAAGAAAAGCTCTTTTACAAAAATGGTGACTGTGTGCCAGTAGCCCTGCAGTAGTTTCGGACACTCAAGGACATGAAAAAAGGCATTGGCCTGATGTCTGCTAGTAGGAGAAAATGATTACAAAATTTGATACGACAGGTTCTTTTGAAGTGCATTTTGGCAGAGGGAGGAAGGCAGTTGGTGTGTCATTTGCCGAAGATGAGGCGACTGCATTTCAGGAGGGATTGAGGAATGTTGTGCAAACATGCAGTGCATGGGGAGTTGCCCAAAAATTGGGCATGCCTGTGAGTACACTGCATAAAATCCTACAAAACGTCCTACATTGTTATCCATACAAAATCATCTTTATCTGTGGTACTGATTTAGACCAAAGCAGTGAATTAAAGTATGTACCAGTGCCAGAATTCAGACCCAGGTCTCCAGCTTACTGGACAGATATACTAACTGTTATGCCACAATGGCACTGCGGCTACCGTAGCTGCATGAAATGCCCTAGTACGTCTCTCTCTCTGATACAAAGTCCATCTCATGCTTGAGCCCATTAATGTCCTTCTTCTAAACTTGCATCAGTATCACCAAGACTCTGCAGTATTATCGCAGATAAAGGTGAAACTCAGTATGTCTCAAGACCATCAGCTGCATATGACAAATAATAAAAATCTCCCTTGTTCTGGAATTGCTTGCTGCTGACCTGCCAGCAAGTCCGATGTTCACTCGAAGCTCTTGCTCAAAGTGGATAATTAATGGCCATGGAAAATTCTGTGAGCAGACAAAGCCCATTTTCGTAGCCAAGGACATGTCAATAAGCAGAATTGGAGAATATGAGCGGAAGAATGTTCACGTGCGCATCAACTAGTACCACTTCAATCTTCCAGGGCGACACTGTAGTGCATGCTGAAGGCAGTGTTTATCATAGGGAGGTTTTTTTAAAAAAAAGAGAGAGAGAGAGAGAGAGAGGTAAGACCTGCTCCTGATAATCACTATGAGTCATCTGTGCACCATCATTCCAACCCTTCAGCAGCATGGATGTGTGTATGGGATCATTCTTAGGCAATATGACTGTCTTCTGCATATTGTGCAGCCAGTGAAGTGATTGCTTGCAGGGGCATTTCAGAAATTCTAGAATTATCGGCCATGCCATTCGTATCACCAGATCATAATCCGTGTGACTTCTGGCAGAGGGGTCATCTGAAAGATGATGTGTTCAGTGCACCTGAGACACTCTGATCTAATGCGGGAAATGCTGTTTCGTGATTTGAGCTTGTGGCAAAAAACGATGGGCAGCATATTGAACATGTCTTGTCCTAGTCTCATGACAATTAGAAACAAGTGTTGCTTTTTATGTAGTTTTTGGACCTAGGACAATTAAAAACGGATGTCATTTTGCTTTTTATGCAATTTTTGGTCCCAGAACAATTAAAAACTAATGTCTTTTGCTTTTTATGTGGTTTTTGGCCTGAGTGCAATTAAAATCCAATTTTTTCCATCCAGTATGGTATGAACTTGCTGTGATGAATGGGGTTACCTAACTAACAGAGCCACAACTATTGCCTATGGAACTTGAGCGGTCATGCACAGTGAATAGTGCAGACGGTGTAATGTGCAACTCAAGTCATAGCCATCACATTGCGATTCATCTGTCATTTGTAACTGATGCCATTTATGGTAAGATGCTTACAGCACCACCTTTGGTAAATTTCTGAATTTTTGTTTGTTGCATGATGTTTCCTCTGCATCAATAATATGCTGTTCACATTTGACATTGTTCTGTGCAGTGGATCGCTTTCTATAGCATTTTTCAACTATAACTTAAATTATAGACATCCTGTATACCAAAAGCAGTCATAAAAGTTGTGCTTGACGTGTTTTATGTAATTTCTGGCTTGCTCCTTGTGGTCGAAGCTGAGTAAGAACACTTCATGGAGTAAGAACACTTCATGAAATCTGTCACCTGGCATAACTTTTAAAGTATTTACCTTTCCCTTTTAATCTTGCCACCGTAGTTGTTCTCTTGAAGTAGAGGTTCTGCTAATCAGTGCCTCTGAAATCCCATGTATAGCAAAGAAAAGGCTTTGACTTCTTTGTGTTCTGCAGCTGTTGTTGGAGCAAAAGAAGATAACATCTACTACTCATATCACGAAAATGCACATCCAGCACTTTTACAAACATATATTTCCTATACCGATAGTCAGTGTGACTTGTGAATTTGAGTAGAACACAACTTTACATATGCCTCGAAGGCTTAACATGACAAACCAGATTACTATATATTTCATTTGTCGCAAAATCGTATTGTCTTTTGTTTTCATTCTTGAGAAGTGTGGTTGTTCTTTGATGGTCAAGCCACCGGCAAAGCCGTGATGCCAAAACGTAAAAGACCTTGCACACAGCAGGGAAGCCTTTATTTGTCGCTACCTATTGTCGTTTTCTCATATCCCACACCTCCCATTTAATGCCTGCACATATGAAAACGAACACCCACAAACAGTATATGTTCCGCAACTTACTCCCTACTTATTAATACTCTGTCACAATCATCTTTCCTTGTACTACACATGGAGTATGAAATGTCTGTTGCCTAAACAACATGCTCTCTTACATATTTTACAATGTTACATTGTTTTATAATTCACAAGAATCTCTTGCTGGCTAGGCAGATGTAGGACTACACATCGCTGTTCTGTAATGATTTGCAACACATGTTTTGCTTCACATAAATACATCTGTGTCCATCATAAATCTTTGTTGTGTTCCATTGAAATAATTTAAATTTTGACATTTGTGTGTCTTTAAGTAGGACAATATTTTTCAGAATCTTGATACATCTTTCCCTTAACACCCAAGGAAAAGTGTCTTTGTTTCTGAAGTGTTGAATGCCAATCTCTGCTTGTTGATATTATTGTTACCTTCATTGTGATTTGTACATGAAGTATGATTTTTCAGTGTGTGTTGCTAAATTGGAATGCATTGTCTTCAAATAGGAAATGTGAGGTCAGTAAATAATTATATATCTGAAGAGACAGTTGAAAATTTGTGCAAGTTTAAGATGTAAATCTGCTTCTTGTGAGCAGTTCCTCGCACTTTAGACCATCCAAGTGGCATACCTTCTGTTCTCTCTGTCTCACTTGATTTTGCTTTTTGTGTGTATGAATAACAATAAATTTTATGCTATTGCAGGCATTTGTTGTCACCCATGCTAAAGAACACATATTACTGTTAACATTCCACAAATGATTGCGGTTTGTGCATGTCAAGGCACGAACAGGGATTGTGTTGTTGATGATTCCAAGTGATAGTTACGGTACGTGCACAGTGCTTTCTGCTTAAAGAAATCTTACAACCTGCAAATTATATCTCAAGTTTGCTTATGCAGAACGTGTCAAGTAGCACCTCCATCACTGATGACAACTCGCAACAAATGGAATAGAAATTCAGTAACTTGCTATAACATAATGCTTGCATTAGCTATGGCATTCACAGTGAAGTGCTCAGAACGCTTCTGAATGCTCATTGGCTGTTGGAGGATGCGTGATGTAGATGCACTGAACAAGCCTATAAACAACTTCTATTGTTCATGACCCCAGCGATAGCATATTAAAGAATATATGTTAGTGTTTTGATGATGTTAATATGGCAGTTTGACAATTAAATGTCTGCTTTAGTAATTATGCTGATACCTGACACGTCTTAGCATTAAATTTTGTTTTGTTGTGTTTACAGGCATTGAATATTGCTTTTGAAAAGTTCAGCTACTCCATGGAAGAAAAAAAGAATGGAGGACAGGTCAAAAGTGAACTTCTTAGTAAATATCGTGAATTACCCAAAAAATATAATAAAATAATAAATTTTGGACAAAGACTGTGGATAGCAATGGCAAGAGGAGAAAACACAGAGGCCAACATAGATGCATTATATGAAATTGCAGACACTGTAGAAGAGCTGTGGCGTGGAGATACATTGCTTCTTCAAGGCTATCCTATGCTAACTCAGCTGAATGTAGGAGTAGTTTACCTTCTCAGTCGTATTTTTGATATGGTGAGTTTTGTTAAATATTACTTCAAAAACCAAATAAGTAATTGTGTTGTTTTTGATAATTCTGCTGGATGTTCGGTATTTATTACAATATCAATTACAGCTCCTAGAGGGGGAAAGGGGGGGGGAGGGGGTGGAGTGAGAGAGAGAGAGAGAGAGAGAGAGAGAGAGAGAGTGTGTGGGGCCATTATGCATGTAGCATAACAATAAGCCGCAGTGGGATCCCTGCATCCAGAAAATATTTCTAGCTATGTGGCAAAGGTGTAGCATCCATAAAGTCATGAGACATTCTAGAACATTTCAGTTGTGGACATTCTTTCATTAAATATTCCACAGTCAGTTCATGATCTCTACCAAGTGAGAGAATTGTAAAGTCCATTTTCATAGTTTGAGTCCTTGCATGTGGAACGACCTGCCCTTTTCATCAGTTCTGCCTAGTTCTCAAAACCCTTTAGTTTAGCTGAGAAATCTGTGAAATCTTATTGATAAATTGATTTGTGTTGGGTGCAGTGCTTCATCACTGTTGAAATTCTTTCTCGTACCCTACCATATTTGACTCTAGGACTTACTGGATTCGTGGACTTAAACTGGTTCAGTGGGAGTTCATGAAGGATTTTGAGGCCCCATCAATGGTTGGAATCATTTAGTTCCTCTAGTTGTCTTATCATAGTTTCCTGTTATTCAGTTTCGAGGGCGGTGGTGGTGGATAGAATAATGTGCGTATAAACGAGGCAATGTGTCAGATCAATTTGCATCAGGATTCTAGTTTCTATGTTTTACATACAAACTGAATGTGCTGTTTGTGTCTTTTCCTCATTATCTTTCATTGACTGGATTGAAACTATTGAGTATTGTGATACATTGTGTGTTTTCCAATGTCTGTGAGTGCTGTGCAATATCTGTACTATAACCTCAGTTGCTGTCTACATTTGTGCTTTGTACAAAATTTGTCAGTAGTACCTGCATTTAGACAGTCATCTTCATTTGGACAGTCATTATCCCTCTAATTGGAGTTTTATTTTTGTGAATTTTTAGAAGCTTATGATCGTCATCCATAAAATTTTTTGTAACAAATAGATGGTTATGAACATTACATTTTTGTTATGTAAACTTTGGCAGCGATGTCTTGTTTGAAAAATCATTTTCTGCTTAATTTCAGTGTAGCTACCTCATGTAATTATTGTAACACTTCCATCTTTTCTTTTTTTGTATGTTGACCAATTTGTTCTGTGGAAGGGTTCGATAGTCTATAATCATGATGTAAACAGGCCTCATATGAAGTACAGTGTAGCTGTGTAAGATTGTGTTCTATGAATAACTGTCACATCAGTTCTAGTAGGTGTCCTGTTTCAAATGCGGTATATACACTCCTGGAAATTGAAATAAGAACACCGTGAGTTCATTGTCCCAGGAAGGGGAAACTTTATTGACACATTCCTGGGGTCAGATACATCACATGATCACACTGACAGAACCACAGGCACATAGACACAGGCAACAGAGCATGCACAATGTCGGCACTAGTACAGTGTATATCCACCTTTCGCAGCAATGCAGGCTGCTATTCTCCCATGGAGACGATCGTAGAGATGCTGGATGTAGTCCTGTGGAACGGCTTGCCATGCCATTTCCACCTGGCGCCTCAGTTGGACCAGCGTTCGTGCCGGACGTGCAGACCGCGTGAGACGACGCTTCATCCAGTCCCAAACATGCTCAATGGGGGACAGATCCGGAGATCTTGCTGGCCAGGGTAGTTGACTTACACCTTCTAGAGCACGTTGGGTGGCACGGGGTACATGCGGACGTGCATTGTCCTGTTGGAACAGCAAGTTCCCTTGCCGGTCTAGGAATGGTAGAACGATGGGTTCGATGACGGTTTGGATGTACCGTGCACTATTCAGTGTCCCCTCTACGATCACCAGTGGTGTACGGCCAGTGTAGGAGATCGCTCCCCACACCATGATGCCAGGTGTTGGCCCTGTGTGCCTCGGTCATATGCAGTCCTGATTGTGGCGCTCACCTGCACGGCGCCAAACACGCATACGACCATCATTGGCACCAAGGCAGAAGCGACTCTCATCGCTGAAGACGACACGTCTCCATTCGTCCCTCCATTCACGCCTGTCGCGACACCACTGGAGGCGGGCTGCACGATGTTGGGGCGTGACCGGAAGACGGCCTAACGATGTGCGGGACCGTAGCCCAGCTTCATGGAGATGGTTGCGAATGGTCCTCGCCGATACCCCAGGAGCAACAGTGTCCCTAATTTGCTGGGAAGTGGCGGTGCGGTCCCCTACGGCACTGCGTAGGATCCTACGGTCTTGGCGTGCATCCGTGCGTCGCTGCGATCCGGTCCCAGGTCGACGGGCACGTGCACCTTCCGCCGACCACTGGCGACAACATCGATGTACTGTGGAGACCTCACGCCCCACTTGTTGAGCAATTCGGCGGTACGTCCACCCGGCCTCCCGCATGCCCACTATACGCCCTCGCTCAAAGTCCATCAACTGCACATACGGTTCAGGTCCACGCTGTCGCGGCATGCTACCAGTATTAAAGACTGCGATGGAGCTCCGTATGCCACGGCAAACTGGCTGACACTGACGGCGGCGGTGCACAAATGCTGCGCAGCTAGCGCCATTCGACGGCCAACACCGCGGTTCCTGGTGTGTCCGCTGTGCCGTGCGTGTGATCATTGCTTGTACAGCCCTCTCGCAGTGTCCGGAGCAAGTATGGTGGGTCTGACACACCGGTGTCAATGTGTTCTTTTTTCCATTTCCAGGAGTGTATTTTCTGCATTTGTGGTTCACTTCTGCTATTTTTTAATAAGCTACAAGAGTTTGTTAGTGAATATAACCTTGACAAAACAAAAGTATGGGACACAAAGTTTAGACTATTTCAGGAAATAAGTAAATTTTATCCTAGGGTTTTTCTCTTGTAATAACACTTACCTCTTTCCTGGGCATTTCAGTTCTTGAACAGGACCTGTCATCCTAATAGCATTAAAGATCTTGAAATAAAAAGAAAATAATTGGGCTTAATGTAAAGTTGGGTCCTACTTATTTACTTTTCAGAAAAAAGAAAAAAAACATTGCACCACCTTTATGCAGCCCTCTGTGAATGAATGTTCTTGTTAATGGGCAGTGGTTCAAATATATGATGAATAATGGTGCCCCTAAGGGAAATGATGCCAATGGCCCTGCTGCAGTGGTAACTCAGGTTCCCCTCAGTTCACTGAAGTTAAGCACTGTCGGGCTTGGCTATCAGTTGGATGGATCACTGTGTGGGTCTGTTGAGCGCTGTTGACAAGCGGGATGCACTCAGCCTTTGTGAGGCCAATTGAAAAGCTGTTTGGTACAGAAGTGGCAGCTCCAATCACAAAAACTGACAATGGGCATGAGAGCAGTGTGCCTAGCACATGCCTCTCCATGTCTGCATCCCATGATGCCTATTGACTGGCTATGACATGGCAATTGTCTTGTGACAGCCAGAGCGACAGCACCAGCAGCAGCGAGTACTGTTTGTATAAAGCGTTTTTGTACTTATTTGCTGCGCTTAGCTTTTAAATAGTTTTTCTGGGAAAACCTAGCGTAATTTTCGCGTCTCGTATTTCAGTGAGTGTTTCTTGATTATCAGAGTAGCTCATCAGAAGATTATCTTGGGAATTTGTCACCGTATAGAGTAGGGTAAACATAGTCATGTGTAGGGGCTGTGGTTGTTGTGAGCGGACGCAAGGAGAATTGGCCACTCTTCGGGGGCAGTTGGAGGCTTTGTCTGTTAGGCTCATCGAGCTCGAGGCGCAGGCGTCGGCTCGTAGTGGCGTTGGGGCAACTGTGGTGAGACCTATGCCTACTTCGGTGGCCTTGGAATCACATGGAACCCCTGATGTCGCTGCGTCTTCCGGCAGTGAGCATCTTACCGGTCAGCCATCACTCCAGGGTGAATGGCGGACAGTGGTGGGCTCGCGCGTGCCTGGCCGAAAGGCGAAGGTGGGATCTGGCCGCGTGGCAGCTGCCTTACCCCTTTCCAACAGGTACGGGGTGCTTCCTAGTGGTGATGACATCGTTTCCGAGCCACCACAGGGTGCCTCGCCTGTTGGGCCAGTGGCCGATTCTCCGGCAAGGTCCCGACAGTCACAGAGGGCGGGCCTATTAGTTATAGGGAGCTCCAACGTTAGGCGGGTTATGGAGCCCCTCAGGAAAATAGCGGGTAGGTCGGGGAAGAATGCCAGTGTGCACTCGGTGTGCTTGCCGGGGGGTCTCGTCCGTAATGTGGAGGAGGCCCTTCCGGCAGCTATTGAACGCACTGGGTGTGACCGGCTGCAGATAGTAGCACATGTCGGAACGAATGACGCCTGCCGCTTGGGTTCTGAGGCCATCCTTGGTTCCTTCCGGCGGCTGGCTGATTTGGTGAAGACAACCAGCATCGCACGCGGAGTGCAAGCTGAGCTTAATATCTGCAGCATAGTGCCCAGAGTCGATCGCGGTCCTCTGGTTTGGAGCCGTGTGGAGGGTCTAAACCAGAGGCTCAGACGACTCTGCGACTATAATGGTTGCAAATTCATCGACCTCCGTTATTGGGTGGAGAACTGTAGGGCCCCCCTAGACAGGTCAGGCGTGCACTACACACCGGAAGCAGCTACTAGGGTAGCAGAGTACGTGTGGCGTGCACACGGGGGTTTTTTAGGTTAGAGGGACCCCCCCTTGGGCGAAACGATAAAATACCTGACGGCTTACCAGAGAGGACATTATCATCGTTGATAAAGAATGTCCGTCCTCAGAGACCAAAAACAGGAAAAGTTAACGTAATATTGGTAAACTGCAGGAGTATCCAGGGCAAGGTTCCTGAATTAGTATCTCTTATTGAAGGAAATAGTGCGCATATAGTATTAGGAACGGAAAGTTGGTTAAAACCGGAAGTGAACAGTAACGAAATCCTAGACACAGAATGGAATATATACCGCAAGGATAGGATAAACGCCAATGGTGGAGGAGTATTTATAGCAGTAAAGAATTCAATAATATCCAGTGAAGTTATTAGCGAATGCGAATGTGAAATAATCTGGGTTAAGTTAAGTATCAAAGGTGGGTCAGATATGATAGTCGGATGCTTCTATAGACCACCTGCATCAGCAACCGTAGTAGTTGAGCGCCTCAGAGAGAACCTGCAGAACGTCGTGAAGAAGTTTCGTGATCATACTATTGTAATAGGGGGAGACTTCAATCTACCAGGTATAGAATGGGATAGTCACACAATCAGAACTGGAGCCAGGGACAGAGACTCTTGTGACATTATCCTGACTGCTTTGTCCGAGAATTACTTCGAGCAGATAGTTAGAGAACCAACTCGTGAAGCTAACGTTTTAGACCTCATAGCAACAAATAGACCGGAACTTTTCGACTCCGTGAATGTAGAAGAGGGTATCAGTGATCATAAGTCAGTGGTTGCATCAATGACTACAAGTGTAATAAGAAATGCCAAGAAAGGAAGGAAAATATATTTGCTTAACAAGAGTGATAGGGCACAAATCGCAGAATATCTGAGTGACCACCATCAAACGTTCATTTCTGAGGAAGAGGATGTGGAACAAAAATGGAAAAAATTCAGAAACATCGTCCAGTACGCCTTAGATAAGTTCGTACCGACTAGGGTCCAAAGCGAGGGGAAAGATCCACCGTGGTATAACAATCATGTACGAAAGGTACTACGGAAACAAAGAAAGCTTCATCATAGGTTTAGGAGTAGTCGAATCATAGCTGATAAGGAAAAGCTGAACGAAGCGAAAAAGAGCGTAAAGAGAGCAATGAGAGAAGCATTCAACGAATTCGAACATAAAACATTGGCAAACAATCTAAACAAGAACCCTAAAAAGTTTTGGTCATACGTAAAATCGGTAAGCGGATCTAAATCCCCTATTCAGTCACTCGTTGACCACGATGGAACCGAAACAGAGGACGACCGAAGAAAGGCAGAAATACTGAATTCAGTGTTCCGAAACAGTTTCACTGCGGAAAATCGTAACACGGTCCCTGACTTCAGCCGTCGCACGGACGCCAAAATGGAAAATATTGAAATAAACGATATCGGAATTGAAAAACAACTGCTATCACTTAGTAGCGGAAAAGCATCCGGACCAGACGAGATACCCTTAAGATTCTACAGTGATTATGCTAAAGAACTTGCCCCCTTTCTATCAGCAATTTATCGTAGATCGCTGGAAGAACGTAAAGTACCTAGCGACTGGAAGAAAGCGCAGGTCGTTCCCATTTTCAAGAAGGGTCATAAATCAGATGCGAATAATTATAGGCCTATTTCGCTTACGTCAATCTGTTGTAGAATAATGGAACATGTTTTGTGTTCTCGTATTATGACGTTCTTAGATAATACAAATCTCCTTCATCATAACCAACATGGATTCCGCAAACAGAGATCATGTGAAACTCAGCTCGCCCTATTTGCCCAAGAAATTCACAGTGCCGTAGACACTGGCGAGCAGATTGATGCCGTATTCCTGGACTTCAGGAAGGCATTTGATACGGTTCCGCACTTACGTTTAGTGAAAAAAATACGAGCTTACGGAATATCGGACCAGGTTTGTGATTGGATTCAGGATTTCCTAGAAGAAAGAACACAACATGTCATTCTTAACGGTTCAAAATCTGCAGATGTAGAGGTAATTTCGGGAGTACCGCAGGGAAGCGTGATAGGACCTTTATTGTTTACAATATACATAAATGACTTAGTTGACAACATCGGTAGCTCCGTGAGGCTATTTGCAGATGACACGGTTGTCTACAAGAAAGTAGCAACATCAGAAGACTCGTACGTACTCCAGGAGGACCTACAGAGGATTAATGCATGGTGCGACAGCTGGCAGCTTTCCCTAAACGTAGATAAATGTAATATAATGCGCATACATAGGGGCAGAAATCCATTCCAGTACGATTATGCCATAGGTGGTAAATCATTGGAAGCGGTAACGACCGTAAAATACTTAGGAGTTACTATCCGTAGCGATCTGAAGTGGAATGATCACATAAAACAAATAGTGGGAAAAGCAGGCGCCAGGTTGAGATTCATAGGAAGAATTCTAAGAAAATGTGACTCATCGACGAAAGAAGTAGCTTACAAAACGCTTGTTCGTCCGATTCTTGAGTATTGCTCATCAGTATGGGACCCTTACCAGGTTGGATTAATAGAAGAGATAGACATGATCCAGCGAAAAGCAGCGCGATTCGTCATGGGGACATTTAGTCAGCGCGAGAGCGTTACGGAGATGCTGAACAAGCTCCGGTGGCGGACACTTCAAGAAAGGCGTTACGCAATACGGAGAGGTTTATTATCGAAATTACGAGAGAGCACATTCCGGGAAGAGATGGGCAACATATTACTACCGCCCACATATATCTCGCGTAATGATCACAACGAAAAGATCCGAGAAATTAGAGCAAATACGGAGACTTACAAGCAGTCGTTCTTTCCACGCACAATTCGTGAATGGAACAGGGAAGGGGGGATCAGATAGTGGTACAATAAGTACCCTCCGCCACACACCGTAAGGTGGCTCGCGGAGTATAGATGTAGATGTAGATGTACTGTTGGTCCTTCTGAGGGATTTCAGACAGAGTTAGTTAGGGAAATAATAGCAAGGTATAGGAAGGATCATCTTGTGCACACAATATGTATGCCTTGGGGCCTCATTCAGCATGATGAAGTGGCTGTTGTTCCAAAGTTACCATAGATACCACTTGATATGATACTTGGTACTAGGTTATTCCCTGATGTTCTGATGACATGCCATGCCCAATACACACAAAGAAAAAGTTTTAACAAGTAGACTCCTGTTATAAGCTATGTAAAGTGATGATAAAGGTGTGTTCAGTTGTTTATGTGAGGGTCACAGGCCTCCTGTAGGGCATTACATCACAGGGTAAACAATTATGTACTTCCTGAAGAAGGGCAGCATTCTTTTCAGTAGTTGCAGGGGCAGCAGTCTGAATGATTGGCTGATCCAGTTTAGTAACACTAGCCAATGTGTCCATTTTGTGTTGGTACTACAAACAGCTGAAATCATGGGTAACTACAGCCACTATATTTTGCAGGAACATACAGCGCTACTGTATGGTTAGTGATTATGGCACCTGCTTAGGTAGAATATTCCTGACAGAAGATGGCTTCCCATTCAGATGTCCAGGTGAGAACTGCTGAGGAGGATATTGTCACCACAGAAACAAATTTAGCATTCTACACGTCAGAGCATTGAATAACAATCTGTTATTTGGACAGATATGTTAATGAATTTAGAAGTATAAATGATAGATTGAAGTTAGATATATAGTAGGATTTAGTGCTGTGTGGTGGCAGTAAGAACAAGATTTCAGATCTGGTGAGCACAGGATTATCTACAGACAATCAAATATTGCTGGAGTAGATCTAATAATGAATAAGAAAATAGGAATGTGGGCGAACTGCTAAGAACAGCAGAGTGATCACACATTATTGTAGCCAACACAGAAACAAAGCCAACACCCACCACAATAGTACAAGTTTATGTCCCTAGTAATGAAGAGACTAAAGGGAAATATTTTAAGGTAAAAGAAATCTAATTGTTTCATTAAGGGAGATGAAAATTTGTGTGTAGTTGGTGGACTGGAATTCAATAGTAGGAAAAGGAAGAGAAGCAAAAATAGTAAGAGAACATAGATAGGGAGAAAGAAATGAAAGGGAAACCCACATGGTAGAATTTCGCACAGGGCACAATTTAATCATTGCAAACACTCTTTTTAAAAGCTATTAAAGGAAGTTCTGTATGTGGAAGAGACCTGGAAATATTGTAATGTTACAAATAGATTATATAATGTTAAGACAGATTTGAAGCTGCAAAACATTGCCGAGGGCAGATTTAGACACTGATTGAGAGCTGTGGACACTGTGATTGTGAGCTGCAAATTAAAATTGCAGAAATTATAAAAAGTTGGAAATTAAGAATACAGGATCTTGATAAGTTGAAATAATCAGAAGTTATTGATAGTTTCAGAGGGGTCATTTGGAGAATTATTGTTCACTGTATGGATCTACACTAAAGAGCCAAAGAAACTGCTACCTCTACCTTATATTGTGTAGGCCCCTGCGAGCATGCAGAATTGCCACAACACGACATAGCAAGGACTTGACTAATGTCTGAAGTAGTGCTGGAGAGAAATGACACCATCAATCCTGCAGGGCTGTCCATAAATCTGTAAGAGTATGGGAGGGTGCAGATCTCTTCTCAACAGCACATTCCAAGGCATCCCAGATATGCTCAATAATGTTCATGTCTGAGGAGTTTGGTGGCCAGGGGAATTGTTTAAACTCAGATGAGTGTTCCTGAAGCACTCTGTACCAATTCTGGTGTATGGGGGTGTCACATTGCCCTGCTGGAATTGCCCAAGTCCTTCGGAATGCACAATGGACATTAATGGATGCAGGTGATCAGACAGGATGCGTGTCACCTGTCAGAGTCTTATCTAGACATATCAGGAATCCCATATCACTCCTACTGCACATGTTCCACACCATTACGGAACCTCCACCAGCTTGAATAATCTCCTGCTGACATGCAGGGTCCATGGAATCATGAGATTATCTCCATACCTTTACATAACCATTCACTCAATACAATTTTAAATGAGATTTGTCCGACCAGGCAACAGGTTTCCAGTCATCAACAGTCCAATGTCAGTGTCGAAGGGCCCAGGTGAGGCATAAAGCTCTGTGTTACGCAGTTGTCAAGGGTACATGAGTGGGCCAGTCGTCAAGGGTACATGAGTGGGCCTTTGGCTCAGAAAGCCCATATCAGTGATGTTTCATTGAATGGTTCACACGCCAATACTTGTTGATGGCCTAGCATTGAAATCTGTAGCAATCTGCAGAAGGGTTGCACTTCTGTCACATTGAATGATTCTCTTCAGTCATCGTTGGTCCCATTCTTGCAGTATCTTTTTCTGGCCGCAGTGATGTCAGAGATTTGATGTTTTTCTTTATTCCTAATATTGCTGGTACATTCGTGAAATGGTCTTACGGGAAAATCCCCACTTCATCGCTACCTCGGAGATGCTGTGTCCCATCACTTGTGCACCAACTATAACACCACGTTCAAACTCACTTAAATCTTGATAAACTGCCATTGTAGCAGCAGTAACCAATCTAACAATTGTGCCAGACACTTATTGTCTTATACAGGCATTGACAACCACAGCACTGTATTCTGTCTGTTTACATATCTCTGTATTTGAATATGCATGCCTATACCAGTTTCTTTGGTACTTCAGTGTATTTTTACAGAAGACATTCTTCCCATTTAAAATGATTTACATAGCTATAATAAAACATTGGCACAGTTACAGATTTGTGTATGATACCCTTTCCATACAATCTATTTGTTACATAATGTCAGAGCCTAAAATACCTACTGCTGCATTCAGCTATACCCGAATAGTCGTTCTGACAATCAGGCTTGGCAACAAACAAACAGCAGACGAGACAAACAGCAAGGCAATGGCAAGTAAATACAATCTGAGGCAGTACTCTAGTCAAAGTCACTAAGCCTAGTGCTGTCACGCTATCTCTCTCTCTCTCTCTCTCTCTCTCTCTCTCTCTCTCTCTCTCTCTCTCTCTCTGTCTCTCCCCCCCCCTCTCCCCCCTCCCTCCCTCCCTCCCTCCCTCCTTCTAAACAACAAGCAACACCTGTCTTAATTACTGTCTTGCAAAGACTCCCATCAATATGTTATTGCAGTTAATGTTAAAAAGTCTGGCTGAAGCAATTATTGTCTGCTGGACAAACCACTATATTTCAAAATATTTCCCAGCTAGGGCTTGACATGCCATGTATGCACTGCTATGAACGTTCGGGTTTCAGCTTCCAACAGGAGGTGTGTTGTTGCATCAGTTACACAGGAAATCAGACTGCTGCCTCTGTTTGCAACTACTTCACTAGTCTTATTAGGGGGCCTGTGAAAAATAAGACAATACTGTCAACAACAGTAAATGGGAGTCCATTTCAGAACATAGCAGATGAATATAGTAGTATGGCAAAATGTCCCCGTACAAGAAAAAGTCATTGTGGAATATGTGCCAGTTGTTGTCATTCAACTTGTAGAAAGCAGGTGGCACTTTTCTGGTGGGTACTAGGCGTTTATAATTCAACTGTTGATCTTCCAAGTGTTGCCGTGTGGGCTGCATATATCACAGGACAGTGAAACAGCTTAGGTATGTTCATTACTCAGTGCGCTCATGGAACAGACTGGAAAAAAAAGAAGTTCCACTTTCTGTCAACAGGTGAAAATATGATGCTGTCAGTGTCAGAATGTGGTGTGGGTGCAGGAAAAGGGAAGGAATATCAAACATATAATAATGGTCAATCTGGCATTTTTATTAGGGTATGGTTATGAGCTAGACCATGTGTTCAGTATGGTCTCTCTGACTCAGCAACCTGCTGCATCTGCAACACGGCATTGTCTACAGTTGCTTGCAGTATATCTGCCATAATAAGAGTGATATGTCATAGTATGCTATTCTTCAGATCAGGAAGAGTTTAGATACAGTCCTGATAGACACAATCTTTCAAATTTCCCCACAACCAGAAGTTACATGGATTTAGGCCTGGAGGTTCTGGAAGGCCATTGATGTTGCGATCATTACTGAAGGTTTCTCGAAGCAAATCTTTCACCTGTCAAGCGACACGTAGCTTCGCCCCATCTTGCATGACAATGGTGATGTAGACACAGTTGGGTTCCTCCAAAACTGGAATCGCATGTTGCACAGGGAGGTCCTTGTAACATGCAAATTTCACTGTGCACCAAATAGGCACAGGAGGTGTTATCTACTTCGAGAAAAACAGACTGAGAATGAAGGAGCTTATGAAACCACACTATACAGTCATATAGGCTGAGTGCAGTGGATGTTCCTGCACAACAGGTAGTGAAGTAGAATCACATATGCAACAATTCTATGCATTCATGGCACTGTGCAGAGTAAAATGTGCTTCTTCTGTCCAGAGAATATGCCTTGGTCACATGTCATCCGTTTCCATATGTGCCAAAAAGCAGCGGGCAAAGTCATGGTGTTGTAGCCAATCTTGGGGCTTCATTTGTTGCAAATTTTGAATCTCATAGGAATACCAGTGTAAAATGCATGATAAAACATCTAGAACTATTGACTAGGAGGGAGAGAACTCCTGTGACACAGCTCAAGCACTGGTTGCAGAATTTGAGTCATCTGCTGCATGATCAGCTGTAGCTACAGCAACTTTATCAACTGCCATGGGAATGGGCTGCCTCCCTGTCCTGCTGCCCCAGCTAATTCACTTGTTTCTTTAAATTTCTTGATCATGTTCTGTAGCCCATTTATGGACAACGGGCTTCTTAAAAAGCTTTATATGTGGCCATTATGACACCGCTATTGCTGCCATTTTCATAGTTAATCTCCGAATGAGATATGGGATTTCTGTTTGTAGATCTGAAAAGCTTTCTTTCTCTTGGAAGACCAGTTGCATGTTTTTGTGTGAGGGGTTATTTAAGGGGAAACATTATTTTAGCTCTGTATGGAATGAAATAACTTCGCCCAGTAACAACTGAAACTCCGTCAATTTTTTTGTGTGCAGCAAATTGCTGATTACAGTTGAATGCTACTGAGTGGCTGTTATGTTCATTTAGTTAAGAATGCAAGGTAAGTACTCTATGACTTCTTTAAAAAATGTGCATTTCTGCAGATTATGCTTTAGATTTGTATCTTGAAAATGCTGGAATAATGAATGTAAATTTTGTAGGTGTTCTTATTGCATGAACTTCTCACAAACCAAAAATAATGTTTATAATATACACTGGTTTCCAAAATTGAAGCAGCAAACGAAAATTTTGCAAGGTTGCATTCATTTTGCCACAAAACATTATAAACAGGTGATGTAAAATAGAAACAGTATAAAGAATACGGAACCTAATCAACTGCAACACACGTAACAGTAGACAAAGATGTTCTTTATTGTTTTCCAACTTGATAGATTTGCACACACATTCTGACAACTGGTTAATGTGCTCAGTATGGGGTGTGACCACATCTGGCACCAATACAGGCATGACAATGATGGGACGTGTTGTGAATGATGTCATCAATCTCACGTTGAGGCAATAAAGCCCATTCTTTCTGCAGAGCTGCTCTCAAGTCTTGCAGAGTGGTTGGTGGGTGCTGACATGATGCAACCCATCTCCCTACAGCATCCCAGACATGGTCTATGGGAATTCATATCAGGAGAGTGAACAGGCCATGTCGTGCTACAATATCTTCCATTTCCAGGAAAGCATCGACCACCCATGCTCTATGAAGTCGAGCATTATCATCCATCAATACGATGTTTTGGCCCACATCACCTCGCAACAACTGTGCATGAGGTCCCAAGATCTCACAGTACCTAACAGCAGTTAAATCTTACTGATTCACCTGTACAGTTTCATAAAGAGGTGTTCAAGTTGTCTACACAATCCCTGCCCACACCATTAGAGATCCTCCTCAATATCAGTCTCTTTCCGCAATGTTTTGGTCTCAAAATCGTGTTCCTCATGCCCTCCAGATATGAATCTGTCAAGAATCACTCTCCAGACCAAATCGAGACACATCTGTGAGAAGAGCGTTGGCGCACCGTTCAACCATCCAGGTGGCATGTTGACAGCTCCACTCTAGACATTCCCTTCTCTGAAGATGTGCCAGAGGTAAACAGACAGCAGGTCTCCAACAATAAACGCCACTCCGCTGAAGCCTTCTGTACACTGTTTGCCCCAATATAACACATCCTGTGGATGCCACTGGTCAGATGCCAGTTACATTGCAGTAGTAAGGCAGTAGTGTCATGTCCTTACATCCAAATAACAGTCCACTCTTTCTGATGTAAGATGTGGTCGGCCCTGTCCTGGTCTCTGAGATACAGTTTCGGTTTCTATAAACTGCCACCTCACCCAAGAAACAACATAACAATTCACATTAAGCCATCTGGCCACATCACTTTGTGACTCTCCTGCTTCCATTCTTGCTATGGCTCTCCATGGCAGAGTGTTGGTAGGCATCTTCTCTGTGTCATACTGCATCATCTGTGACTATGTACTACACAGCAGTTGTGGATGAGGGATACCCTGCAAACACAATCCTGCTTGATAGGTGCCCTGACCCATTGCTGGCATGGTTGTCCGTTGATTGGAATGCTGTCTTCCATGCAGAACACGATCATAATGACATCCATTGACAGTTTGTATGATTGTATTGTGATTGAGACATGGGCTGCAGAAATAGCAGTTTGCTGCTTTAATTTTGGACACCAGCGTAATTCATTGGGCAGTTAACTCCAAGCTGCAAAGTCAGTTGTGGAGAAGGCCAAGTCCATTCAATTTTGCAAGCAACTTTTGGCCTTTGAATAGGATATTGATCAATGATATATCATGTGTTGAGAATAGATTTTATATCTTCACAGATACCCATATGTGTGATTGATTATTAATGTTACTCTCTCCCAAATGCTAGAAGTGATGGGTCTGATCATCCATAAAGCTTTAAACTCCCCTTTAATTCCCTCCTTCAGTGTTTGTGGTACCTGGCGGGCTGTTTAAAAATTTGGGATTGCAGACGTGTGTATCACAATGCTGATTACACACCCAAAACAATGATATAAACTCATGGAAGATGTCATTGTCATCAAGACTCTAATGGTATCGCTACTGAGATGCTGCTGACAGGATCTTCTGAATAAATTTGGAAAATGGGAAAAGAACAACTTACAGGAATGAGAGGCTTTTTTTTCTAAGGTTTAAATCAAGTTGATAAATTGTGTGTGTGTGTGTGTGTGTGTGTGTGTGTGTGTGTGATTAGAGTATCTAAGGAGATGTATTGAAATGTAAAAAATTGATTTTCCAAACCTAGATGTTGATGGTTCACTGTTGTAATGGAACATTTCATAAGCAGAAAAATAATAAAGAAACAATTCAGTTATGGATGTGGCTAAAGAAATGAAAAATTTGAGACAATGGTAGAAAAACTTATTTATTTGTGTAGGTGTTAGAGAGGAGGTCAAAAAATGAGGAGAATGGAACTGAAAGATAATAGCATTATGAGAATACAGACTGGTTTTTGAATGACTGCTGCTTTAATGGTATGGAGTTGGTGTTCTGTTATCAAGACGGTGTGGATGCATCTCACACACGTGCTCTGGCCCTGAACAGCTGTCATGGAGGACAGGAAGCCAACAGCAAGATGCTAACAGTTGAGTAGTACTCAACCTATTATGGTGGTTGGAAATGAACTGAGGCTGCCCAGTTGATGCTAAATCAATTGAGGATTTGGCCACACAATGGCTGCCCAATTACAAGAGTCACTGGCTCAGTCAGTGCTTCTGTGGACTGCACAATGGCTGTCTAGTTACAGTGCTTGCCAGCATGATGCTGTGGTGCCTGATTGGGCTCATATAAAAAGTACCTCTGTGGCTGTTTGGCTGCTGCCGACAGCAGCATCACATAGTGAGGTTTATACAATGCTGGCTTGATGCCCTGCATGTTGGGTTGTTTCAAGGCCATCATAATACGGATAATGGCCAGTGCTCTAGTGACGTCATTAGCTGTGAAGAAACACTCATAACGGGCACTGAAAGTGTGTCATGCCAGGTCATAACTCTCCATCCTCTGCATCCTGTTTACATGTGCTGTGAACAGAGACTAGGTTAGTTGTTACATTTATATACTTAGGTGCCAGATTTTATTATTGTCCAAACATCTTATATCTATTGCAGTTATTTACATGGAATATTTACATTGATTTACAAGGTGTTTTTTTCCACTGTATACAAACTCTAGGGACTGATCAGTGAGAGGATATGGAACAAAAAGTTCTAATGAACTTATGTCTGGAAATGCATGGTTTCCATGCTAGAGACCATTTATTCAATCATACATTGTTACAGAGACTGTGATCTAATATGCCCTGTACCATGCAGCCACAGTTCCAGTGTTTGTTGAAACTGGTTTCCCTGTGCCTCAGCGCATGCATGTATGCGCCATAGCATGCTCTGTCTCACACATTCACTTTGCCCAGGCTGCATCCATACAGTGTCTGAGGCAGCTTGAATGTGCAGCTCCAGTGTCTCCACATTTGGAATGGGCTCTGCAGACATGATACTTTTGAGATGGCCCCATTACCAGAAATCACACAAGTTGAGATCTCATGAAAGAGAAGGCCATGCGATTGGACCCTCTCATCTAATCCATTAACTAGGGAAGACACAATTGAGACCTGTGCAGACATTAATGGCGAAGTGGGGTGGAGCATCATTGTATAGCAGCCACATAACCCTTCGAATCATCAATGGCACTTCTTCCAGCAGGAGAGGCAAAATCACCCACAATAACCGCTGATAGTATGCCTGTTAGGTGACATGGAAGAAAAACTGGTCCCAAAATATGGTTGCTAATTATTCTAGGCTACACATTCCAGCTGCACCGATGCTGATGATTCGCTGTCACCTTAACACAGGGGTTCTGCATATTATCCCATAGGTAACTGTTGTGGAAATTGAAGATAACCACTATGCATAAAGAGGGCCTCATCTATGAATAGGCTGGATGAAACAAGTCCCAGAATCGTGGTTGACTTGTGAAGAAACCAGTGACAAAACTGCTTCCAATGTGGAAAGTCTGTCACTAGTCAGCTATTCAGTAAGAATGGACTACCATTCGGACTACCATTCTTCCATGGACTTTCAGATACCTCATTGAAAGTGTTCCCAGCAGAGTTCAAGCTGTGATAAAGGTGAAGGGTGGACATGCCCCATATTAATGTCCAGTAATAGATGTCCATATACTTTAGATCAAATAGTGTACTTGAAAATTTGTTATTGTGACTTTTATTTGCAGCAACCCTTTCTTATGTTCTAGTCCTTTAGTGATTGCCTTCTGAACCTAGCACCACACAGCTTTTAACCTCTTTGCGAATAAATTGACAGCAGACATATCGTCCCCAGGATGTGGTTTGATGAACTCATAAGCAGAGGTATTTTTTGCACTTATATGATCTCAAAGGACGAAAGCCACATGCTTTCATGCATCTTGGAGTTGTATGCAAGTACTGGCAACAAGGCATCTCAGTCATTGTGATGGCTGTTGGTATAATGAAGTGGCATCTCAATTATTTTTCAATGCACCCACTCTGTTCTTCTATTGGCTGGTGGATGTAATAAAGTTTTTCTTAACTTCCACATTCACAGGAGGTAGCACAACTGCTTCATTAGTTCCGACATGAAATTAATGTCTAGATACTCTTGGGGCCCTGAATTTTAATGCCCAAATGTTAACTGTGACTTGTGCCACTGTTATGGCATGCTGGTCCAGGATAGCAATCATTGATAGAAAATTATCAATAATGGTCAAGCCAATGATTTTCCACTGGGGTTTGCCCAAAGGGTCCAGAATACCCATGTCAATCATTTGGAAGGTTGACTAGTCTCTGGTAGGTTATGCAAGGATACTCTTTGGATGCAAGATTTGCAGATTGGCAAGTAGTACTCTACATCTCACTCTCAGGTCCAGTGTTCAACCATACCACAGCTTGCTAACCTCGAAGTTCTGCCAAGAATCATGAGTTTATCTCAGAACTTCGGTGCATAAACCCACTGGTACGACTATTCATTGCACATGCCTGATTTGCTTATAGTAACACATTGGCAGTGAGGAACTGTATTGGCTTTGAGAATTTCTGACAGTCAGGGTCAGCATCTGTGCTTTTTGCCATTCATCTGAGAAATACTACCACACACTATTGGACACACTTTTCGGCTCAGGCTCTCAGCATTATTGTGAGTTTTCCTGGGACATTGTACAACTTCAAACACAAATCCACTGAGACAATGCCCATGAAGTCAGATGACTAGTCAGATACTTCAGGCTCATAGCCATTTTAATGCTGTGTGTTCAGTCACTAGTTTGAAAAGTCTGCCATACAAGTAGCAACTGAAATATGTGATGCCTTAAATGAGGCTCAGTACCTCTTTTTTTCTGTAGTAATAGTTTCTCTGTGGCATGTTTGATGGCCTAGAAGCATGGGTTAACAGCTGCTTTGTTCCAAATACTTCTTGACTTAATATGCACCCTAAGGCTTGGTTGCTAGCTTTGCGTGACAATCTGAATTGTTGTATTCTGGAAAAGCAAGGATGAGGTCAGTAGTCTATAATTCCTTCAACCACACAAAGGCTCTTCTTCACAATTCGATGCCCAGTGAATCTTCTTCAGAGGAGGTGGATACGTCTTAATATTTTGGCATAAATGTTTGATAATAGTTACTCTAACCTAAAAAGAACTGCAGCCCCTTCTTCATATTAGGTGTACTCCACAAGTTGTATGGGACAGAGATCTGTTCATTCACCATCCTGGCTAATAATGTGACTGTTAGAACTTCATGTTTAACACATATATTTCGGAACGACACAACAACACATATAAGTCACAAAGTAAGTTGACAAGTAAGACATGTGTACACGTTAGCATTCAAATGAGCACTGAGTCCCAGTCTAGGGGCCGCTGCTCGGCTGGCCGCTTAGGTGGCGCAGCTGCTGCATGGCTGGCAGACAGCGCCGCACGTAGAGGACGCGCATAATTGCGCGGCGGCACTTTGAATGATCGGCGAGTCACAACACTTTTCCCCCCTTTGAAATTGTTGCACTGGTCTTGATGGAGGCGTCCTGGAGATGGCTAACGTCCATAGCCGTTGTTTGACTCGCCGTAAAGTCTCGACGAGGAGGCTTCCCCTACAGACAGAAGTGTCCCCGATGATAACGGGTCCAGATGACAGGAGACGTAGGGGCCGAATCTGCTGGGGCCCCATGCACCAATCTGCCTGTTGCGGCAAGTCCAGTTGATATGACAGGAGACATGGGCGATGTGTCGGCGTCCGTTGGAGGAGGAGGCGAGTAGATTTGCTCTGACAGAGGATGGTCCTCCGGTTCCTGCATGGGCACGTCTCCTGGTGGCGTCCGTTCTGGTGCTGGCATCGCGATGACGGTGAGAGGGCTGCGTTGTGAGTATTGAAAGATGCCAAGATCCCGAGCGTCAGGTAGAGCCAAAGGTGGTGTGGGGGCATTCGGAACAGGCGTTGCTGACACCCGAGGCCGAAGCTGGTCCGAATGATGCACTGCAACACCCGTGTCCATCTAGATTTCATACAGGCGTCTTCCACGGTGTCTTAAGATGCGGCCCGGGCTCCATTTTGGCCGCCTGCCATATCCCCGTACCCAGACGAGGTCGTCGGCGGTGAACCAGCCAAGTGAAGGCACCCGCGGCCGTGAGGTGGGAGGCCGCAGAAGATGAAGTAGCGTGTGGGGCTGTCGGCCATGTAAGAGCTCAGCCGGGCTGTGGTCGCCCATCGGGGTAAAACGGTAAGACGCCAAAAACTGGAGAAGCGCATCAGCAGCAGCAGAAGAAGTCAGAAGTTTCCGCATCGGAGCCTTAAATGTGCAGACCAGTCGTTCAGCCTCACCGTTGGATTGTGGATGGAACGGCGGGGCCGTGACATGCGTAACGCCGTGACGAGCACAAAAATCCGCAAATTCGGGAGAGGCAAATTGCGGACCATTATCAGTAACAAGAGTAGAGGGGAGGCCTTCCAAAGAAAAAATGAAGGCGAGAGCACTGGTGGTTGCTGCGGTGGTAGGCGACATGCAACGGACAATGAAAGGAAAGTTAGAGTAGGCGTTAATTATGAGGAGCCAATAAGTACCTAAAAAGGGTCCCGCAAAGTCAGCATGAATGCACTCCCAGGGCTTCTAAGGCGAAGGCCACGGTGACAAAGATGACTTCGGGGCAGCAGCCTGTGACCACAAGGGCCGCAGCAGCGACCATGTGTGCTATTTCAGAGTCGATGCCAGGCCAGTACACATGACGGCGCGCCAGAGATTTTGTGCGAGACACACCCCAGTGCCCTTGGTGAAGGAGGCGCAAGACCGAAGCACGCAAAGACGCAGGTACCACAACACGAGGCGAAGCGTTGTCAGTGGAGAGGAGGATAACACCATCCCTAGCCATGAGGCGGTAGCGCAAAGTGTAGTAGTTCCGCAACGGATCAGAAGTCTTAGCGGACGGGTGATCTGGCCAACCCTTCTGAATACAGCGTAAAACCCGGGAGAGGGTAGGGTCAGAACCCGTAGCAGCCGCCAGCCTGTCCCCAGTGATGGGGAACCCATCCACAACCCGCTGCTCGGCAACATCCAGGTGGAAACACAAAAGTTCGTCCCTATCGAATGCCTGATCAGAACCCATGGGAAGGCGAGACAGAGCATCAGCATTCGGATGTTGAGCCGTTGGCCAGAAATGGATCTCATAATTGAAATGGAACAAGTAAAGAGCCCAACGCTGGAGGCGGTGTGCAGCCTTGTCGGGAAGTGACGTTGATGGATGAAACAAGGAAACAAGTGGTTTGTGATCCGTAACAAGATGAAATTTTGAGCCATAGAGAAAAACATCGAACTTATGAAGAGTATAAATGATGGCCAAAGCTTCTTTCTCAATTTGAGAATACTTTTGTTGGGCATCCGTAAGTGTTTTGGAGGCATAAGCAGTGGGTTGTTCCGAACCGTCAGAAAAACATTGCGCAAGGACTGCACCGACCCTGTATTGAGAGGCGTCTGTGGCAAGAACAAGGTGTTGGCCAGGTCGATAAGTAGCCAGGCACGGGGCCTGTTTCAGCATAGTCTTCAACTTCCGGAAAGCCGCTTCACATGACGCGGACCAGTGAAATGGCACGTTTTTATGCAACAGGCGATGCAACGGCTGAGCCACCGAAGCCACAGACGGTAAAAACTTGTGATAGTATGCTATTTTACCCAAGAAGGCCTGCAGTTCCTTAACAGATGTAGGGCGAGGAAGGGCATCGATCGCAGCGACAGTTTGTTGAAGCGGACGAATACCATCCCGAGAGAGTTGAAACCCCAAGTACGTGATAGATGCGTGAAAAAATTGTGATTTCTGATTGGAATCGCCACAGAGACAAATATCACCATTTGGCTTAGCAACTACAATGACAGGAGACCACTAACTGGAAGTGACAGGAAGCAAGACCCCTGAAGCAGTGAGATGATCCAACTCCCGTTTTACCAGATCACGAAGGGCCATAGGAATGGGCCGAGCCCGAAGAAACTTAGGCCGAGCAGTGGGTTTGAGCATGATATGAGCTTCAAAGTCGTTTGCACGGCCTAACCCAGGAGAAAAAAGGGACGAAAATGTCATCGACAAGGAATCCAGTTGAGCATAAGGAATAGCATCAGAGACAATATTGACAGAGTCATCTATGGAGAACCCAAAAACGCGAAAGGCATCAAAACCAAAAAGATTTTCTGCGTTGCTCTGGTCGACCACAAATATGGGAACAGTGCGGACGACGGATTTGTAAGATACCTCAGCATTAAACTGTCCCAAGAGAGAAATCTTCTGTTTATTGCACGTCCGAAATTGCCGAGTGACAGGGGACAGGAGTGGAGAACCCAGCTGAAGATACGTCTGAGAATTAATTATAGTGGCAGCAGAACCAGTATCCACCTGCATGCGAACATCTTGACCAAGGATTTGGACAGTGAGGAATAACTTCCCTGAAAGGGAAGAAGTGCAATTGACAGACAACACAGAATCAGAATCAGCATCATGTTCATGAACATCATGTATGCGGTCGGATTTGCAAACGGAAGACACATGACCTTTCTTTTTGCAATTGTGACACACAACCCAACGTTGGGGACAATCCTCGCGTGAATGTTTCGTAGAACACCGCGGACATGAAGGAAGTTGCCGAGGGTTTTGCTGCAGTTTCTTAGCGGGTTGTTTACAGCTAGGCCGAGGCTGCGCGTGGGAGCGCACTGCAGCCACGTCGGCCGGTGCGGACGCGCCGCACGCGTCGTCAACAGTGCACAGAGGTTGTATTTCCCCGACATCACCCCACGCCTCTATTTGCACCCCAGCGGCGCGAGAAATTTCAAAAGACTGCGCAATGGAGAGAACTTCATCTAGAGTCGGATTCGCCAACTGAAGGGCACGTTGCCGATCTTCTTTGTCGGGCGCCAACCGGATAATAGCATCCCGTACCATGGAATCGGCATAGGATTCTTTGTGAACGTCAGTAACAAATTGATACTTTCGACTGAGGCCTTGAAGTTCAGCAGCCTAAGCTCGATAGGATTGATTTGGTTGTTTTTGACAACGATAAAAGGCAACACGAGAGGCTACCACATGCGTTTGCTTTTGAAAATAGACAGACAGAAGTGAGCACATTTCAGCAAAGGACAAAGACGCACGATCCTTCAAAGGAGCCAATTGCGACAACAACCGATACATTTGAGGTGAAATCCAGGAAAGGAACAGAGACTTACATGGTTGTTCGTCCGTGACATGAAATGCCAAGAAGTGCTGTCAAAGACGTTTTTCATAATCAGACCAGTCTTCCGCCGTCTTGTCGTAAGGAGGAAAAGGAGGTATAGCCAACGATGGGAAATGCCCCGCATTTGACGCCGCGACGAAATCGCGAATCGCCGCTGTTAGAAACATTTGCTGTTCAAGGAGATTTTGCAATAGTTGCTCGACAGTAGCCATGGAACCCTGTGAGTCAACGGTGAAAAGGAAAAATCCACTACCTCGTCCCCAATTGTTAGAACTTCATGTTTAACACATATATTTCGGAACGACACAACAACACATATAAGTCACAGAGTAAGTTGACAAGTAAGACATGTGTACACGTTAGCATTCGAATGAGCACTGAGTCCCAGTATAGCGGCCGCTGCTCGTCTGGCCACTTAGGTGGCGCAGCTACTGCATGGCTGGCAGACAGCGCTGCACGTAGAGGACGCGCGTAATTGCGCGGCGGCACTTTGAATGATCGGCGAGTCACAACAGTGACCTAAATAAAGCACTTCCTTAAGGACGAAATTTCATATCTCCCAACTCAGCGTTAACTGTGCTGCTCTTACTCAGCTAAAGACTTCCTGTGACCACATTAGATTCTGCTGTATGTCCTGGGAAAACATGAAAATATCTAACAATTGCTGGAATGCACTGATGCTTTTCTAATTCCAAATGGCATTTGGCAGTATTGTTAATGACCAGATGGAACTGTAAACAGGGTATTGGGACAATCCTTCATTGCTATTTCCAACTACTGGTACCCGCTTCTCAAATTCATAGTTTAAAATATTAACATTACCCTGGGTTATCCAAAGTTTCTGGAACATTCGGCATTGTGTAAGCATCCATGACTGTGTGCTAAGTTAATAATATATGATCACAACAAAAACAGTGTGCCTTTCTCCTGCCTGCACTTTTCTTGGGTACAATTACTGCTGGTGCTTCCTGTTGTAACCGCGACAGGAATGGTCGTGGGGTGGCCGCTAACGAAAACGCAGCGTGACCGAACAGGAGCGGCCTGCGAACAAACAAGATGGGCAAATGAGAATGGAAGGACAAGCAGCATGACGACAGACAACAGAGCAAGACACAAAGATCAACAACAAAGTATTAAGCAACAGGGTCACAAGAGATAACCTCACGAAAGCAAAACAATGTCCACTTGTAAACGGGACGTAAGCACACGCAACGCAAACACGATGTCTGTAAGTGAGATATCAACCAACTGAACACGAATACCAGACCGCCTTGCCGAGTGAGAGGCTGCCACCTAAATACACGACAGGGTATGTTGCTATTGGCTGCTGGGACCACATGCTCCACGGTGGCGCCCGCACATTAGACTCGGGGCCAGGAACACGTGCAGCCACGGCTTATGGTGTGACTGCTGCAGAGACCGCTAGTGGCCATAGAGTTCCATGTTGTCTGGTGCGGTTTTGAAACCTGTAGTGCTTGGTACCAGATCCCTCCTCCCTGAAACTTGCGCGTAGGGGTGAAACCGACCAGATGGTGCAGTGGTAGAAAACCCAGGCTCGGCAACTGCTGTTGTCAGGGAGGAAGGGACGTCTGAGATGTTCATGGCAGCTGACCCAGAGGCCAGGGCGTCGGAGGGAGCCTCCGATCCACCTGGGGGCGGGGAGGGCCGGCAGCAGACTCGCAGGGAGGCAGCAACTGGGGGCAGTGGTGGCGACTCGAGGACCACGTCTGTACCCGAAGGAGGTAGTGTAGGAAGAGGTGGCGGCGGGAGACCCATGGGGGTACACGGGTGAGCTGATTATGATATTGGCGCTCCAATCCTTTCGACATCTGCACTGATGCCACACGTTGCCCATGGGCCGCAACGACCATGGGCGGCATGCAACCCACCTTGCTCCCGTACACGCAGGCCCACACAGGTGCCCCGGGGGGTGTAACACTGAGAGGGCCGGGAGCGGGGATGGGAGGGTGACGGCATCAGCAAATGGAGCAGGGTCCGCAGCTGTTGCCCATGGAGGAGCTCCACCGGACTAAGTCCATCAATTGGCGTGGTGCGATATCCGCTCAAGAACAGGGTGAGGGCCGATGTGGTTGGAGATGTTTCGACTGCCTTTGTCAGCTGTTGTTTAAATGTGCAGACAAGCCTCTCCACTGTGCCATTGGAGGAAGGGTGGAAAGGCGGGCTATCGGCTATGGGTATGTTTGATACCGTTGGCCTGACAGAAGTCATGGAAGGGGGATGCCGTGAATTGGGGGCCATTATCGGAGACCAATGTGTGAGGCAGGTCCTCAATGGTGAGAACCTTGGCCAGGGCCATGAGTGTGGCCTCTGTTGGTGGTGGATGCCGTGCGGATGACATATGGGTATTTGGAGTAGGCATCAACTATAAGTAACCACATGGACCCCAAAAACGGGCCTGCAGAATCAAGATGGATGCGATCCCAGGGCCGGGGAGGCACAGGCCAGGGAGCAAATGACTGGGCGACGGGGGGGGGGGGGGGGGGGGGGCTTGGTGACGCGCGCACACAGTGCACCCGCAGACCAGGCAGTCAATATCGCCATCGATGCTGGGCCAATACACATGCCAGCAAGACAGACAGAACTTTCATGCGGGACATACCCAGTGCCCGTGGTGTAACAAACTGAGCATGTGATGTCGAAAATCTGGAGTGATGGCCAACCGATGAGCATCCGACTCCGTGGACAACAGGACATCATCGACCACAGAGAGCCTGTGGGACAGGTGGCGCCAGGGGCTGAAGTCGGACCGCATCTGACGAGTGATATAGGAGGACCAACTGTGGAAAACATAGCAGAGAACCTGCCGCAAGAGAGGGTCTCGGTGTGTAGCCATGGCAGTGTGAGCAACCACAAGAGGCAGACCGTCTGGCACATATCGAGGGGCGGAATCAATGTGAAAGCAGAGGACCTCCTGTTGGTCAAACACAGAATTGGGGCCTGCTGGGAAACATGACAAAGCGTCTGTGTTAGCATGGTGGGTGGTGGGCTTATACCGGATGGTGTAAATGTAATTCCATAAAAATAACGCCCAGCACTGGAAGCATTGAGCAGTCCACTCCAGAAGGTGAAAGTGGGATCTGAAAAGTGTTACTAAGGGTTTATGGCCCGTCAGGAGGGTGAACTTTTCCCGAAAGAGATAGATGTGAAATTTTGGGACAGCGAACACTATAGCCAGGGCCTTCTTTTCAATCTGGAAGTAGTTCCGTTGTGCTGGGGTTAACGTTTTAGATGCATAAGCGATGGGCTGTTCTGAGCCATCGGTATTCCAATGTGCGAGGTCTGCCCCAATGTCGTATGCTGACACATCAGCCACCACAACCCGGGGACGGTCCGGAGAGAAGGGAGTAAGGCAAGGGGCGGACTTTAGCATCATCTTCAAACAGAGAAAAGCCTGGTCACAGACAGGAGTCCAATCAAAAGCCACCCCTTTGTGACACAGGTGATTGAGGGGTTGAGCAATGGAGGCAGCTTGGGGTAACAACTTTAAGTAATAAGTAACCTTGCCAAAAAACTCCTCGAGTTCAGATAAGTCCTGGTCGAGGAAGGGCCTCAATGGCTGCGACATTGCGATCTGAAGGTCGAATGCCATCTTTGCTAAGCCAGTGGCCTGAGTATTCCACTTCCGGTTGAAAAAATCAACACTTGTCCAGCCGACAGCGTAAACCTGCAGATTGCACTGAGTGAAATAAGGCGCTGAGGTTGTCCAAATGTCCCTGGCAGGAACACCCAGTGACCAAAATGTCATCCAGATAATATTGCAGGCTGGGATAGGCTGCGTAAGCTGCTCCAGGAACCGCTGGAAAATTGCCGGCACCTAAGAGATGCCAAATGGAAGGCACTTATATAATCAGAAAGGTGTGTGATAACCATGATGTTCTGCAAATCAGCATCTAAGGGCGGAACCCGCAGTGACGCATCGATCGCTGCCACTTGCGGCCGTGCCATGAGACACTCGTTACACTGGTGTGTCACAGCCAGGTCGATCTTAGAAAAGTACTTACCACCCGCAAGCTTGGCGAGAAGGTCTTCCTGTAGGGGGTTGGGGTAAGTGTGTACTAAGGACTGAGCATTGACAGTACTGCCGAAGTCCCCACACAGTTGAAGGGACCCATTGGGTTTCTGTATGACCACCAATGGTGTCGCCCAAGCACTGTATGTCACAGGCTCTAGGACGCCAACAGCCTGGAGCCAATCCAGTTCCTGTTTGACTGCTGGCCGTAAGGCCACAGAATGGGTCTGGCCCAGAAAAAGTGAGGCTGCGCATCCGGCCGAAGTGAGATGTGCACCTGAAAACATGAAGCACACCTGTGATCCACTGCAAACAATGATGCAAAAGCCAAGCGCAGATCGTCTAAGTCCTGAAAAGGAACAGCCAAGGAAATGACCCTAGCTTCAGGAAATTGAAAAGTCAAACAGTTGAAGTGCATGCAGGCCCAAAATATTCAAAGCTGACAGATGACCGATGACAAATACAGTAAGGAGCCGGGGAACATGTTTGTATGTCGCCTGGATGATGATTCCCACGAAGGGGAATGGAACCGTCACCGTAGGCAACACAATGCCGAGAGGGGGGTGACAACACAGGGGAGCCCAGGCGGGTATATGTCACAATATTAATCAGGAAAATCGTGGCCCCAGTGTCCACCTGAAAACTGACATCCTCAGTAAAAAGGCGGAGTGTGAGAAATAGCTTCCATGCAGAGCATGTACTGTATCCTGAGGCAGGACGGGAGCTAGTCAAGCAACTACAACAGACAGATCAGATGTGGCCCCCCTCCTCACACAGTGTGCACGTTTTCCAGCAGTGGGGGCAATCAGCTCGAGAGTGTGTGGTAAAGCACTGTGGGCAAGATGGGAGCGGGCCGTGCAAGCAGCTATGAGGGGCAACCGGAGGCTCTGAAGCCATAGAGATGTCGGACAAAGAGGAGTCCCGGCAGCGCTTTCCTCGGTTGGCTGGGCCACGACTACGTCGTGAGGGTGGAACCCACAGAGACGAATCGATCGCTGCCACTTGTGGCCACGCGATGAGACACTCGTTAGCTTCTAAGATAAGCCGTAGGGTCAGTATTGCCTCACGTGTTCCAACATTTCTACGGAATCCAAACTGATCTTCCCCGAGGTCAGCTTCTACCAGTTTTTCCATTCGTCTGTAAAGAATTCGCATTAGTATTTTGCAGCTGTGACTTATTAAACTGATAGTTCAGTAATTTTCACATCTGTCAACACCTGCTTTCTTTGGGATTGGAATTATTATATTCATCTTGAAGTCTGAGGGAATTTCACCTGTCTCATACATCTTGCTCACCAGATGGTAGAGTTTTGTCAGGACTGGCTCTCCCAAGGCTGTAAGTAGTTCTAATGGAATGTTGTCTACTCCATGGGCCTTGTTTCGACTTAAGTCTTTCAGTGCTCTGTCAAACTCTTCGCGCAGTATCATATTTCCCATTTCATCTTCATCTACATCCTCTTCCATTTCCATAATATTGTTCTCAAGAACATCGCCCCTGTATAGACCCTCTATATACTCCTTCCACCTTTCTGCTTTCCCTTCTTTACTTAGAACTGAGTTTCCATCTGAGTTCTTTATATTCATGCAAGTGGTTCTCTTTTCTCCAAAGGTCTCTTTAATTTTCCTGTAGGCAGTATCTGTCTTACCCCTCGTGAGATAAGCCTCTACATCCTTACATTTGTCCTCTAGCCATCCCTGCTTAGTTATTTTGCACTTCCTGTCGAACTCATTTTTGAGACGTTTGTATTCCTTTTTGCCTGCTTGATTTACTGCATTTTTGTATTTTCTCCTTTCATCAATTCAGTATCTCTTCTGTTTCCCAAGGATTTCTACTAGCCCTCGTCTTTTTACCTACTTGATCCTCTGCTGCCTTCACTATTTCATCCCTCAAAGCTACCCATTCTTCTTCTACTGTACTTCTTTCCCCCATTCCTGTCAGTTGTTCCCATATGCTCTCCCTGAAACTCTATACAACCTCTGGTTCTTTCAGTTTATCTGGGTCCCATCTTCTTAAATTCCCACCTTTTTGCAGTTTCTTCAGTTTTAATCTACAGTTCATAACCAATAGATTGTGGTCAGAGTCCACATCTGCCCCTGGAAATGTCTTACAGTTTAAAACCTGGTTCCTAAATCTCTGTCTTACCATTATATAATCTATCTGAAACCTTCTAGTATCTCCAGGGTTCTTCCATGTATACAACCTTCTTTCATGATTCTTGAACCAAGTGTTAGCTATGATTAAGTTATGCTCTGTGCAAAATTCTACCAGGCGGCTTCCTCTTTCATTTCTTAGCCCTAATCCATATTCACCTACTATGTTTCCTTCTCTTCCTTTTCCTACTGTTGAATTCCAGTCACCCATGACTATTAAATTTTTGTCTCCCTTCACTACTTGAATAATTTCTTTTATCTCGTAGATTTCAGCAATTTCTTCATCATCTGCAGAGCTAGTTGGCATATAAACTTGTGCTACTGTTAGTGTCCGTGAGCTTTGTGTCTGTCTTGGCTACAATAATGCATTCACTATGCTGTTCGTAGTAGCTTATTTGCACTCCTATTTTTTATTTATTATTAAACCTACTCCTGCATTACCCCTATTTGATTTTGTATTTATAACCCTGTATTCACCTGACCAAAAGTCTTGTTCCTCCTACCACCGTACTTCACTAATTCCCACTATATCTAACCTTAACCTATCCATTTCCCTTTTTAAATTCTCTAACCTACCTGCCCGATTAAGGGATCTGACATTCCACGCTCCAATCCGTAGAATGCCAGTTTTCTTTCTCTTGATAACGACATCCTCTTGAGTAGTCCCCGCCCAGAGATCCGAATGGGGGACTATTTTACCTCCGGAATATTTTAGCCAAGAGGATACCATCATCATTTAATCATACAGTACAGCTGCATGCCCTCGGGAAAAAATATGGCTGTAGTTTCCCCTTGCTTTCAGCCGTTCGCAGTACCACAACACAAAGGCCGTTTTGGTTAGCGTTACAAGGCCAGATCAGTCAATCATCCAGACTGTTGCCCCTGCAACTATTGAAAAGGCTGCTGCCCCTCTTCAGGAACCACACGTTTGTCTGGCCTCTCAACAGATACCCCTCCATTGTGGTTGCACCTACAGTACGGCTATCTGTATTTTTGAGGCACGTAAGCCTCAACACCAACGGCAAGATCCATGGTTCGTGGGGGGGATTTTGCACTTTACGAAATGAAAAACTTGTAGTGTCCTGTGACTATAATATCAATTAGTCACTGTTGGAATGGCCAACTTATACAAATACCTGGGTGTAACACTTTCTAGGCATATGAAATGGAATGATCACATAGGTTAAGCCACGGGTAAAGCAGGCGGTAGACTCTGGTTTATTGGTAGAATACTGGGGAAGTGCTATCAATCTACAAAGAAGATTGCTTACAAATCACTCATGCGACTGGTTCTAGATTATTGCTCAAGTGTCTGGGACCGGTACTAGATAGGACTGACAGGGGAAATTGAATGTATACATGGAAGGATAGCACAAATGATCACAGGTATTATCCATGGGAGAGCGTCACAGAAATACTGAAGGAACTGAACTGAAAGACTCTTTGAAGATGGATGTTAAAAATATACCACAATCCCCTATGTATCGCCCATATTGGGACTATGAGGCTGAGATCAGAATAATTACTGCACTCACAGAGGCATTCAAACAATAATTCTTCCTGCACCCCATACATGAATGGAATGGGAAGAGACCCTAATAATTGATACAATAGGACATACCCTCTGCTGTGCACCTCACGGTGGTTTGCAGAGTGCAGTTGTAGATGTAGATGTCACTGTTTGCACAACTGAGACTGTTGCTGAAAAGTTCCCTAAATTTGTCACACATTGCTTGAAACTTGTCTATAGACGCATCTGTTGAAATTTGCAGCGCTGACTTGTGTGTTGACAATCCAGAAATGTCAAAAGAATCTAAGCCAAAAATATTCTGCGAAGATTTGGTGGAAAGCACTTTGAATACAACTGTCATTGTTACACCTTGAAAACTAGTTTGACTCAGTATTGGTGAACCTAATCATTAATAAGTGAGTTTGTTCACAAGTGTAGCTGAGGCACCAGTGTACAGTTGGAATTTTACATCTTTCTTAGCGAACTTTCACAGCACTTACAACAGCCGCTGGGTCGCACTGTTCTGTAGATGGCTGTGTCGTGACAACAATAATGCTGTGAACTGTTTTAGTGGCATGTTGCTTGGGAATTTTCTGTCCAAGTAGCTTTTTCATTCATTCTGGCTGAACTTGTCCTTTTTTGTTGCAAAAATAACAAATAGTGTTGTGACTTAGGCACTGAGCACGCTTACGGCAACTAAAGCACTTTGGGCAACACTTTGCTGTGTTGTTCTGTCTACCAGCATTCTGCCAGTGTGGTGTGGCACTGTTTATATCTGTACTTGATGTCACACTCTGTGTCACACGGGCTGGATGAGCACAGGATTGCTTACCTCCTACAGCATTACTAACACTGTCACTGTGCAGTTCTTTAATGTTTGACATTTGCATCTCACACTCAATTACATCTTAAGTGTCGTGATCCTCAGTCAACTGTAACACTGTATCTGAAGGACGATCAGGTTGTTTCAAAATAGTTACATGAATTCTATCGTCGCAAGTATTTTGAGATGTAGTGTCACGCAACGTGACATCACTGTATGGTTGTCCACAACAACACAAAAATTTGCAGTGTCTAGTTAAACCTTGTAATTCAGTGATTCACTGATCATGAGTTGGACCTTCTGACCTACTGAAGGACGAAAAACTTGAACCCTGCAGCAGCCATTGTGCCTTATCCAGTTCCACAGTCTCCCTTATTGATTACACTACATACAGACAACTGACTGGCAAATCTGCTCTTATGTAAGACCAGACTATTTTTTTCCTGTTTCTTCTAATATTGTATCTCATAAGCCGTTTCTAAGAACACTTTAGATGGTGTTCACTCGCCCAGAAGTGTGCCTTGTGGCAGTGGTACCTAGAGATGGGTCGAACTCGTTCATTCCCGTGAACTACTTCATTCATTTCACTCTTTGCCGTGAAGCGTTCAAATGAAGTAGTTCATTCATGAAGTACGGAAGCCTGGCGAAGTTGCCCAGTTCGCCGCTCAGCCGCGGCTGCGCTCGCTTCGCCTCGCTCGTACAATAAAGCTTCGTAATACTTCATAATTTTACCAATACATGGCCGAACTATGCAGTAACGTGCACGCAACGTTTTACGCTCCTACAGTGTCTGAGTTAACTTAAATAGAGCACGGTCGAAGGGGGCAAAGGAAAGATAAACAGAGAAGCCTGGCACATATGAAGAAGGTATTACATTTAATCTTGCTCGACATTTTCTCACGAAGCGCCCAAAAAAATCTTTATCTGCCAAATTAAACATTATTTGTTGTATTCATGGACTGAAAACTACGGCTACCAACGAAATGCAGTCCAATTTTATGTTCCTTTTAAAATTTAATCCAAAATAGAATGAGTATGTTTACCACTGTCACAAAGTCTATATACCTACGTTAAGTAATTATTCAGAAGTTTTCTTGTAGATTTTATTTTTGTTGAGAATAATAACCCTCCAGATTCAAAACGTAAACTGTCACCTGTAGTCATTGGTACGATTTCAGGTAAAATCCCTCTTTCAGTGTTATTAACAAAGCACTTATATTCATGTTGGCTGGGCGTGCTCACACAGCCAGCCCCTTTGTTTGTATCTTTAATATTCATTTGTCTGCAAGCGCTGCCAACGGTAGGCTACCGGTAGACGCGAAGTATAACTGCACAAATAGTCACGGGTAACGATGTCAGCATTGCAAGAAGCAGCTGACGCTGCCTTCCCCTCGCCCCTCACCTCACCAACCACTCAAAACCTGTCGTTCCCCACAAACACCGCGCGATTCGTCGACAGGCAGTAGAGGGAGGACTGAAGTGAAGGGAGAATGAGTGACGTAGCGCCGATGTAGTGGGAGAGGGAGAGGGGAAGAGAGTGAGTGAACTAGAAAAAAGTGGGGAGTGTGCTATCTGTGAAGAGTTTGAAGTACCAGTTCATTGAAATTGAGTGGTTAGTTCACACTTCACTGGAGTGAAGCGTTCATTTGAACGACTCATTCGCGAGCTCCCCATCACTAGTGGTACCTAAACAGAATGATGTACTGTCCATCTCTACCACACACCATGTCAGACTAACTTTAGAGTGATGTTTATTCATAAAATCCATGTGAAGTACAATATCATAGCTGCTGCCGAACCAAGAAATCAGTTCCACGGATAGTACAACATTCATCTGATTACAGTGGCTGCTGGCTCTGTGTCCTTGGTTGGTTGGGCTCATATGCATAGCACCTTGGTTACAGCTCTCTTGTAATCCATCGAGGACAGTGGGACAGCATCTGTACAAGAAGTACCAAATTTACCTGAGTACAAGACAACCTCGATTATTAAGATGACCCCTTCTTTTCCAAGAGGCTTCTTGAGAAAAAATTGTTTTTAACGTATTCTGACTAATCAAAATTACAAGCTGTTTTATTGGCATAAAGTATCAGCCTAAGAAGTTACCATTATATCTATTCTAAATTTATGCCACTTATTGATTTTCTGCATTTTGATTATAAAAGGGAAAATAAAATAAATGAAAACAAATGGTTTGCATTAATTTGCAGACCATTTTCTTTTCTACATTTTTCACTTACTATTTCGTCATCTATAGTATCATTATTTTTAATCATCATTATTCTCACAGCACAGTTGTGAGATTTATATCTTCATCGTCACTAATATTAGGCTGTTTCTCCCATGATTTCTGAGGTTGTGATTACTGCGGGACCTGAGGAAACAGCATTTTTTTGTCTGAATACATCTCTAATTGGCTGCATAGAACCAGCAGCTGACACACTCCCTTTTACTCCCATCTTACTTCCATCGTGTGTTACAATAAGTATTGACAACACTGCAGCACAAAACACATATTAACAACAGCAACTAATCATGAATAAAACATCGAATCACCATTCAATCCAATTTTCGAACTTGTGCTCGTCCTGCTATCTACTGACATCTGTTGGTACTACCTCCATTACAGGACACTGTAATTTATTCTCGCATCAATAATTACAGTTAGTTTTGTATGATTTATTTCATTTGTTAGACCTGTCCTCGATAAATTTTCCTTCTTGTTTCATCTGAATGTCAGCATCATATTCTAAAGCTGACTAAAAGCTGGCAGTGTTTTTACCTGGTATTCTAATATGAAAACAGTGACTGAATTTCTCATTTACAACCCACTTAGTAAATCTTTACAGACTCTCATAATCAAATAAAATATTAATCTGAATTCAGCAGTAAGTAACGGTTTTTGAAGGACAACATACCGTTTTTAAATGTTACCTTAACTTAAAAAGCAGCATAATGTTTTTACACAGCATTGATACATCTATAAGAACTTTTATTGCAAACCTGTTCAAATATAACAAGAGTTTGTGAGATGTTAGAATTTGATGCTATTTTCTTTCTGTCACAAAATTGTCAAATTTTAAGCAGAGCACTGGATTGTTGTATTGACAAGTTTATAATTTCTCATGTATGCCTTGCACTACCGCCATATGAATCAAATGTCGTGTAATTGTTTGAGCAACATCAATACTTTATTGAACCCTTCAGTGTATTGAAAAATCTTGAGCCTGTTCAAAATCGAGTTCATTTGCTCAGACCTGCTCTTTTGAATTCTTCAAAATAAATCTGCATGTGACCTCAATAGCCAAAGTTTCACCTGTGAATGTAAGACAATCCCTACAGACTCTACTAAACAATATAAAAATTTTAATCTTAGCAGCCATAGTTTTAATCCACAAATACAAGATAACACTATATTTTTCAGATGGCAAATTGGAAAAAAAACCTCATCTTATTATCGGGTAAATATGGTACTTGAATAATGATGGGTAAAACTAGCAGCTATATTGTAATCCAACATCATTTACTCAAAACGTACTACCAGTTTCTATGCCATATTGCAGTTGGAAACTGAAGATGATACTTTTTGACTTCGAAACTGGTAGCGTGTATTGAATAAATGACGTTGGATTACAATATATCTGTTGGTTTTAATCATCATTGTTCAGCGACTTTGGTTACAGTTTGTGTTGCTACTGCTAATGCATTTTCGTTTGCTACAAGGCAATTGTGATATGTGTGATGTCAGCTGACACAGCACACCTGCAATAGGCACTGAAAGTGTTTTGTGCTGGCTTGTAAAAGACCATTAGAATGTGCAAAACTAATGAAAATGTTGTGAATTGTGGTTTATTTGTCTCATAACATACATAATCTAAATCATTTGATTCAGATATGGGAGACACATCCAAATTGCGGCAAAATTTCACCATTAACATAGACCAGCTAACATTAACAAACAGCATCGTAATAATAATACAATCTTTATATATATATATATATATATATATATATATGGAATCATTCCAAGTGAGAAAAATATATTTAAAAACAAAGATGATGTGACTTACCATATGAAAGCACTGGCAGGTCGATAGAAACACACACACATACATACACACAAAATTCAAGCTTTCGCGACAAACTGTTGCCTCATTAGGAAAGAGGGAAGGAGAGGGAAAGACGAAAGGAAGTGGATTTTAAGGGAGAGGGCAAGGAGTCATTCCAAACCCGGGAGCGGAAAGACTTACCTTAGGGGGGAAAAACGACGGGTATACACTGCGCACACACACATATCCATCCACACATATACAGACACAAGTAGACATATTTAAAGACAAACTCTTTGTCAGGTTTTCACCTGACTCCATCAACCTCCTGACCCCACCGACACCCCGCACCCCTACCTTCTACCTTCTTCCAAAATTCACAAACCCAATCATCCCGGCCGCCCCATTGTAGCTGATTACCAAGCCCCCACAGAACGTATCTCTGCCTACGTAGATCAACACCTTCAACCCATTACATGCAGTCTCCCATCCTTCATCAAAGACACCAACCACTTTCTCGAATGCCTGGAATCCTTACCCAATCCGTTACCCCCAGAAACCATCCTTGTAACCATTGATGCCACTTCCTTATACACAAATATTCCGCACGTCCAGGGCCTCGCTGCAATGGAGCACTTCCTTTCACGCCGATCACCTGCCACCCTACCTAAAACCTCTTTCCTCATTACCTTAGCCAGCTTCATCCTGACCCACAACTTCTTCACTTTTGAAGGCCAGGCATACCAACAATTAAAGGGAACAGCCATGGGTACCAGGATGGCCCCTTCGTACGCCAACCTATTCATGGGTCGCTTATAGGAAGCCTTCTTGGTTACCCAAGCCTGCCAACCCAAAGTTTGGTACAGATTTATTGATAACATCTTCATGATCTGGACTCTCCGTGAAGAAGAACTCCAGAATTTCCTCCCCAACCTCAACTCCTTTGGTTCCATCAGATTCACCCGGTCCTACTCCAAATCCCATTCCACTTTCCTCGATGTTGACCTCCACCTGTCCAATGGCCAGCTTCACACGTCCGTCCACATCAAACCCACCAACAAGCAACAGTACCTCCATTACGACAGCTGCCACCCATTCCACATCAAACGGTCCCTTCCCTACAGCCTAGGTCTTTGTGGCAAACGAATCTACTCCAGTCCGGAATCCCTGAACCATTACACCAACAACCTGACAACAGCTTTCGCATCCCGCAACTACCCTCCCGACCTGGTACAGAAGCAAATAACCAGAGCCACTTCCTCATCCTCTCAAACCCAGAACCTCCCACAGAAGAAACACCAAAGTGCCCCACTTGTGACAGGATACTTTCCGGGACTGGATCAGACTCTGAATGTGGCTCTCCAGCAGGGATACGACTTCCTCAAATCCTCCCCTGAAATGAGATCCATCCTTCATGAAATCCTCCCCACTCCACCAAGAGTGTCTTTCCGCCGTCCACCAAACCTTCGTAACCTCTTAGTTCATCCCTATGAAATCCCCAAACCACCTTCCCTACCCTCTGGCTCCTACCCTTGTAACCGCCCCCGGTGTAAAACCTGTCCCATGCACCCTCCCACCACCACCTATTCCAGTCCTGTAACGTGGAAGGTGTACACGATCAAAGGCAGAGCCACGTGTGAAAGCACCCACGTGATTTACCAACTGACCTGCCTACACTGTGACGCATTCTATGTGTGAATGACCAGCAACAAACTGTCCATTCGCATGAATGGACACAGGCAGACAGTGTTTGTTGGTAATGAGGATCATCCTGTGGCTAAACATGCCTTGGTGCACGGCCAGCACATCTTGGCACAGTGTTACACCGTCCGGGTTATCTGGATACTTCCCACTAACACCAACCTATCCCAACTCCGGAGATGGGAACTTGCTCTTCAATATATCCTCTCTTCCCGTTATCCACCAGGCCTCAGTCTCCGTAAATTTCAAGTTGCCGCCACTCATACCTCACCTGTCATTCAACAGCATCTTTGCCTCTGTACTTCTGCCTCGACTGACATCTCTGCCCAAACTCTTTGTCTTTAAATATGTCTGCTTGTGTCTGTATTTGTGTGGATGGATATGTGTGTGTGTGCGAGTGTATACCCGTCCTTTTTTCCCGCTAAGGTAAGTTTTTCCGCTCCCGGGATTGGAATGACTCCTTACCCTCTCCCTTAAAACCCACATCCTTTAGTCTTTCCCTCTCCTTCCCTCTTTCCTGATGACACAACAGTTTGTTGCGAAAGCTTGAATTTTGTGTGTATGTTTGTGTTTGTTTGTGTGTCTATCGACCTGCCAGCACTTTCGTTTGGTAAGTCACCTCATCTCATTCATATATATATATATATATATATATATATATATATATATATATATATATATATATATATATATATATATATATATGAAAAGATAATTTGAGCAAGGGGTAATTAAGTGTTAGATTTTATTTCATATATATATAGTTATAATAGAGGGAAACATTCCACATAGGAAATATATATCTAAAAACAAAGATGATGTGACTTACCAAATGAAAGTGCTGGCAGGTCGACAGACACACAAACAAACACAAACATACACACAAAATTCAAGCTTTCGCAACAAACTGTTGCCTCATCAGGAAAGAGGGAAGGAGAGGGAAAGACGAAAGGATGTGGGTTTTAGGGAGAGGGTAAGGAGTCATTCCAATCCCGGGAGCGGAAAGACTTACCTTAGCGGGAAAAAAGGACGGGTATACACTCGCACACACACACATATCCATCCACACATATACAGACACAAGCAGACATATTTAAAGACAAAGAGTTTGGGCAGAGATGTCAGTCGAGGCAGAAGTACAGAGGCAAAGATGTTGTTGAAAGACAGGTGAGGTATGAGTGGCGGCAACTTGAAATTAGCGGAGATTGAGGCCTGGTGGATAACGGGAAGAGAGGATATATTGAAGAGCAAGTTCCCATCTCCGGAGTTCGGATAGGTTGGTGTTAGTGGGAAGTATCCAGATAACACGGACGGTGTAACACTGTGCCAAGATGTGCTGGCCGTGCACCAAGGCATGTTTAGCCACAGGGTGATCCTCATTACCAACAAACACTGTCTGCCTGTGTCCATTCATGCGAATGGACAGTTTGTTGCTGGTCATTCCCACATAGAATGCGTCACAGTGCAGGCAGGTCAGTTGGTAGATCACGTGGGTGCTTTCACACGTGGCTCTGCCTTTGATCGTGTACGCCTTCCGGGTTGCAGGACTGGAGTAGGTGGTGGTGGGAGGGTGCATCGGACAGATTTTACACCGGGGGCGGTTACAAGGGTAGGAGCCAGAGGGTAGGGAAGGTGGTTTGGGGATTTCATAGGGATGAACTAAGAGGTTACGAAGGTTAGGTGGACGGCGGAAAGACACTCTTGGTGGAGTGGGGATGATTTCGTGAAGGATGGATCTCATTTCTGGGCAGGATTTGAGGAAGTCGTATCCCTGCTGGAGAGCCACATTCAGAATCTGATCCAGTCCCGGAAAGTATCCTGTCACAAGTGGGGCACTTTTGTGGTTCTTCTGTGGGAGGTTCTGGGTTTGAGAGAATGAGGAAGTGGCTCTGGTTATTTGCTTCTGTACCAGGTCGGGAGGGTAGTTGCGGGATGCGAAAGCTGTTTTCAGGTTGTTGGTGTAATGCTTCAGGGATTCCGGACTGGAGCAGATTCGTTTGCCACGAAGACCTAGGCTGTAGGGAAGGGACCGTTTGATGTGGAATGGGTGGCAGCTGTCGTAATGGAGGTACTGCTGCTTGTTGGTGGGTTTGATGTGGACGGACGTGTGAAGCTCGCCATTGGACAGGTGGAGGTCAACATCAAGGAAAGTGGCATGCGATTTGGAGTAGGACCAGGTGAATCTGATGGAACCAAAGGAGTTGAGGTTGGAGAGGAAATTCTGGAGTTCTTCTTCACTGTGAGTCCAGATCATGAAGATGTCATCAATAAATCTGTACCAAACTTTAGGTTGGCAGGCCTGGGTAACCAAGATGGCTTCCTCTAAGCGACCCATGAATAGGTTGGCGTACGAAGGGGCCATCCTGGTACCCATGGCTGTTCCCTTTAATTGTTGGTATGTCTGGCCTTCAAAAGTGAAGAAGTTGTGGGTCAGGATGAAGCTGGCCAAGGTAATGAGGAAAGAGGTTTTAGGTAGGGTGGCAGGTGATCGGCGTGAAAGGAAGTGCTCCATCGCAGCGAGGCCCTGGACATGCGGGATATTTGTGTATAAGGAAGTGGCATCAATGGTTACAAGGATGGTTTCTGGGGGTAACAAATTGGGTAAGGATTCCAGGTGTTCGAGAAAGTGGTTGGTGTCTTTGATGAAGGATGGGAGACTGCATGTAATGGGTTGAAGGTGTTGATCTACGTAGGCAGAGATACGTTCTGTGGGGGCTAGGTAACCAGCTACAATGGGGCGGCCAGGATGATTGGGTTTGTGAATTTTAGGAAGAAGGTAGAAGGTAGGTTTGCGGGGTGCCGGTGGGGTCAGGAGGTTGATGGAGTCAGGTGAAAGGTTTTGTAGGGGTCCTAAGGTTCTGAGGATTCCTTGAAGCTCCGCCTGGACATCAGGAATGGGATTACCTTGGCAAACTTTGTATGTGGTGTTGTCTGAATGCTGACGCAGTCCCTCAGCCACATACTCCCGACGATCAAGTACCACGGTCGTGGAACCCTTGTCTGCCGGAAGAATGATGATGGACTGGTCAGCCTTCAGATCACGGATAGCCTGGGCTTCAGCAGTGGTGATGTTGGGAGTAGGATTAAGGTTTTTTAAGAAGGATTGAGAGGCAAGGCTGGAAGTCAGAAATTCCTGGAAGGTTTGGAGAGGGTGATTTTGAGGAAGAGGAGGTGGGTGCCGCTGTGACGGAGGACGGAACTGTTCCAGGCAGGGTTCAATTTGGATAGTGTCTTGGGGAGTTGGATCGTAAGGGGTAGGATTAGGATCATTTTTCTTCGTGGCAAAGTGATACTTCCAGCAGAGAGTACGGGTGTAGGACAGTAAATCTTTGACGAGGGCTGTTTGGTTGAATCTGGGAGTGGGGCTGAAGGTGAGGCCTTTGGATAGGACAGAGGTTTCGGATTGGGAGAGAGGTTTGGAGGAAAGGTTAACTACTGAATTAGGGTGTTGTGGTGCCAGAATGTGTTGCTTGGAATTTTGAGGTTGTGGAGGGAGTGGAGCTGGAAGTGGGAGACTGAGTAGGTGGGAGAGAATGGGTTTGTGTGCAATGAGAGGTGGTTGAGGTTTGCTGGAAAGGTTGTGAAGGGTGAGTGAGTTGCCTTTCCGGAGGTGGGAAACCAGGAGATTGGATAGTTTTTTGAGGTGAAGGTTGGCATGCTGCTCTAATTTGCGGTTGGCCTGTAGGAGGATGCTCTGAATAGCCGGTGTGGATGTGGGAGAGGAAAGATTGAGGACTTTTATTAAGGATAGGAGTTGACGGGTGTGTTCATTGGCTGAGTTGATGTGTAGGTGAAGGATTAGGTGGGTGAGGGCAATGGATTGTTCAGTTTCGAACTGGTATAGGGACTGATGGAAAGAAGGGTTGCAGCCAGAGATGGGAACTTTAAGTGTGACAAACTGTCCATTCGCATGAATGGACACAGGCAGACAGTGTTTGTTGGTAATGAGGATCACCCTGTGGCTAAACATGCCTTGGTGCACGGCCAGCACGTCTTGGCACAGTGTTACACCGTCCGGGTTATCTGGACACTTCCCACTAACATCAACCTATCCGAACTCCGGAGATGGGAACTTGCTCTTCAATATATCCTCTCGTCCCGTTATCCACCAGGCCTCAATCTCCGCTAATTTCAAGTTGCCGCCACTCATACCTCACCTGTCATTCAACAACATCTTTGCCTCTGCACTTCTGCCTCGACTGACGTCTCTGCCCAAACTCTTTGGCTTTAAATATGTCTGCTTGTGTCTGTATATATGTGGATGGATATGTGTGTGTGTGCGAGTGTATACCCGTCCTTTTTTCCCGCTAAGGTAAGTCTTTCCGCTCCCGGGATTGGAATGACTCCTTACCCTCTCCCTTAAAACCCACATCCTTTCGTCTTTCCCTCTCCTTCCCTCTTTCCTGATGAGGCAACAGTTTGTTGCGAAAGCTTGAATTTTGTGTGTATGTTTGTGTTTGTTTGTGTGTCTGTCGACCTGCCAGCACTTTCATTTGGTAAGTCACATCATCTTTGTTTTTAGATATATATTTCCTACGTGGAATGTTTCCTTCTATTATAACCATATCATTAATTTGATAGGCAAAAAGATGGCGTCGCATGTCGAAGTGTGTATAAACAGTTCCACGGTAAATGGCTACATATCGAGTATAAATTGTATAAGGTGCAATAACTACATCACGAAAGGTATCAAGTTATGTGCAGTGTCACAAAAATGGATTCATACAAAGTGTTTCGCGGGAACGGAAGAATGGTACGCGAAATGTGACTGTGGCTTGGAATGCTGCGATCTACTAACGGTAGCTTTGTCAAGATACGATAACTGCATAGAAGAAAGTGTTACTACATCACTTCAGCGAGACCTTGTGCTTGCAAATCGTTACGTAAATAAGTTAGAGGAACTGATAAAGCAGCGGAATTATGATGATTTAAAAAACGAGTGTAATGAAAACATACCGGCAATTTTCGTTTCAAACAAAACTTCTGCTAGTAGTAAACGAAATCTTGTAGGCGGTTTGACATCGTCAGTAAATAGAGTGCAAAGAAAAACGGGTAATAAAGACACGACAGGACGAAATATGAAATCAAAAAATAAGACATATGAAAGTGAATCTAGATCATCTGTGTGTTCTAACGAGAGAAATGTTTCTCCAAAGTGTACTATAAAAACGACAGAACGAGGGCTCCTGGAGAACAACAAATATCAGGTCTGTGTATTAGGTGATAGTCATGCAAAGGGTGTGCACAAATAATAAATGATCGGCAGTCGCAATTCAGAGTAACAGCCACTGTCAAACCTGGTGCTCCCCTTAATGAAATAGTAAATAGTTGTGAAAACTTAGTTAAGACTGGAACATGCTGTGTGCTAATAGGTGGAGCAAATGACATATACAAAAATGAAAGCCAACTAGCGACAAGGGCACTTCAAACAACTCTAAAAAACCAGAACTCTAAAAAAGCTGTCAGATCTAAATTTAAAGGTTCTCGTTGTAAGTGTGCCACATAGACATGATCTAATCGAGGAATCATGTGTAAACAAAGAAATAAAGTCAACAAATAATAAATTCAGGAAGATCTGCTGTGCTTTTAAGTGTGGATGCAAACAGCTCAGTGAGAAATCATTTCACGAGGCATGGACAGCACAGGAACTATTATGGAAAAAAGATGATGGGTGAAAAGATACTAGAAGAAATAAGCCGCGTAACAGTAGAAAAGTTCCCTAAAATCCCACTCCAAATGAGGGCAGAAGCAGAAGAAATGAAAACCATAACAAGAGCAACATTTGCTGAAGCACTAAAAACATCATCATCTGCTATTGTAAATATTAAAATGTCATCAGTTGCCACAGCTAGTATAAACAATCAGTCAGCATCATCCACTTCAAGTAGGAAAAGCAACAGAAACAAGAAACCTGTGGTACAACAGGATTTTTGGTATCCAGCCATAATGAAAACTCCAAGATAACAGTGTTAAACGAAAGGAGAAATACCACCAGTGCTCACTCCCCTGTTCTAAAGATTATGACTCTAAATGTGCAGTGCCTCAAGAACAAATATTGTGAACTTGAAATAGCAGTAAGTAACACCCAACCTAATGTCTTGTGTATTACTGAACATTGGTGTAAGGACCAAGAAATTAGTAGTATTCATATTAATCCATTTAAACTGGCAAATAATTATAGTAGGAAAATTGCAAAAGGTGGTGGAGTCGGTATTTACCTTAGACAAGAGTTAGAATTTAAGAAGAGATGTTAAGCAGAGAACTTAAGTATTGAAAAGTGTTTTGAAGCAGGTGCCGTCCAGCTATATGGCCTGATGAAAAGAGTCATAGTCATAACAGTGTATAGATCACCGTGTGGAAACATAGAAGTCTTTTTTGATAAATTAGAATTGTTGCTAAATACTATTTACAAAAAAGAAACTGTGATTATTCTTTGTGGTGATTTCAATATTAATCTTCTAGTTGAAAGTCAACAAAAAAGACAATTTTTGGACATATTAAAGAGTTTCAACATGTCACCACACATAAACAATTCAACTAGAATAACAAACACCTCCAATAGCCTCATAGATAACATTTTCTCAAATATGTCAGAAACTGACATAGAGGTAACAAACATAGATTTAGGATTGTCTGACCACAATGCTCTCACCATTGAAATCCCTTTAAGGTCGAAGGAAGATAAAGGTGTAAATAATATTTACAAAAGAAACTTCTCTGTGGACAGCTGTAATCAGTTCATAAGTATCTTAGAAAATGAAAATTGGTTAGATGTTATGAAACAGTCAAGTACAGATGAGGCATATAGTGTATTTGCATTGATTTATATGATGAACTTTGAGATGTGTTTTCCAAAGAAACTGACCAGAATCAAGTCTACTGGATACGTAAAATCAAGTTCTTGGATGACTCTTGGAATTAAGAAATCATGTGAAAACATGAAAAAACTGAATTCAGAGTTGAGGGAGTGTACAAATATTGATTTTATAGAATATGTAAAGCGGTATAGGAAAATATACCGCAGAGTAATTGCAAATGCAAAGTTATTAAGTAATAATATGGAAATAAAACAGTCCAGAAATAAAACTAAAATAGCATGGGAAATTGTGAGAAAAGAAACCGGGGTACCTACCAAAGACAAGGAAATTATTCTAGAAGATGAGGAGAATAAAATGGTAGATAAATATGCCATGCCTAATTATATAAATAATTACTTTTTAAATGTACCCCAGACATTAAGCAGGAATCTTGGGGAGCAGATTAAGATTGAAGCACCCAAGGCAGCCAGCAGTATGATGGCAGTTCCAACAAACGAAAAGGAAGTTTTAAAAGTGATTAAAAGTCTGAAGTCCAAGATGTCAGCTGGAGTAGATGAGGTGCCAATAATATTAGTAAAGAAAACAGCTAATCAGATAGCGAAACCATTGGCGCACATAGCAAACTTATCAATGGCTGAGGGCGTGTTTCCACAAAAACTGAAAATTTCTAAAGTAATTCCCCTGTTAAAAAAGGGTGATAAACTTAAAATAGAAAACTACAGACCTGTCTCACGCCTCTCAACTTTCTCTAAAGTTTTAGAGATACTAATGAAATATAGAGTCACACATTATCTTAATATGCACAACCTGATAAACGGTAATCAGCATGGATTTCAAGCTGGGAGAAGTACCGAAACAGCTGTACTAGAATACACAAAAGAAATAATCACTAAATTGGAAGAGGGAAATAGTGTAGTTGGGATAAATCTAGATTTGTCAAAAGCCTTTGACACTGTTGACCACAGCATACTTTTGAAAAAGCTTGAAGCTATAGGTATCAGAGGACTGGTAAAAACGTGGTTTGAGTCTTATCTGGAAAAGAGGATGCAGGTGGTTGAAATTACAGCACCAAATATTAATCAAAAAATTAAACTAAGATCAGATCCAAGGGAGGTCACAGTAGGTGTACCCCAAGGAAGTGTATTAGGCCCCTTGCTGTTCCTCATTTACATTAATGATATTCAGGTGTCAGAGAGAAAAGCTAGAATCATGTTATTTGCTGATGATACTAGTTTAATAGTTAGTGATACGCAGCAGTCATTGCACAGTACTGTGAACCATGTCCTACAAGATATACAAAAATGGTTTAGTGCTAACAAGCTAACACTGAATGCAAAAAAAAACTAATTATGTGCAATATGGAAAAATAAGTGAACAGGGCGACCTGAATCCCACCATGGAGGGCAAACAACTTGAAAGAGTACAGTGTGCAAAATTCCTGGGTATGCACATTGATGAGAAGATTAATTGGAAGGACCATGTGGTGAACTTAGCACTAAAACTAAATTCAGCATGTTTTGTGCTTAGAATAATTTCAAGGGTTTGTAGTAATGACTGTACCAGGTTAGTATATTTTGGCTATTTTCAATCCATTGCATCCTATGGGATAGTATTCTGGGGAAAAACAAATTGTCGTCTAAATGAGATTTTCAAATTACAAAAACGTGCTATTCGGATAATGACCCACAGCCCACCTCAAACACATTGTAGGCCCCTTTTTAAAGCATTGAAAATTTTAACAATTCCATCATTATACATTCTGAAATGTCTGTTGGTGATCAAAAGAAATCAGGACAAAATGAAAGTCAATACAGACTTCCATAATTACGGTACACGGCAATGTAAAGATCTCCACATACAAGCTGTAACAAGGACCCGAAGCCAGAAACATGTATGTAATCAAGGCATCAAACTTTTTAATGCACTACCAAAACATATCAAAGAGCTGGAATATGAGGATAAATTTAAAACTGTTCTAAAGAACCACATGCTTGACAAATGCTATTACAGCATAAGCGAATATCTCTGCGCAACTGTATAAAATATATGGTTAAGTTAATGTGACAAATGAAATTACATCAGTGCATAATAAATTATGTTATAAAAACACTTATTACTTGTATATTGTATTAAACATAAGATAAATTAATATGAATTCAGCACAGATACAAATTTTGTAAAGATATTATATAGTTGTTAAAATGTACCCTGACAAATCCTATATCACAAATGTGATCATTGGGATGATAATAAATAAATAAATAAAAACCCAACAATTACGTTTGTTATTGTCGCTGTTGCATCTCGAAATCTTTCCTGTCGTCTTATTTTCTCTTTATTTTCTCTTTCTGTTTTTACCAGTAGTCTCACTTTGTATTCACCTTCCCCTTTTTACCGTAATACAATTTTATCCCGCCTATATATACTCTATAATACGTAACCCACTTCCAAACCATAACCAAAAAAGTTTTTATTTTGCGATTTCAACAATACCGCTGCTATAAAATCCACCGTTTCTAGTTCAATAACAGCTGCTTTCACGTATTAAACAACCATTTCGGCTAGTTCTAATAACTTTAACTTTATTTCCACTTCCGTTTTTCGCACATCACTGATCATTTTTAGCCGCTCCCCACAGTTTTTTACGTCATTATTTACAATTGTTAGCCCCATTTTCGTAATCTATCACCACAACACCACTCCTTTTAATACAGTTACACGTTTTTTCGAAATTTTCCCGAATTTCTCCGTCCTTTAACGTGTTTTAGCGGCAACACAACCACCTAACCTTCATGCACATCGCTGTCTACCAACCCAAGTTCACCACAGGATCAACTTAACCAACACTTTTTCGCCTTTTTTCATACCAGATCTCCAGTCATTTTCTAGTTCACCCTTATCTCTCCCCATATATTTATATTTTTATCTTTCATTTTCATTTCAACCTCATGTTACACTTTCCACCTTCTAATACCATGTCACCCTCACAACACCCCCACCACGACCCCATTAAGTTTTATTTACATTCCTCCCGCAAACATGCCTTCACCCTAGCCAGATTACGCTCGCATATTTTATTTTCTCAGGCTTGTCTGACATTTGGCATAACCCCTAAAGGCCTCACACTTAAAGTTCCCATCTCTGGCTGCAACCCTTCTTTCCATCAGTCCCTATACCAGTTCGAAACTGAACAATCCATTGCCCTCACCCACCTAATCCTTCACCTACACATCAACTCAGCCAATGAACACACCCGTCAACTCCTATCCTTAATAAAAGTCCTCAATCTTTCCTCTCCCACATCCACACCGGCTATTCAGAGCATCCTCCTACAGGCCAACCGCAAATTAGAGCAGCATGCCACCCTTCACCTCAAAAAACTATCCAATCTCCTGGTTTCCCACCTCCGGAAAGGCAACTCACTCACCCTTCACAACCTTTCCAGCAAACCTCAACCACCTCTCATTGCACACAAACCCATTCTCTCCCACCTACTCAGTCTCCCACTTCCAGCTCCACTCCCTCCACAACCTCAAAATTCCAAGCAACACATTCTGGCACCACAACACCCTAATTCAGTAGTTAACCTTTCCTCCTAACCTCTCTCCCAATCCGAAACCTCTGTCCTATCCAAAGGCCTCACCTTCAGCCCCACTCCCAGATTCAACCAAACAGCCCTCGTCAAAGATTTACTGTCCTACACCCGTACTCTCTGCTGGAAGTATCACTTTGCCACGAAGAAAAATGATCCTAATCCTACCCCTAACGATCCAACTCCCCAAGACACTATCCAAATTGAACCCTGCCTGGAACAGTTCCGTCCTCCGTCACAGCGGCACCCACCTCCTCTTCCTCAAAATCACCCTCTCCAAACCTTCCAGGAATTTCTGACTTCCAGCCTTGCCTCTCAATCCTTCTTAAAAAACCTTAATCCTACTCCCAACATCACCACTGCTGAAGCCCAGGCTATCCGTGATCTGAAGGCTGACCGGTCCATTATCATTCTTCCGGCGGACAAGGGTTCCATGACCGTGGTACTTGATCGTCGGGAGTATGTGGCTGAGGGACAGCGTCAGCATTCAGACAACACCACATACAAAGTTTGCCAAGGTAATCCCATTCCTGATGTCCAGGCGGAGCTTCAAGGAATCCTCAGAACCTTAGGCCCCCTACAAAACCTTTCACCTGACTCCATCAACCTCCTGACCCCCCCGGCACCCCGCACCCCTACCTTCTTCCTAAAATTCACAAACCCAATCATCCTGGCCGCCCCATTGTAGCTGGTTACCTAGCCCCCACAGAACGTATCTCTGCCTACGTAGATCAACACCTTCAACCCATTACGTGCAGTCTCCCATCCTTCATCAATGACACCAACCATTTTCTCGAACGCCTGGAATCATTACCCAATCTGTTACCCCCAGAAACCATCCTTGTAACCATTGATGCCACTTCCTTATACACAAATATCCCGCATGTCCAGGGCCTCGCTGCGATGGAGCACTTCCTTTCACGCCGATCACCTGCCACCCTACCTAAAACCTCTTTCCTCATTACCTTGGCCAGCTTCATCCTGACCCACAACTTCTTCACTTTTGAAGGCCAGGCATACCAACAATTAAAGGGAACAGCCATGGGTACCAGGATGGCCCCTTCGTACGCCAACCTATTCATGGGTCGCTTAGAGGAAGCCTTCTTGGTTACCCAGGCCTGCCAACCTAAAGTTTGGTACAGATTTATTGATGACATCTTCATGATCTGGACTCACAGTGAAGAAGAACTCCAGAATTTCCTCTCCAACCTCAACTCCTTTGGTTCCATCAGATTCACCTGGTCCTACTCCAAATCGCATGCCACTTTCCTTGATGTTGACCTCCACCTGTCCAATGGCCAGCTTCACACGTCTGTCCACATCAAACCCACCAACAAGCAGCAGTACCTCCATTACGACAGCTGCCACCCATTCCACATCAAACGGTCCCTTCCCTACAGCCTAGGTCTTCATGGCAAACGAATCTGCTCCAGTCCGGAATCCCTGAAGCATTACACCAACAACCTGACAACAGCTTTCCCATCCCGCAACTACGCTCCCGACCTGGTACAGAAGCAAATAACCAGAGCCACTTCCTCATCCTCTCAAACCCAGAACCTCCCACAGAAGAACCACAAAAGTGCCCCACTTGTGACAGGATACTTTCCGGGACTGGATCAGATTCTGAATGTTGCCCTCCAGCAGGGATACGACTTCCTCAAATCCTGCCCAGTAATGAGATCCATCCTTCATGAAATCCTCCCCACTCCACCAAGAGTGTCTTTCCGCCGTCCACCTAACCTTCGTAACCTCTTAGTTCATCCCTATGAAATCCCCAAACCACCTTCCCTACCCTCTGGCTCCTACCCTTGTAACCGCCCCGGTGTAAAACCTGTCCCATGCACCCTCCCACCACCACCTATTCCAGTCCTATTCCAACAGAAGTATTGTCTGCAAACAGAACTGATGGGGAATTTATATTCATGGGTAAGTCATTTACATAGAATAGGAACAGGATTGGCCCCAAAATAGAGCCTTGATGCATGTCTTGTGACACTGTACTCCATTTAGAGTAATAATTCACTGTATCAGAAGTGATAGTTACCATTTGTTTTCTTTTGTGTTTGTATGATGTGAGCCAGTTTAGAGCAATGTCTGTAACGCCTATGTGCCTAATTTGTAGATAAGCAAGCCATGGTTCACAGAGTCAAATGCTTTTATGAGGTCACAGAAGATACCTGCAACTTTACTGCTCTGATCCAATATCTTTTCAATAAAGTTATTCACTGCATCCAGAGCATTCATTTCCTGGTTAAAATCCAAATAGCTGCCCTAGCTGAAGGTGAAGAAGATCTTGTAGTCCTACTGAATAGAATGGATAAAGTTATGGGGGAAGAATATAATATGAGAATTAATAAAGCAAAAACAAAAGTAATGGCATGCAACAAAAAAAAATCAAGTGAAAGTCCAAGTTCATGTAGGCAATGAACTTCTTGAACAAGTTGATAAATTTACTTATCTGGGCAGTAATATTACCAGGGATGGAAGGAGCAAGGCAGAAGTGAGAAGTAGAATTGCTCAAGCAAAGGCTGCTTTTAACAAGAAGAAAAACATGTTAACATCTGAGAGCATCAGCCTTGAAATCAGGAAAAGATTTTTGAAATCATATGTGTGTAGTGTGGCATGCTATGGGTGTGAAACATGGACTCTCGGGACAGAGGAAGATCAGAAGCTAAATTCTTTTGAAATGTGGTGCTATAGACGCATGCTCAAAATCAAATGTATCGACAAGGTCACAAACGAAGTGGTTCTGGAAAGAGCAGGTGAGAAGAGAAGCTTCTGGAGTTTCATTGTTAAAAGAAGAGTGCAATTTACAGGCCATCTATTAAGACATAAAGGACTTCTGAACACAATCATAGAGGGATATGTTGAGGGAAAAAGACCAAGAGGAAGACCACAGCTGAGGTACATGGATCAAATTGTGAAAGATGTGGGATGTAACATCTATAAAGAAATGAAGAGAAAAGCTGAAAGACACACAGAATGGTGTCAAGCTGCCATTCTAGGTGTTGCAAACCAATCCTTGGATTGACCACTACAGAAGAAGAAGAAAATCCAAATTGGTTACTTTTAATAATATCATTTTTTACAATAAAATTTTTGATCTAGTTTGGAGTTACTTTTTCTAACACTTTTGACTAGATGTAGGATGATAGTTTCCCATGTCTTCCCTTCACCCTTTCTTGAACAGAGGTCTGACTTTGGCCTACTTCAAAACATCAGGAAAACATCCCTGTGAGAAGTTTGGTTGAATATTTTAGTTAGGGGAGGTGCTGTTGTGTCACACACTGTTTTAATCACTTTAGTGGGTATCCCATCCCAAGCAACATAGTTTTTATTTTTGAATGGTAGTATAACATTTTCTACATCTTTTATTGTGACTTTTTATAATCCTTAAGATAGTCAGCTTTTTGGTGCAGTCTAAAGGGATTAACTTTGCTCTGAGACTCTGTTGCATCAACATCTGACTTTGCCACATTTATGAAGTCAAACAATGGAAAATCCAGGATGGAAGTGCCACATTTATGAAGTCAAACAATGGAAAATCCAGGATGGAATGTAACAATATTATCGAAAGGAAAATTGCCACTCGCCATATAGCGGAGATGCTGAGTCACAGATAGGCACAACAAAAAGCCTGTCCCAGTCTTTTTGTTGTGCCTGTCTGTGTCTCAGCATCTCAGCTATATTGTGAGTGGCAACTTTACTTTTTATAATGTTGCCACATTTATGAAAAATTCATTTAAACACTCTGATATTTGAGCTGGTGTAAAGTAAAGCTATCATCTACTTTAATCCTAAATACTTCATTACTGCTAACTTTCACACCTAACTCTGATTTGACAACAGACCACACTGGTTTTATCTTACTTTTATGTTGCACAGTCAACTTATTGTTTGCCATTTGTTTGGCTGCCTTCACAGTATTTTTAAATATGGCTTTATAAAGATGAACTTACTCAGTAAAAGTCTGTTTTAATTATATTTCAGTTCATTGTGGAGTTTCCTCTTCCTGGCGCTAGAAAGTTTTATACACTGAGTTTACCATTTAAGTTTATTAGTTACTTTGTCACATGTTGTACTAAATGGAAAAGTTTCATTAAACATTTCAAGGAGGTTATTTAAAAACATGTTAAAGTTACTATTACTCAAACTACAGCTGTTGTAAGGCAATTCAGCCTATCCGAACATATTTCTAAATATAACAGAAATTTTTCATTGAAGTTCCTTTCCATATGCCTTTTGTTACATGAAATTTCCTTATTAATTTTTGGTAGTTCAATGAATAATACACAGTGGTCAGAGATATATGAAATTTAAACATCTTCAATATATAATTAGTTGGAATATTATCAGTACAGGTCTATGACTGTGCATTTACTCTAGTGTTTTAAATGAAGTTTACTTTGGAGCCAAAGTTTTTCATTAAGTCAGTGAATTTTTACATGTCATTGCTTGCAACTATGATATTAATATTGAAGTCGGCAGTTATTGCTATCATTTTTTTTCCCTTTTTCTATACTGAGGTTTTCAAGCAGGCAGTGAAATTTCACCAGAAAAGCTTCAATTGTAGCTTTTTCTGGTTCTGTATAAATTGAAACTTCTGTGACAGTTAGGGTCCTCAACTCGATAACACTAGCTTTCAGATATACTCTCTTCATTCAAATGAATAAAATCATTTCTTATTTCATATTTTATATCAGAACGAGCAAGTATTCAAGAGCCTCCATGTGATTTCTCAAATCTACAAAAGCTGTTGACTTATTTGAAAGTTTCAATTTTACTAAGAATTTAAGCCTACATTCTTTGAGGCATATATCTTTGGTATTTCTATGTTCAGTTACAATAATTTGTAATTCGTCCATTTATGGACTCAAGCATACTCTTTCTTAGGTACAGTTTCAATCTTGCCATTTTTATTACCAAATATGTTTCTTATCCACATTTTTGCCATGTTTCATGCCTTGCTTATGCACTGTTAATTCTGCTTTTAAAAGTTCAATGTCACTACAAAGCACTTTAATAATTTTTTCCTGCAAACTCACTGTGGAAGCTAGTTTTGTGTTTTTGTCCTGCAAACTTTCAAACCATGACCAGTGAATATTTTCGCTGATAAATTTTAAGCAAATTTTCTCACACGTTTCATGAAGCCAAAATTTTCACTTCACATATAGAACTCCATTTAGAACCCATTTCTGACAGTTTTTACATGATGAACTATTTACTTTTGCCTGTTTACAAGCATCGTGTCACAGCATTTTTCAGTGGGCACCATCTTGTACACCTCAGTACTTATAATAGATGCTAACACTAAGTCTTAAGAAGATAGTCGGCAGCAAAAAAAGATATGCAGTGACCAGCAACCTGAAATTATTTGGATGCGTCGGTATGCTGATCTTCAATTCATCATACAACCTTTTGACATCACTACATAAATTGAACCTTAGCTAAAAATGTGGCTTCAAACAGCATAAAGTCCAGAATGGAATAACAGCAGTATTATGAAAAGAATAGTTTGCTACTCACCACATAGAAGTGGACAAAAAAAGCACACATTAGCCACTGCCTCCTGCCGCTGTGGCCCAGCTATGTCCAAAAGACTTTCTTGTCTGAATGGTTAAATGCTTAGCAATCTTTCCATTGTGGTTGCCTGTGACGCAATGCCTCCTCCATGTAGTGAGTAGCAATTTATCCTTTTTGTAATGTTGTAGTTAAAATTTGCCACTTGTTATGTTTTATTTACTCTACATTCCTACATTTTGCTGATGAAAGTGCTCTGTAGTTAAGTATCTTCACGAAAGCATTGGTAAAAGTGTTGTTGCAGGTAACATCTACTGCTGATCCTTCACTTATATTCACTGCTAGGTTTTTGTAGATTTTCTCATCATCCATCTTTAAAATTCAGAAACGTAGTAAAATGAGTGTCATTGGATCTACCCCATAAAGAAGTTTATCTAGCTACAGGATGGCTTAAAAAGGCCACTTGCTCACAGGGGGAAAATAGCTCACCACCTATGACTACTTTAAGTAAGTCTTTTATTAGGCCCTGAAGACAAAACAGTATGGATTATGCATTGTTTCATCTTTGAGTTAAAACATTTCAGATCTATTGTGTTGGAAAAAAAAAGGATTTTTCCTTTTGCAGTTGGTGTTTCATGCCAGATCATTGTATTAACTGTCTTAATTGCTCGCTGTCTCATACAGCTCATGAGCATTGGGTGATCCAAGATAAAAAGAGAGAGTGGGAAGTCAGTATTTTGGAATTTATTTCCAGTAATGAGATTTAAATTCCTCAAATTTTTGCAACTATTTCAATAAAAGTTTAAGTTTGTCACAATAGCAACATTTTACACCAGCTTGTGCCACTGAAGTAGTTGTGAAATTGTTAATCATAGATATTTAAATAGATTTGTTGGCTATTATTGATGTAAAATGTTACTGATTGTCTGTTAAATGCCCAGTATGCAGATGAGATGAACTTCTCAGTTAATGGAGATGGAAATGTACTTAGCTGCGAACACTACTACACCACTCTCCAACTACTAACTTGAACAAGTGCTGTCTGCCAGGAGGAAATTAAAGTATTCTGACAGTCATTGTTTTTCACTTTTTATATAGCCCCATATTTTTTTCTGAGAATCGCATCAATTTGTTTCCGGTATGTTCTGAAGTACTAGTTTTTCAGTTATTCTTTTACTTTTGATTCATGTGTAAGTGAACATTTCTTTCATGAAAGATATTATCTTTTTGGTAGTTTTCTATTTTAAACAGAGCATATTTTCTTTCATGAAAGATATTATCTTTTTGGTAGACTCCTATCTTGACACAGGGCATATGTCATGTTATAGACTGGAGTGCAGTGTCATTTTTGTCTGTTTGTGACCAAACTGTGAGCAATTAAATACTTCGATTATAGACATCATATGTACTCATTGGCAGTTTAATATTTATTTCTGGGTTTATGTGAATAAATGTTTGTTTCATATTTAAGTGGAAATGTGGAATTTCAGTCACTATTTATTTATGACTGATATTTTTGTAATCCATACACCAAGGAAGTGCTTGATATGAAATTTTAATTTTTCCCTTTTTTCAGGTTGGGTTTATTAAACCTCACAAACAGGATTGTGCAGTTATATTTTGTGGCTATCGCTCTGGCAGTCACACTCTGGTTTCCTGTATTGAAGACATTGCAAATGAAATGGGTCGCTTAGATAAAGAAGGTTTAAAGCAAGCTGTTCTTGCCCTTGTACCTATTAGTGTTCTTTGTGGTAAGTATAACTGTATGTGAACTATTTATGGTGATACTCTATTGTTGATACGTTTTGAGATAAATGTATTGATACATTTACGAGGTGCGGCTAGAAAAAAACCGGACTGATGCTGGAAAAAACATTTATTTACAATTTCATGTTATCTCCTTCAATGTACTCTCCTCCTCGGTCTCTACACCGCTCCATACGAATTTTCCACTGTTCATAGCAATGCTGCAGATCATTTTCGGTAAGTCCATACATTTCTTCCATCGCTTTTTCTTTTACTGCTTCAACAGTCTCAAATCTAGTTCCTTTCACAGCTGACTTGACTTTAGGGAAAAGAAAAAAGTCACAGGGGGCCAAATCAGGTGAGTAGGGTGGATGATCTAAGATGGGAATGTTGTGTTTTGCCAAAAACGTCTTCACTGACAACGCACTGTGAGCTGGGGCATTGTCTTGGTGAAAGATCCATGACTTTTTTCTCCACAAATCGTTCCGTTTTCTCCGTACTCGCTCACATAGGGTAGCCAGGACGCTAATGTAGTAATGCTGATTCACTGTTTGTCCCTCTGGTACCCAATCAATGTGCACAATCCCTTTGATGTCAAAAAAAAAAAAAAAAACAGTCATCATTGCCTTGAATTTCGATTTTGACATTCATGCTTTTTTTTGTCGTGGAGAACCAGGAGTTTTCCAATGCATCGATTGGCGTTTAGTTTCGGGATCGTAAGTAAAAAACCACGATTCATCGCAAGTAATAACATTTTGTAAGAAGGTGGGATCACTTTCAATGTTTTCCAGGATGTCAGAACAAATCATTCTTCGGCGTTCCTTCTGTTCAATTGTGAGACACTTTGGAATCATTTTTGAACACACTTTGTTCATGTTGAAACTTTCATGAAGAATCTGCCTAACACTTTCCTTGTCAACTCCTGTTAACTCAGACACCGCTCTGATTGTTAAATGGCGATCTTGTCGAACAAGTTTACCGATTTTTTCAATGTTTGCATCAGTTTTTGCTGACAATGGTCTGCCAGTGCGAGTGTCATCACTGGTGTCTTCGCGGCCATCTTTAAATCGTTTAAACCACTCAAACACTTGTGTTCATGATAAACAATCATCGCCGTACACTTGTTGTAACATTACAAACGTTACACTTGCAGATTTTCCTAGTTTGAAACAAAATTTGATGTAAACACGCTGTTCTTTCTGTACACTCAACATTTTCCGACGCACAGACAAAAGTCAACTACTTAAAACTGACGCCACGGGCAGACTGAGTGCAGGAGGCAGATGAAACTCAAGCAGTAGGCGGAGCGAGAGTCACGTGACAGGCCACGCGACTTTCAGCCATATTGCATTCGTTTTATTGTTTCACCAGTACTAGTCCGGTTTTTTTTCTAGCCACACCTCGTATACATGTAAAGTGCACAACATAATTCCTGATTCATGTCTCTATGAAATGTCTCATGTTAGAGAATGTCTGTGTAAATTGTGATAGAGTGGGGTCAGAAGTAGTGTGTTCTTCTATTCAATTCAATTACGTTAAATTTATTATCAACCGTTTTATCAACATGGGACTTACCAACCGAATGCCCTGGCAGGTCGATAGACACACAAACATACACACGAAATTCTAGCTTTCGCAACCAACGGTTGCTTCATCAGGAAAGAGAGAAGGAGAGGGAAAGACGAAAGGATGTGGGTTTTAAGGGAGAGGGTAAGGAGTCATTCCAATCCCGGGAGCGGAAAGACTTCCCTTAGGGGGAAAAAAGGACAGGTATACACTCGCGCACACACACCCATATCCAACCGCACATACACAGACACAAGCAGACATTTGTAAAGGCAAAGAGTTTCGGCAGAGATGTCAGTCGAGGCAGAAGTACAGAGGCAAAGATGTTGCTGAAAGACAGGTGAGGTATGAGCGGCGGCAACTAGAAATTAGCGGAGGTTGAGGCCTGGCGGATAACGAGAAGAGAGGATATACTGAAGGGCAAGTTCCCATCTCCGGAGTTCTGACAAGTTGGTGTTAGTGGGAAATATCCAGATAACCCGGACGGTGTAACACTGTGCCAAGATGTGCTGGCCGTGCACCAAGGCATGTTCAGCCACCGGGTGATCCTCATTACCAACAAACACTGTCTGCCTGTGTCCATTCATGCGAATGGACAGTTTGTTGCTGGTCATTCCCACATAGAAAGCTTCACAGTGTAGGCAGGTCAGTTGGTAAATCATGTGGGTGCTTTCATACGTGGCTCTGCCTTTGATCATGTACACCTTCCAGGTTACAGGACTGGAGTAGGTGGTGGTGGGAGGGTGCATGGGACAGGTTTTACACCGGGGGTGGTTACAAGGGTAGGAGCCAGAGGGTAGGGAAGGTGGTTTGGGGATTTCATAGGGCTGAACTAAGAGGTTATGAATGTTAGGTGGACGGCGGAAAGACACTCTTGGTGGAGTGGGGAGGATTTCATGAAGGATGGATCTCATTTCAGGGCAGGATTTGAGGAAGTCGTATCCCTGCTGGAGAGCCACATTCAGAGTCTGATCCAGTCCCGGAAAGTATCCTGTCACAAGTGGGGTACTTTTGTGGTTCTTCTATGGGAGGTTCTGGGTTTGAGGGGATGAGGAAGTGGCTCTGGTTATTTGCTTCTGTACCAGGTCGGGAGGGTAGTTGCAGGATGTGAAAGCTGTTTTCAGATTGTTGGTGTAATGGTTCGGGGATTCCGGACTGGAGCAGATTAGTTTGCCACGAAGACCTAGGCTGTAGGGAAGGGACCGTTCGATGTGGAATGGGTGGCAGCTGTCATAATGGAGGTACTGTTGCTTGTTGGTGGGTTTGATGTGGACGGACGTGTGAAGCTGGCCATTGGACAGGTGGAGGTCAACGTCAAGGAAAGTGGCATGGGATCTGGAGTAGGATCAAGTGAATGTGATGGAACCAAAGGAGTTGAGGTTGGAGAGGAAATTCTGGAGTTCTTCTTCACTGTGAGTCCAGATCATGAAAATGTCATCAATAAATCTGTACCAAACTTTGGGTTGGCAGGCCTGGGTAACCAAGAAGGCTTCCTCTAAGCAACCCATGAATAGGTTGGCGTACGAGGGGGCCATTCTGGTACCCATGGCTGTTCCCTTTAATTGTCGGTATGTCTGGCCTTCATAAGTGAAGAACTTGTGGGTCAGGATGAAGCTGGGTAAGGTAATGAGGAATGAGGTTTTAGGTATGGTGGCAGGTGATCGGCGTGAAAGGAAGTGCTCCATCGCAGCGAGGCCCTGGACGTGCGAAATATTTGTGTATAAGGAAGTGGCATAAATGATTACAAGGATGGTTTCCGGGGGTAACGGATTGGGTAAGGATTCCAGGCGTTCGAGAAAGTGGTTGGTGTTTTTGATGAAGGATGGGAGACTGCATGTAATGGGTTGAAGGTGTTGATCTACGTAGGCAGAGATACGTTCTGTGGGGGCTTGGTAACCAGCTACAATGGTGCGGCTGGGATGATTGGGTTTGTGAATTTTACGAAGAAGGTAGAAGGTAGGGGTGCGGGGTGTCGGTGGGGTCAGGAGGTTGATGGAGTCAGGTGAAATGTTTTGTAGGGGGCCTAAGGTTCTGAGGATTCCTTGAAGCTCCGCCTGGACATCAGGAATGGGATTACCTTGGCAAACTTTGTATGTGGTGCTGTCTGAAAGCTGACGCAGTCGCTCAGCCACATACTCCCGACGATCAAGTACCACGGTCGTGGAACCCTTGTCCGCCGGAAGAATGATGATGGACCGGTCAGCCTTCAGATCACGGATAGCCTGGGCTTCAGCAGTGGTGATGTTGGGAGTAGGATTAAGGTTTTTTAAGAAGGATTGAGAGGCAAGGCTGGAAGTCAGAAATTCCTGGAAGGTTTGGAGAGGGTGATTTTGAGGAAGAGGAGGTGGGTCCCGCTGTGACGGAGGACGGAACTGTTCCAGGCAGGGTTCAATTTGGATAGTGTCTTGGGGAGTTGGATCGTTAGGGGTAGGATTAGGACCATTTTTCTTCGTGGCAAAGTGATACTTCCAGCAGAGAGTACGGGTGTAGGACAGTAAATCTTTGACGAGGGCTGTTTGGTTGAATCTGGGAGTGGGGCTGAATGTGAGGCCTTTGGATAGGACGGAGGTTTCGGATTGGGAGAGAGGTTTGGAGGAAAGGTTAACTACTGAATTAGGGTGTTGTGGTTCCAGATTGTGTTGATTGGAATTTTTGAGGTTTTGGAGGGAGTGGAGCTAGAAGTGAGAGATTGAGTAGATGGGAGAGACTGGGTTTGTGTGCAATGAGAGGAGGTTGAGGTTTGCTGGGAAGGTTGTGAAGGGTGAGTGAGTTGCCTTTCCGGAGGTGGGAAACCAGGAGATTGGATAGTTTTTTGAGGTGGAGGGTGGCTATGCTGTTCTAATTTGCGGTTGGCCTGTAGGAGGATGCTCTGAACAGTCGGTGTGGATGTGGGAGAGGAAAGACTCAGGACTTTTATTAAGGATAGGAGTTGACGGGTGTGTTCATTGGCTGAGTTGATGTGTAGGTGAAGGATTAGGTGGGTGAGGGCAATGGATTGTTCAGTTTGGAATTGGTATAGGGACTGATGGAAAGAAGGGTTGCAGCCAGAGATGGGAACATCTTGGCACAGTGTTACACCGTCCGGGTTATCTGGATACTTCCCACTAACACCAACCTGTCAGAACTCCGGAGATGGAAACTTGCCCTTCAGTGTGTCCTCTCTTCTCGTTATCCGCCAGACCTAAACTTCCGCTAATTTCAATTTGCTGCCGCTCATACCTCACCTGTCTTTCAACAACATCTTTGCCTCTGTACTTCTGCCTCGACTGACATCTCTGCCGAAACTCTTTGCCGTTACAAATGTCTGCTTGTGTCTTTGTATGTGTGCTTGGATATGGGTGTGTGTGCGAGTGTATACCTGTCCTTTTTTCCGCCTAAGGTACGTCTTTCCACTCCCGGGATTGGAATGACTCCCTACCCTCTCCCTTAAAACGCACATCCTTTCGTCTTCCCCTCTCCTTCCCTCTTTCCTGATGAAGCAACTGTTGGTTGCGAAAGCTTGAATTTTGTGTGTATGTTTGTGTTTGTTTGTGTGTCTATCGACCTGCCAGCGCTTTCGATTGTTAAGTCACATCATCTCTGTTTTTAGATATATTTTTCCCATGTGGAATGTTTCCCTCTATTATATCCATATCATTAATTTGAACCCAACAATTACGTTTGTTATTGTCACTGTTGCATTTCGAAGTCTTTTCTGTCGGCTTATTTTCTCTTTCTGTTTTTGCCACTAGTTTCACTTTGTATTCACCTTCTCCTTTTTACCGTAATCTACTATACAATATCATCCCGCCTATATATACTCAATAAGACGTAACCCACTTCCAAACCATAACCAAAAAATATTTTTTTCCCCTTTCAACACTACCGCTGCAATAAAATCCACTGTTTCCAGTTCACAAACAGTTCCTTTCAGCTATTAAACAACCATTTCGGCTAGTTCTAATAACTTTCGCTTTATTTCCATTTCCGTTTTTCCCCCATACTGATCATTTTTAGCCGCTTCCCACAGATTTTAACGTTATTGGTTCCTCGTCAGACAATTGTTAGCCTCATTTTCATAATCTGCCACCACAAAACCACTCCTTTTAATACATTTACACGCAGTTTTTTTTCCAAATTTTCCCAAATTTCTCCACCCTTTCACGTGTTTTGGCGGCAACACAACCACCTAAACTTTGTGCACATCGTTGTCTACCAACCCAAGTTCACCACAGGATCAACGTACCCCAGCTTTAACCAACACTTTTTCACCTTTTTTCACGCCAGATCTCCAGTTGCTTTCCAGTTCACCTTTATCTCTCCCCATATATTTTCATTTTCATTTCAGCCTCATGTTACACTTTCCACCTTCTTATACCATGTCACCCTCACAACACCCCCACAACGACCTCATTAAGTTTTATTTACATTCCCTCCGCATACATGCCTTTGCCCTAGCCAGGTTACGCTCCCATATTTTATTTTCTCAGGCTTGTCTGACATTTGGCATTACCCCCAAAGGCCTCACACTTAAAGTTCCCATCTTTGGCTGCAACCCTTCTTTCCATCAGTCCCTATACCAGTTCCAAACTGAACAATCCATTGCCCTCACCCACCTAATCCTTCACCTACACATCAACTCAGCCAATGAACACACCCGTCAACTCCTATCCTTAATAAAAGTCCTCAATCTTTCCTCTACCACATCCACACCGGCTGTTCAAGGCATCCTCCTACAGGCCAACCGCAAATTAGAACAGCATGCCACCTTCCACCTCAAAAAACTATCCAATCTCCTGGTTTCCCACCTCCGGAAAGGCAACTCACTCACCCTTCACAACCTTTCCAGCAAACCTCAACCACCTCTCATTGCACACAAACCCATTCTCTCCCACCTACTCAGTCTCCCACTTCCAGCTCCACTCCCTCCACAACCTCAAAATTCCAAGCAACACATTCTGGCACCACAACTCCCTAATTCAGTAGTTAACCTTTCCTCCAAACCTCTCTCCCAATCCGAAACCTCTGTCCTATCCAAAGGCCTCACCTTCAGCCCCACTCCCAGATTCAACCAAACAGCCCTCGTCAAAGATTTACTGTCCTACACCCGTACTCTCTGCTGGAAGTATCACTTTGCCACGAAGAAAAATGATCCTAATCCTACTCCTAATGATCCAAATCCCCAAGACACTATCCAAATTGAACCCTGCCTGGAACAGTTCCGTCCTCCGTCACAGCGGGACCCACCTCCTCTTCCTCAAAATCACCCTCTCCAAACCTTCCAGCAATTTCTGACTTCCAGCCTTGCCGCTCAATCCTTCTTAAAAAACCTTAATCCTACTCCCAACATCACCACTGCTGAAGCCCAGGTTATCCGTGATCTGAAGGCTGACCGATCCATCGTCATTCTTCCGGCGGACAAGGGTTCCACGACCATGGTACTTGACCGTCGGGAGTATGTGGCTGAGGGACTGCGTCAGCTTTCAGACAACACCACATACAAAGTTTGCCAAGGTAATCCCATTCCTGATGTCCAGGCGGAGCTTCAAGGAATCCTCAGAATCTTAGGCCCCCTACAAAACCTTTCACCTGACTCCATCAACCTCCTGACCCCACCGACACCCCGCACCCCTACCTTCTACCTTCTTCGTAAAATTCACAAACCTAATCATCCCGGCCGCCCCATTGTAGCTGGTTACCAAGCCCCCACAGAATGTATCTCTGCCTACGTAGTTCACCTTCAACCCATTACATGCAGTCTCCCATCCTTCATCAAAGACACCAACCACTTTCTCGAACGCCTGGAATCCTTACCCAATCTGTTACCTCCGGAAACCATCCTTGTAACCGTTGATGCCACTTCCTTATACACAAATATTCTGCACGTCCAGGGCCTCGCTGCGACGGAGCACTTCCTTTCATGCCGATCACCTGCCACCCTACCTAAAACCTCTTTCCTCATTACCTTAGCCAGCTTCATCCTGACCCACAACTTCTTCACTTTCGAAGGCCAGACATACCAACAATTAAAGGGAACAGCCATGGGTACCAGGATGGCCCCTTCGTACGCCAACCTATTCATGGGTCGCTTAGAGGAAGCCTTCTTGGTTACCTAGGCCTGCCAACCTAAAGTTTGGTACAGATTTATTGATGACATTTTCATGATCTGGACTCACAGTGAAGAAGAACTCCAGAATTTCCTCTCCAACCTCAACTCCTTTGGTTCCATCAGATTCACCTGGTCCTACTCCAGATCCCATGCCACTTTCCTTGACGTTGACCCCCATCTGTCCAATGGCCAGCTTCACACGTCTGTCCACATCAAACCCACCAACAAGCAACAGTACCTCCATTATGACAGCTGCCACCCATTCCACATCAAACGGTCCCTTCCCTACAGCCTAGGTCTTCGTGGCAAACGAATCTGCTCCAGTCTGGAATCCCCGAACCATTACACCAACAATCTGAAAACAGCTTTCACATCCCGCAACTACCCTCCTGACCTGGTACAGAAGCAAATAACCAGAGCCACTTCCTCATCCCCTCAAACCCAGAACCTCCCACAGAAGAACCACAAAAGTGCCCCACTTGTGACAGGATACTTTCCGGGACTGGATCAGACTCTGAATGTGGCTCTCCAGCAGGGATACGACTTCCTCAAATCCTGCCCTGAAATGAGATCCATCCTTCATGAAATCCTCCCCACTTTCCGCCGTCCACCTAACCTTCGTAACCTCTTAGTTCATCCCTATGAAATCCCCAAAGCTCCTTCCCTACCCTCTGGCTCCTACCCTTGTAACTGCCCCCTGTGTGAAACCTGTCCCATGCACCCTCCCACCACCACCTACTCCAGTCCTGTGACCTGGAAGGTGTACACGATCAAAGGCAGAGCCACGTGTGAAAGCACCCACATGATTTACCAACTGACCTGCCTACACTGTGAAGCTTTCTATGGGGGAATGACCAGCAACAAACTGTCCATTCGCATGAATGGACACAGGCAGACAGTGTTTGTTGGTAATGAGGGTCACCCGGTGGCTAAACATGCCTTGGTGCACGGCCAGCACATCTTGGCACAGTGTTACACCGTCTGGGTTATCTGGATACTTCCCACTAACACCAGCCTGTCAGAACTCCGGAGATGGGAACTTGCCCTTCAGTGTATCCCCTCTTCTCGTTATCCGCCAGGCCTCAACCTCCGCTAATTTCAAGTTGCCGCCGCTCATACCTCACCTGTCTTTCAGCAACATCTTTGCCTCTGTACTTCTGCCTCGACTGACATCTCTGCCGTAACTCTTTGCCTTTACAAATGTCTGCTTGTGTCTGTGTATGTGCGGTTGGATATGGGTGTGTGTGCGCGAGTGTATACCCGTCCTTTTTTCCCCCTAAGGCAAGTCTTTCCGCTCCCGGGATTGGAATGACTCCTTACCATCTCCCTTAAAACGCACATCCTTTCGTCTTTCCCTCTCCTTCTCTCTTTCCTGACGAAGCAACCGTTGGTTGCGAAAGCTAGAATTTTGTGTGTATGTTCGTGTTTGTTTGTGTGTCTATCGACCTGCCAGCACTTTATATATATATGAGAGAACAGTTTATATTTCTAACAATAAAGGAAATAACCATTTTTTCTTTCCGATTACACAAATTTGGTGTCTTCCTTATGCATATAGGTTGAATAACAATAGTTCATAGGGATAAATCAAATGATAAGGCCTCTCTCTTTTGATGTCAAAGAAATTCATCAACACTGTAGTATCTTTTGCTTAATAATGGTTTATTTAATTCTTTTTTTAAATTTATGTAAGCTTTGTAGTTTTTTCATTTGTATATGCAAGGCATTGAACATTATTTTTATAAGATACATAACGCTATTTTGATACAGGGCTTTTGAATGAATGTCTGCCTGTTTCTGGTTTCATATGTATGTACTTCACTGTTTAGAGTAGAGAATTATTGAAGTGACGTAAAAAGAATAAATAGATTCATAAGTGAGTAAACCAGTGAGGGTGAAAATGTTTAATTCCTTAAATAGTTCTCTACATATCTCTCTGTGTGCAACACTCTCTTTTGGAGCTTGGAATAGTGTTTTGTAAATGCCTTATTCTCCCTGAATAGAATACCATACCATATAAAGCTATGTATAAAAGAGTAGTAGGCACATAATACTGTTTCAAAATTGCAGTATCTTTTAAGTTTTCTTAATGTACAACAGCAAGTACTATGTTTTTTATTCGATAATTCAACATGTTTTCCCCATCTTAAATTGTCGTGCAATCATAGACCCAAAAATTTTGTGGAAGATGTTTATTCTATTATACAATTTCCTATCTTTACTTGTATCTTATTTTTTACTTTGTTTCTTATGTGCGTAAAATACATCCATGTGGTTTTTTGTTGTTTGTAAGTAAACAGTTGTCCCTGAACCATTCTGCTGCCTCACTTGTTGTGGCAGTTATTTTTTCTGGGGTGTCAGCTTCACTCCGTCCTTTGATAAACAGGGTTGTATCATCTGCAAAAAGTACTGATTCAGCTCTTGTTAGAAGTTTGGAAAATCATTAATAAAAGCCAGCAGGGGGCTTAAAACAGAACCTTGAGGTACACCACAGTTAACTTACTTGTATGTTGAGTAATACTTTCTCCCATTTTGAGTTATTTCAACACATTGATATTTGTCAGACAGATGTGATTTAAACCAATTGTATGCTTTCCCACAGACTCCACAACAATACAGCTTCTCTAGCAGTAGGTCATGGTTAATGAGGTCAAATGCCATGGATAGATCTAAAAATATTCCGCAGTTTAATTCATCATTATCTGCTGCAATTAAAACCTGTTCTATAAAGTGATACACAGTTGTATCAGTAGACTGGTTTTTCCTTAAACCATTCTGTGCATTAGTAAGAATTTCACATTTGTTCAGGAAACTCAACAGTGTCTCATACATTGTCCTCTCAATAACTTTAGCAAAACCTGATAGTTATGACAATGGTCTGTAATTTTGTATGTTATATGTACATCTTTTTTACAAAGTGGCTTTATTGTTGATTTTTTAAGTGCAGAAGAGAATTCACCAGTTTTAAATGATATATTATTAATATCAGTTAGTTCAGTTATTATTTTGTCTGAACTATGTTTTATGACCCATTAATATCAGTTAGTTCAGTTATTATTTTGTCTGAAATATGTTTTATGACCCTATCAGGAATGCCATCACATCCACAAGCCATTTTATTTTTCAGCTTATTAATTGCATTTCTTACTTCTGAATGTGTAACTAGGGACAAAAAGATTGTTCTTTCATCTACAGGAACTTTTATGTTTGTTACTTTGAGTTTCCCAAGCTCTTGGTAAGATTTTGAGCAATGTTAATATAGTAGTCATTAAGGATATTAACAACATCTTGAGGGTCTTCAACAACTTTTTATTCCTTTTTTATAATGGGACTTTTGTTTGTCACTTTGGATTTACCTATGTTTTAGTTTATGACATTCCAAATGGATTTAGTTCTATTGCTGCCTTTTCTGATAATTAAGTCATTATTCAGCTCTTTTGCTTTATGTATAACCTTTCTATAGATTTTTCTATACCATCTAAAATGTGACTTCAGTGTTGCATTACAGTTTATAAGCCTGCCAAGATTTCTTAGAGTGCATGCCTCTGTGATGTTACTGTCAGACTTTATTTTCAGTTTCCTGTAACAAAGCTATCATAGACTTGAGGTTTATTTTGGCCACAGTTTTTCTTTTATCAAGTTGAAGTGTTCATTGTAGAGCTGCATGACAAGTAGCGCAGCACTGTAAATAGGCATTTGCCCATGTAATTTTAAGTTGCCAGTAAGACATAAACAACAGCTGTTTGTTAAAACTGAGAATCCAGCAATTTTGTTTCTAATTTACTAGTTTTTATTTGTCATAAATACTATTAAACAACGTAGTGACAGGTTGTTGTTACTGCAGTGTACAGATTATGTTTCTGTGATTTTCTTGTCTTATTGTTTATCCATATATTAACTTAGTCCATAACTCTGAAAGTCTCATTCTTGGTGGGGTCAATGGAACCTGATAAATGAATCGGATGGATGGTAAGTCTTTGTCTTTCTCCCTCTCATCCTGGAACCTGAGTGATCTGTCCTTTCTTTTAAACTTTCCCCGACTTTTCCCTCCTCGAGAAAGAATCTGGTTCAGATGCTTATTGTCTGCCAACATATGAATTAAATGAGTGATTTATTATACGGGAGACTTGCCAAAATTATACTTAACTAAATTCTAGTTTTAGGGTATTTTGGTCTCATACACATTGACTATAAGATGCCATTTAATATTGCACACTACATGAGTATTGATCATTGTGAAAAAAATTCTTTATAGGTTTATGTTTTCCAGTGCCTTTTATTGTCTCTTGTTCAAATAATCATAATATCATTCAAGAATTCCTCTACTGAGAAATAGCAGTTTTGGAATAGCTCGCTGTACACTTTTCTCTTCGACACATTATTTTTGATCTTCACTTATATTTTTAGCTTTTAATTTGTTACAAACCGTCATTCCAGTGATCTGTAGGCTGTCGATACAAAGCACGAATTTCTCTTTATTCCCAGTATTGAATATATTCCTGAAGTTATTTAATAAAAGTAGATCAGAATTGTTGTGTGTGAAAAGAACTAGTTTATATATGTAAAGGAACACGACACTTAATGTGTTTAGATCACTTAATAGTGGATAACAAGGCACTCTTGATCTTTCTTTGCACTTGTTGCTGAATTTTTTCCCCAAGGTCAGTATGCTATTAATGTATCCTGTGATTACTGGAAAGATAAAGCCGTAACTCACCACCGATTCAAAGTAACTATGATATACCATTTTCTTGTGCGCACATTAGTTGTGTTAACTAAGATTGCCATAGCAAATGCCAGGCTGTTTAATTTATTTGCCAAGTGTGCAATATGTGGTAACCTTGACAGGTTTCCATCCAGATACACTCCCAAGAATTTTGCACAGTCTACTTCCTATAGTTTCTGATCGTTGTGGAATATCTGAATTTTTATTTTTTTTAATTGTTTGGTTTTAAATTACATCAGTTGGGCTTTTTAAATATTTAAATTATTTAAATTTGATCACTGTAGGTAGAACCAGGTATCTAATTTTTCTATGCCACGCATGACAATGTCATGTCTCAGACAAATCTGAAAGCAAGCTTGTTAATGAAATATAACACTTAGCACTGAAAACTTCTTTATCACAAACACCAGCACACATCTGGAACATAACTTAGCTCCTGAAAAGAGAGTCTGCTATTTATGCATACATAGAATATTCTAGAATATGCAAGCATAAGAAAATTCAGGAACTTTCCGGGAATAATAAATACTAAATAACAAGTAACTGCTGGTGGTTGTGTTTTAACTGGTGACCCACAGCGTGCCAGCCAGCAACACTAACCATTATGCCACAATACTTGCATACTCACATTCTAGTCATATTATCATACCCTCTTCACTGTGATAAGCATTAGAGATAGCCCCTCCCATCAAAGCTTCATGATTTTCGAGCATTGGATCGTATTTCCTGTTATACAATGTTCTGTTTAGTAATTGAAATTCTCCTTTGGCTGAGTTGTCCTTTCTCAAGGCTTCTGTAGTTTTCTGCACTGCTAGATCTTCCTTGTGTTCAGCAGCAATATCATTTTAGTGCAATGATGAGTGAGATTTCATCCACACTGCTGTTTTGTGCCAAAGGACTCCTTGAATGGCAGTCAATGTCCTTGTGTTTGCATCCACTTTTGTATACCACTGAGACATCATACTCCTGAAGCCTCTGTGCCTGTCTTGCCAGTCAACCCCTACAGATACTTCAGGCTAGTCACCTAGCACAGAGAATGGTGGTCCGTCACGATGGTGACTGGTTTTCCAAATAAATTGGACACAAACTTATCGATGGCCCAGACCACCACAAGGCACTCTTTCTCAGTGTAAAGTAGTTTATTTTAGTCATGGAGGGTACTCTGGAAGCATAAGCTGTTACTTTTTCAGTGCCTTCCTTTATTTGCACTAGAACTGCACCTGTCTTATAACCACATTGTATATGTGTAAAGTTCTGTCTCCCCGTTCCCATCATACAGTGCTAGAAATGGAGAAGAGGCTAGCACCTCCTTAAGCTCAAAGGAAGATCTTTCTTGCACATTTTCCAGGAACATTTGACAAGTGACACATCTTGTTAAAGAAGCCGAAACAGAACAGCCAGAGATGGTGTGTGTGTGTGTGTGTGTGTGTGTGTGTGTGTGTGTGTGTGTGTGTGTGTTCTAATTAAGGAGAAGGCCTTTTGGCCAGATTCTTCTTTGTTTGGCACTCTTTTTGTTGTGCCCATCTGTGACTCGACAACTCCACTATATGGTGAGTAGCAATCTATCCATTTCATAATAATTTCATTATTCCATCCTGGATTTTCCGTTGTTTGGTACATGTCTTCTGTGACACCCTTCATCAAGTATGAGCTTTTGTCAACTTCTATTGCATTCGAATTCACAATGCGGTATAGGGTCAGTACATTCTGTATGTAAGGCTGCATCATTTCCCAGGATGTTGGGTCCTGTTCCTCAATTGTTGTTCTCCTAAGTGGATTTGCTGTTGATTGTTACTTTTTTCATCTGCCCAGGTCAGGCAGGACTTTGTCCCAGCTATCGGGCTTCTATTCATTGTTCTCAAACCACTGCTGGGTTGTGCCATCTGTAAAAATTCACAGTTGCTAAACACATCACATCATCTCACCTACCATATTTGGCAAATCAATCAAATCCTTTCAACCATTTTGACGCACCTTGACTAGCGTCTTTGGATGCCTAATATGCAGCTGACTTGGTGCTGTTCTGGAATCCGTTGATATCCTGAATGGTCATGGACCTTGTAATAATGTACTTCTTCTATTATGGTTCCTGTCTGTCTAGGCAATTGCTTTTACATTGCCTAATTGGAGGCATTGTAATGTAGATATTTTGAAGTACCTATTGCCTCTACCAAACAATGTCTCATTGTTAGCACACTCCAGTCCAAATCCAAAACCAGGGCTCTTAATGAAAGTACAATACTTACCACTGAAAGCATGGTAATTTCTAACACCACAGTACAACCTGAACAGAACTGAACTTCTAGACAGAGAAGGCTGCTATGTATATGTATATTAAATATTCCACAATATACAAACTCAAAAATGTAAGTAAGTTTGAGAAACTTCAGGAAATGATTAAACTAAGGAACAAATAACTGCTGAGAGGTGGATTTGAACTGGGGACTCATGCGTGCCAGCCAGCGACACTAACTGCTACTCCACTGTGCATGCTACACAGTTCACGGCAGGGTTTTTTGAAATTTTATCTGCATTACTACATTCAGTCAGCATGATGCATCATCTGCAAATACAGAGGGTGGACAAAAATATGGAAACACCACTAGCATAACCACATTACCATTACTAATGTGTAGGAAAATCTTCTTTATTCAAAACAGCTTCCAGTCATCTCAAGAAGGATAAATACAGGTTCTGCATGGTTTTCAAGGGAATCTTATACCATTGTTTCCGCAGTGGTGACTTCTGGTGACAATGATGGAAGTGGACAGTGATCACACACCCGTCTCTCTGAAGTAGATCACGAAAGCTCAATAATTTTAAGACCTGATGAATTTGGTGGCCTGGGAAGATACAACGATTCATACTAGCGGTTGCAAAAACAGTTCTAGATGATGCAAGCTGTGTGAACATGGGCTCTGTTGTCTTGAAACACAGCATCACCATTGGAGAAACAGACATTGTACCATGGGCTGTACCTGACTGGCAAAAATGGTCACATAATCGTTGGCAGTAATGCCACCTTGTAGAGTAACCATAGATTCCATGGTACTCCACAGTATGGCTGCCCAAATAATCATCGAAATCCTGCCATGTTATACACTCTTGGGATGTGAACTCTGCCAGGAGTTAGAAACGGTGTGAAACAAGACTCATCTGACCAAATGACATTCTTTCATTGTTCCATAATCCAGGTTTTATGGCTTTTGCTTCACATTGTCCTGTTACTCACAGTTGCATTGCTGATGAGTATTTCTGATATTCCAGCTCACACTGCAATGCCCTGCTTCTGGAGCTCTCTTCGTGTTGTTTTGGTGCTGACTAGGTTTGCAGCTGCAACACTGAGTTCTGCATTGACTTTTGTAGCTGTCCTCCTCCAACTTTCGTCACAATCCTCTTCAATGACTACATGTCATGATTACTTAACGTACACTTTCAACCATGTTATGACTTAAGTTTCTGCTTTCGCTGTGTGTGATATAAATCTATGGTACGGTGTATCTTGAAACACCAAACACTTTGGCTGCCTTGGTTATGGAAGCACCCATCATATGAGCACCAACAGTGTGTCAACATTCAAATTTATTTAGCACTCACAACTACACAAAAAACTGTTCTGTCAATGGCAAATGCTTGCAATGTATTGAGGACATTGCACATGTGTCATTTATGATCAAAGCGTTCATTCGCTTGTGCCTTTGTCCCGCAGTTTCCGCAGGGTTGGCATTGTTACAATCAGATTTGGCATGCTTAATCTGAAGGGGTGACCAGATGCCCTTCCTGCCACCACCCCGTACTCCCTGGGATGGAATCAGTTTACCCCAGCTGTCTGTCTCTATTGTAAATCATGAAATAGTGCATGTATCAAATATCTGTGAGTCATGTAACTGAGGCGGGATGTGGGGACCAGTCCGGTATTCACCTAGTGGGATGTGGAAAACTGCCTAAAAACCACATGCAGGCTGATCGGCACACCAGCCCTCATCGTTAATCCGCTGGGCGGATTTGATCCAGGGCTGGCGCGCCTACCCAAGTCCAGGTAGCAGCGCATAAGCGCTCTAGGCTAACCTGGCTGGTCGCCATTTATGGTCAAATACAACAGTGCAAGTGCAGGTTGGTTAGCATCTGCGTGTGTGTTCAAGCATGCATTTCTCGTGTTGTTTCCATATTTTAGTCCAACCCCTGTAGTACTTAATGGGAATTTGTGTTGAATGTTAGATCATTTACATTAAAACGGAATAAGATTGAGCCTTATGCAGAGCCATGACGAATTCCATTAAAAATAGTTTTCCATTCTGAGGAATATATTGTGTTGCCTGATGTAATGACTATCTTTTGGTTTCTATATTAAGTCACAGAAAACTTCTTCAGTTTTCTGAGATGTGTCTGCACATGAACCAGTTCTTTCTACAAAATCATTAATAGTATCAATTGCACTTTTGCCCTTTTGGAAACCAAATAAAGTTTCTGAGTCAACATTGTTTAATCATGTTTCCTACCTGTGCAGCAACAAGCTTTTCAGATATTTTAGAAAACTTTCAAGGAAGAGAGGTAGGAAGGTAATTTTCCATGTTTTTATTGTAGTCATATATATATATATATATATATATATATATATATATAGTTATAATAGAGGGAAACATTCCACGTAGGAAATATATATCTAAAAACAAAGATGATATGACTTACCAAATGAAAGTGCTGGCTGTTTGTGTGTCTGTCAACCTGCCAGCACTTTCATTTGGTAAGTCACATCATCTTTGTATATATATATATGATTTGACTTACCAAATGAAAGTGCTGGCAGGTCGACAGACACACAAACAACCACAAACATACACACAAAATTCAAGCTTTCGCAACAAACCGTTGCCTCATCAGGAAAGAGGGAAAGACGAAAGGAAGTGGGTTTTATTTCCTACGTGGAATGTTCCCCTCTATTATATATATATATATATATATATATATATATATATATATATATATATATATATATATATAAGCATTTGATTTAGCATATGTCAGCATATCTAGTGATAGATTTTTGATCATGGATAAATTGGCATGTGCTATATTGGAATCTGCTTTGAGAACCATCCCCTCCCTCAAAGCTTTATATTTAAAAGTGCAATATTGTTTTTGCCACCTCTGTCAGTTTATCAAATTTTGTAAAAAAATTCTCACATAACTGTTTATTTTCTAGATAATGATGCACATTGACATCATATTTTACACCATCTGACAAAAAAACTAAAGCTCCCAGAGGAACAGGAGCAAAAGAAATTAAAATTCACAGATTGAGAGGGTATATGTTGTTATTTCAGTGGTTATAAAATAAAGTCAAGTTTACAAAGAACTTGGCTATATGAGCCCACTTATCATATGACGTTACACCCCCTTTGACCTGGATGCATGCACTGATTCTATTGTGGAGGGGATCATAAAGCCCTTATATCCTTGCCTAGGGCAGGCTGGCCCAAAACTGTTGTAACAGATACTTGATATCCTGGGGCAGAGTTAACTTCAAAGGTGACCCTACACATGTTCTGTTGGGGGAAGGTATGGGGATCTTGTTGGTGTCAGCACACCACTCTCCTAGCAATTGTCATTTTCAGTCTTTAGTGTTGCTAATTCTCACTCAAGTGGCTCCACAGTGGGCATCAAAAGGCTAGACTGCACCCTGTTTCAGTTCTCCTACCAAGAAAAAATCCATGGGATGACCTCGGATTGAACACAGGTCCTCTGCATGAAAGGCAGATTAACTGACCACTTAGCTACAGAGATGGACTATTTAATCTACAATAGAACAAATTTATCTTTTCTTCAGGAATTTTTCTCTGATGAAGACTTTCCTAATATTTTGTTCATTTATTTTTGGCAGTTCAGTCAGTAGAGCAGTGTGTTCTGAAGTACATGGGTTCAAGCAGAATTTTTTAGTGGTATTGTGAAATATATAATTCGTAGTCTACATGCATTGTTTATGTTCTATTTGCCCTTTCACTGAAAATGTAGGCTGAAGCCAGGTTCTCGAATTGGATCAGTAAACCATGTTGATGTGTTTGAGTCTGTGGCTTTATCTGTGTTGAAATCAGCAGCAAAGGAAGTTGCTTTTCTCTTTTTTTTATTTTTCTCGGAAAGTCATTGCAGTTTGGCTAAAAGTAATTTGATTATTTCAGCAACTGGAATCGTGTATGTATAGAGTTAATTACAACAGTTTACTCTTAATCTATACAACAGCTTTCAAATACAAGTTTTTCATTCAAAGCCGGACAGGTGGCTCTTACTTTGTGTTCTAACATATTTTCACAAAATTCTGGTGTACTGTAAATAATTTTGGAGTAGAGGAAACAACTCACCAAAAAGTATAAGCATTTAGACATTGACAGGCAACAAAAAAGAGTAAAAATTTTGCTAGCTTTCAGATCCTTTAACAAGATTAGGAGCCAACTCACCAAATTCAGGGTGCGGCAGCGTTCATAGTAAGATATTAAAAACAAAACAGGCAGTAACTGTAATTTATTTATTACCTATTATGTCAATTAATAGTTAAAGGTATCCCATTTACTAATGTGTAAGTCATTGTCCATTGCATGGATTACTTTTTGAATATGACTCCTGTCAACTGATGCCTCCTCTGCACAACACATTCATCTATGCAGTGTTGGATGCTTTCCACAACTCGGCGTAACATATTCTCTGGAACATTGGCGAAGACACTTCTGAAGTGATCCTTCAACCCAGCAATGGTGGCACAACGTGTTCAGAGCACTTCTTGCTTCAGGTTGCCCCAAAGGAAAAAGTCTGCACATGAAAAGCCAGGTGAGCGAGGCAGCCAGGAAATGTCTCCAAAACGGGAAATTACTCTACCGGGAAATGTCTGTCGCAAGAAATCCATGAAAATTGTGGCTGTATGCGAGATTGCCCCGCCTTGTAGAAACCATAATTGTTCCACATCCACATCGACCCTACCTAATTGGAAAAGAACGAAGTCTTGCAGCATCTTTAGGTGGCGTTCACTGGTGACAGTTACAGCCACACCACTGTCATCCTCAAAGAAGTAAGGGCCAATAATCCCAAAGGAAGCAACTCCAAACCACACTGTTACACGAGAACTGTGCAAGAGCTTGATGTACAGTTTATGCGGGTTTACATCACTCCAATAACGCTTATTCTGCTTACTCACTGAAATGAGCTTCATCTGACATCAGGATTTTGTGCAACATTTGTGGATTTTGGCGAAGGAAATCCCATGGTTAAACAGAATGTTTCGCGTGAAACGCAATCGCGAGGCTTAGTTTCCTGAACAATCTGCATCTCATATAGGTGAAAATGGAGATCTTCGTGCAATATTCTCCTGAATGAGCGATCGGACATATGCACAGTTTGTGAATGACGACGATCAGATCTTTTTGGGCTACACAATAGTGCAGCACGAATATTTTCCATGGCTTGTGGTGTCCGCACAGTTCTTTCACTTCTTCCCAGTTTGCCATTGCAAACAGAAATGCGTGTATCCACCTCAGAATGGTCCGTCCATCTGGAACTTTCCCATGATGTCCCAAGTTGAAGTGTTGCTAAAATAAACACTGGGTAGCAACAACAGAGTCATTATTCTTGAAATAACTTTCAACAGCAAAGGCACGGTGCTGTGCACTCCACTGCTTCATATCACTGTCACACTCTAAATGGCAGCTTATTAGTATACCAATGCAGCACGAGCTGGTGCGCATTCCTGCAGTATGTCATTGTTCTACACAAGTCAAATTATGCTATGAATGCTGCTGCACACTGTATTAGAGCCATTGAGTCATTGACAGAGGCACAGCTACCTGTAAAAGCAGCCATATCATATATCAGTGCTTTTGTAATTTCTGCACATAATTTTATGTGGTCATTACCACCAACCAGTTGTCCAACAGAATGAATGCCCACCACCAAACTATGGCCAAGAGCAGAGTTGGTCACCCAATGGCAGAACACAATGCTGAGCAGACACAGTGCGCTTGAGGTGAACATAAGCCATCTGGATCCTTCCTGCAGCATCGGCTTTTCTGAACTGTGCAGAAGGGAGTTATCCTTGCCACATATCCTTTGGTTGTCTAATCCTCCTAGCCTCAATTTCCACTAACAGAATGCACTTATACCCACTGGCTGACAGTCTCCCCTTCCTCTGTCATGTCACCATTTCCCAATCAATCCACTCCACATCGTCATGAACGGCACGAACTCTGTGGCTCCTGTATACATGTGTCACATTCCTATCCTGGACACCTGCTGCGTCTCCCATATTTCTATCCCACACACTTACTGCCTCTCTCAGAGCTGTCAGTTACCATTCCCCAACCCCCCTTCTACTTCCCACTCCTTTTTCCCTCTATCCACCCCACCCGACACAACCTCTAAGACCATATGTGACACTCCCTCTCCCTCCCTCCCTTTGTGTGTGTGTGTGTGTGTGTGTGTGTGTGTGTGTGTGCGTGCGTGCGCGCGCGCACGCGCATATGCACGCACTCTTGCTGAGTAATATTAAAAACAGCAATGAACATATTGCCAAAAGTTGCTGTCCCTAGTTTATGTAAGTATGTGCCATCCTGTGCTATACACTTCATTCTGATGAGCTTACTTGAATATTATATTGCCCAAAGACTGTCACATCTTGACATATTCTACTATTTTTTCTGTCTATATATGTTGATCGGGCACTAGAATCTATGAATATTCACACAGTTATATTTTCTTCTTAGTGCGTGAATCCAAACAGGAGCTGCATATGCCAACATTGATAGTATAGTGCCTTTGTAAATTATTTTCATTGCTCCTGAACCAAACTCCCAGGTGAGCCTTTCTCATTTAGACAAAAAACGTATAATTTTCGTGCAATTTTCAGTCATGTACTGTATATGTTCATTAAACAAAAATTTAGACTCGGTATTTACACGCAAGTATTTCAATTGTTTAACTTGTTGCAAAACATCATTGCTTAGAAAAATACTAACTGTTACTTTATCTTTATGCCTTCTCCTTGTTATTAGCATCACTTTCGATTTTTGCTCATTAAAATGGATTGTGTTGTTTAGGGTCCAAACTGTGATTTTTTTCCCATTACTTTATTGCAGAGCTTCTCAGCAGTAATGACGGTATCTGCTTTGGTCAACATAATTAAGTCATCTGCAGATGCTGTTGTTTTTGTATTTGCTTTGTAATCCAAATTAAGCAGAGAATTATACTGTACATTCCAAAAACCAGAGCCACAGCGAGATACCTCTGCAGTCACCCTATTGTCGCCTTCTTTCGTAGTTTGATGCTGTTAAACGCCAACACTGCTGTTCTATCACTGAAATAGTTTTTTGCTAGGTTACACAAGTTCCTAGAACATTCAAATTTTAGTAGTGCTTGAATGGTGATGGGCCACTAAGCTGCAGCAAAAGCTCCCTGAACATCAAAACTGACCATTTTATATACTGTCCTTGTGATATGCTCTACTCTATGAAGTTCTTAACAGCCAAAAATGCATCAACTGTCCCTTTGTGTGGAGTAAATCCATACTAATTGTTGCTTAGGAGATCCTTAGAAAAGACATGGTGCATAATTCTGTTAATGAATAGCTTTTCCAATACTTTTCCCTCTGTATACAGAAGGCTGATGGGACATAATTTGGACACTTTCATGCTGTTTTCTTTACAAATTTTGAGACTGTGTTCTATTTTAGCTCTTTTCCACAGTCTCAGAAAGCATCTGTTCATTAGTCAACTGTTATATAAAGCACTCGGTGTACATGCCACGTCAAATCAGGATAAATCTCCGAGCTTTTGACCACTACCTCCATGGTCGTCGTCAGGGCTAAAACTGACTGTCGTGAACTAGCGAGGTTCCCACTTTTATATGCAAAGGACGGCTACTGATTGGCTGGAATACGTCAGCGATATGGCGCGTAGCGAAGTGGTGCCCTCTACTTCCATAGATGTAGTTGCTATCCCGCGTTGCTTGCAGCGCCATCCCTTGAATCAGGAGGGAAAGTGCGAGAAGTTTTTCTCTGCGATTTTTCTTTATCCAGTGCACTCTTCCAAGTGTTGCTAAGTGCATAGCCGTTGTCTCTATTAAAGTTATTATCGCTAAGTCTAGTTTCGACTGCTTCCCGGATCACAGAGTCCCAGTAATTCGATGTGTGGGCTATTACTCTGGTTTCTTCAAATAAAATCTTATGCTTGTTAAGCAGGCTATGTTCAGCCACCGCTGATTTTTCCAAATACCTGTATTTCAGGTGGCGTTGGTGCTCGATGCAGCGGTCGGCAACGGTTCTTACAGACTGGCCCACGTAATTCTTGCCGCATTCGCAAGGAATAGTATAAATTCCCGGCACTCTTAAGCCGAGACTATCTTTGACTGGTCTCAACATTTCCTTAATTTTCCTAGGTGGTCGGAAAACTGGTTTTATTCCTTGCCTCTTCAGGACTCTGGCTATCTTGCTCGTTGTAGCACCGCAAAAAGGAAGCCGCGCTATGTGTTGGTCCTCTTCTTGTATGTGGCCGGCATCGTGTCTTACTTTCTTGGACAATACTGATTTAATTTCACCGGCAGAATAACCATTCCTCTTGAAAACAGTCGTCAAATGGTTAATCTCGGGACCGAGTTGGTCCTTGTCGGAAATAGTCCTGGCTCTGTGTACTAAAGTATTCAGCATAGCTCTCTTCTGAGACGGATGATGGAAGCTATGGCTATGCAGATATAAGTCTGTATGGGTTGGCTTCCTGTACACAGAATGGCCCAGCCGTCCATCCGGCTTTCGCTCTACCAACACATCTAAAAAAGGTAACTTCCCTTCCTTCTCTACCTCCAATGTAAATTTTATGTTTGGATGTACACCATTCAGATGTTCGACGAACTGCTGCAGCGTGTCGCTGCCGTGTGGCCAGATTAAAAAAGTATCATCGACGTATCTGTAGAAGCATGATGGGCGGAGGTGAGCACTGCTCAGGGCTCGTTCTTCGAAGTCCTCCATGAAAAAATTCGCTATTGCTGGTGACAGTGGCGAACCCATGGCTGTTCCATCCGTCATTTCATAATAATTTCCACTGTATAAAAAATAAGTGGTCGTCAAGGTATGCCAGAACAACTTCAAAATTTCTAAGGAGAAATGAGCAGCCAACAGTTGTAATGTGTCATCCACAGGTACTTTGGTGAACAGAGAAACCACGTCGAGGCTGACCATGATATCACTTGGGCCTATCTTCATCTGTTTTATGATATCAACAAACATTTTTGAATTTTTAATATGATGTGGGCAGTGACCAACTATAGGCGCCAACAAATTTAGTTAAGTGCTTTGCAAGCTTGTACGTATGAGAGCCAATAGCGCTAACAATTGGTCTCAACGGGACGTTCTCCTCAAACATCAGCAGAGAGGAGAGACAAGGACTGAAATTGTTGCAGAAGGATGAAGATCTTGTTGTTTTACCTGCTGACAAGGGGAACGCCACGGTAATCCTCAATGCTACAGATTATCATAAGAAAGTTGGATTATTACTGGCGGACAGCACATACCGGGTTCTCAGACGGGATCCCACATCGGCGCTCAGCAGGAAGACAAGGGAGCTACTAAAAAACTCTGGCCTCTCCGCCGAACTGGTGAAGAACTTACGGCCGAGAGCACCTAGGCCACCAAGACTGTACGGTTTGCCAAAGGTTCATAAGGAGAACGTCCCGTTGAGACCAATTGTTAGCGCTATTGGCTCTCCTACGTACAAGCTTGCAAAGCACTTAACTAAATTTGTTGGCGCCTATAGTTGGTCACTGCCCACATCATATTAAAAATTCAAAAATGTTTGTTGATATCATAAAACAGATGAAGATAGGCCCAAGTGATATCATGGTCAGCCTCGACGTGGTTTCTCTGTTCACCAAAGTACCTGTGAATGACACATTACAACTGTTGGCTGCTCATTTCTCCTTAGAAATTTTGAAGTTGTTCCGGCATACCTTGACGACCACTTATTTTTTATACAGTGGAAATTATTATGAAATGACGGATGGAACAGCCATGGGTTCGCCACTGTCACCAGCAATAGCGAATTTTTTCATGGAGGACTTCGAAGAACGAGCCCTGAGCAGTGCTCACCTCCGCCCATCATGCTTCTACAGATACGTCGACGATACTTTTTTAATCTGGCCACACGGCAGCGACACGCTGCAGCAGTTCGTCGAACATCTGAATGGTGTACATCCAAACATAAAATTTACATTGGAGGTAGAGAAGGAAGGGAAGTTACCTTTTTTAGATGTGTTGGTAGAGCGAAAGCCGGATGGACGGCTGGGCCATTCTGTGTACAGGAAGCCAACCCATACAGACTTATATCTGCATAGCCATAGCTTCCATCATCCGTCTCAGAAGAGAGCTATGCTGAATACTTTAGTACACAGAGCCAGGACTATTTCCGACAAGGACCAACTCGGTCCCGAGATTAACCATTTGACGACTGTTTTCAAGAGGAATGGTTATTCTGCCGGTGAAATTAAATCAGTATTGTCCAAGAAAGTAAGACACGATGCCGGCCACATACAAGAAGAGGACCAACACATAGCGTGGCTTCCTTTTTGCGGTGCTACAACGAGCAAGATAGCCAGAGTCCTGAAGAGGCAAGGAATAAAACCAGTTTTCCGACCACCTAGGAAAATTAAGGAAATGTTGAGACCAGTCAAAGATAGTCTCGGCTTAAGAGTGCCGGGAATTTATACTATTCCTTGCGAATGCGGCAAGAATTACGTGGGCCAGTCTGTAAGAACCGTTGCCGACCGCTGCATCGAGCACCAACGCCACCTGAAATACAGGTATTTGGAAAAATCAGCGGTGGCTGAACATAGCCTGCTTAACAAGCATAAGATTTTATTTGAAGAAACCAGAGTAATAGCCCACACATCGAACTCTGTGATCCGGGAAGCAGTCGAAATTAGACTTAGCGATAATAACTTTAATAGAGACAACGGCTATGCACTTAGCAACACTTGGAAGAGTGCACTGGATAAAGAAAAATCGCAGAGAAAAACTTCTCGCACTTTCCCTCCTGATTCAAGGGATGGCGCTGCAAGCAACGCGGGATAGCAACTACATCTATGGAAGTAGAGGGCACCACTTCGCTACGCGCCATATCGCTGATGTATTCCAGCCAATCAGTAGCCGTCCTTTGCATATAAAAGTGGGAACCTCGCTAGTTCACGACAGTCAGTTTTAGCCCTGACGACGACCATGGAGGTAGTGGTCGAAAGCTCGGAGATTAATCCTGATTTGACGCGGCATGTACACCGAGAGATTTTTACTCAAGAAATACGTCGCGAAAGACTTCGTAGCCACGTTATATAAAGCAGTAAGATAGTTGGGAAAAAAGCTATACAGTCGGTGAAGGATCTTATTAGTAACACCATTTTCACGAGAAGTGTTGTTTTGAGGCAAGTTTGTTATATTTCCTCTATTTCTGCATGTGAAACCTACATCATGTACCATTCTGTTGGGTCGTAGTGTTTGAGATCTTATTAGTTTATGGTGTTCCGTGTCTTGAGTTTGATCGTCCCCAAACACAAAATATTCGAGCATATAGGTGGCAGTTTTGGTCAAATCCATTGCTGTTGTGTTATCACTTTTCATGGGTGTTGTCATTGGAGTATTATTTCTGCTTTTTCCTGATATGATTCGATAGACTGCATTCCAAGGGTAATTTTTTGTGGTCAAATGCAGTATTGCTTTCAGAACTGGTTTTCTTTGTGTAGCTGTGCTGTATCCTTCTTCTCTTTATGATATTGTTGCCTTTGTAGCTGCCTCATATGTTTGCTATCCTTTGTCCTTTCATAAATTCACCTTCACGTGTTTTCCCCCCTTCGCATTGCGGTTAATTCAAATGTCCACCAGGGGACAGATTTGCTCCAAGTTCTGTGATTCAACTGGTTTTGTATCTTGAATGCTTTACTGCATGAGGCATCTAGAACTTTTTCAAATTCTGTGATTACAGTTTCAGCATTTGTTTCCGCTTGAGCTTTTGCTGCCTAATTCTGGTCTATTTCTTTTAAGTTGTGTAAGTCTGTGTTTGGTAAATATTTGTAAGTTCTTCCAACAAGTACCCATAAAGGTCTCTCAGGTTTGACAGTAAATACTTCAATTTGAATTATGCTACCAGCATATGCCGTTGGGCATGATACTAAGCTAAAAGTAATAAAGTTACAGTCGGAGCAACTATCTTCTTCACCACGCTTCCATTGGCTTAGTGTCGGCAGTAGATGAGAGGTGACCATAGTTAGATCAGTACTGCTCTGTCCTTTACTAATTAGTCCAAGATTCCCCCCATTCAGTAGGTATGGATTAGTGGAAGCCAGAAATTCTTCCATGTCTTTTCCTCTGGAGTTCGTGACTGTATCATGCCACATGCTAGATCTCATAGTGCTATCCGTATAAGTTACTAAACCATCTCCTTTATTGTAGGTTATTGTGTCATCAATTTTTCTCAGGTCATCTTCATTGTGTTTTGTGATATCTAAGTACATGCTAGACATGAAAAATCATATATTTGCTTTTACACTGAAGAACCAAAGAAACTTGTACACCTACCTTATATTGAGTAGGGCCCGTGTAGGGCCTCCGCAAGCATGCAGAAGTGCCGCAACATGACGTAGCATGGACTCAACTAATGTCTGAAGTAGTGCTGGAGGGAACTGACACCATGAATCCTGCAGGGCTATCCATTAATCTGTAAGAGTACAAGGGGTGGAGATCTCTTCTGAACAGCACATTGCAAGGCATCCCAGATATGCTCAATAATGTTCATGTCTGGGGGGTTTGGCAGCCAGCAGAAGTGTTTAAATTCAGAAGAATGTTCCTGGGGCCACTCTGTAGCACTTATGGATGTGTGGGGTGTTGCATTGCACTGCTGGAATTGCCTAAGTCCGTTGGAATGCACAATAGAGACGAATAGATGAATGTGATCAGACAGGATGCTTATGTACATGTCACCTGTCAGAGTTGTATCTAGATGTATCAGGGGTCCCATGTCACACCAATGGCACATGCCCCACACCATTGCGGAGCCTCCACCAGCTTGAACGGTCTCCTGCTGACATGCACATTCCATGGATTCATGAGGTTGTCTCCATACCTGCTGGATACAATTTGAAATGAGACTTGTCTGACCAGGCAACATGTTTCCAGTCATCAGCAGACCAATGTCAGTGTTGACGGGCCCAGGCAAGGCATAAAGCTTTGTGTCATGCAGTCATCAAGGGTAAATGACTGGACCATCAACTCCGAAAGCCCATATTGATGATGTTTCATTGAATGGTTCACACATTGATGCTTTTTGATGGCCCAGCATTGAAATCTACAGCAGTTTGCAGAAGGATTGCACTTCTGTCACGTTGAATGATTCTCTTCAGTCGTTGTTGGTCCCGTTCTTGCAGGATCATGGTACGGCCGCAGCGATGTCAGAGATTTGATGTTTTACCGTATTCCTAATATTCATGGCACACTCATGAAATGATCTTATGGGAAAATACCCACTTCATCGCTGCCTCAGAGATGCTGTGTTCCATCGCTCGTGCGCCGACTATAACACCAAGCTCAAAGTCCCTGTCATCTTCACAATCTGTCATTATAGCAGCAATAATTGATCTAACAGCTGCACCAGACACTTGTTGTCCTACTCAGGCGTTTCCGACCGCAGCGCCATATTCTGCCTGTTTACATATTTTTGTATTTGAATATGCATGCCTATGCCAGTTTTTTTGGCACTTCAGTGTACTATTGCTACAAATACTCCATCTGATTATTACGTAATCAATATCTTTATTGGTTATCAGTATGGCTGCCCTTTCTCTTGTCATTTGCACTAAATATCTTGTAGGCTCTAGTGATTCCGTCTACGTTTTGTTGATAATGATACGGTTCTTGTATGAAAGCAATATCAGTCTGATATTTCATATTAAACTGCATTAGGTTAGATGTTTCTATGGAGTGCTGTAGATTTATTTGTATGCACGTGACTTATATATTATTTTCTGATGTTTTCAAAAAGGTTTGGAATTCTTTTGAAGACAGGAGGTAATCTTTATGGATATTTTCCACCAGTGGTGCACCTCTCATTGGGGAATATGATACTGATGAAGCACATTCAGAATCTGTATCCATCATGTCATCATTTGTTGTGTAGTGCCAGATGCAGGTAGTGCGTCAGTAGTAGGTGCTGCACTTCACGCTATATGAGCTGTAGAATTAGGTTTGTCAGTCATGCTAAATTCACATAAGTCTTTAGTTTCCATAAGAAACACATTGACAGTTTCGTTTGACAGATTTTTTAAATCTGGTGTTCATTGGAAAAAATATTGTTATTAGTGATGACTGAACTGTAAGCAGTATCCTTATTAATATCAAAATCAAATCAATGTCTTGCAATGATGACACACAACGTGGTCCATGGTAATTTACACATACATAGAAATAATTTCCTTGATAGGGGATCTGTATCGTGAATGGTACTTTGCTTAAATCGTCAAATATGTATTGAGCAGTGCAACAAAATGATTTTATACAAGAGCTTCCCTGAACCCTGGAGCAGGTTGGAATATCTCTGATATGCGGGTAGTATATGTCCCATTTAGACATTTTTTAACTATTACAGCATTACTAATAAATGGAAATACGTTAGAAAAGATAACTCGTGTGCTGGCACTTTTAAAATGCCTCACTGGTGTCATTATCTCTATAACACACAAATTATTCTCTTCTACTAATCAATCTGTATTTTCAACATTTCTTTTAAAAATACAAATGTTGCCTCCCAATATGAGAGCAGTGCATAATATTGATGCCAGAAATTATGTCAGTTACCGATTTCACATAGTCATCTATTATGATATTGGGAACATTGCCGATGATGACAGCTATTTCAGGTGAGGCCACATTATTAGAAACAGATGATTACTGTTTTGCTAAAGCAGCTGGTGTTTGTTGGGAAGATTCAATTGTGGAAGTTTCATAGTGAGCCCATTTCAATGCACATTGGTAGCTTTGGTGTTGGCAAATGACTGTAGTGCTGCACTGTAACTGTTTAAGGAGCTTGCCTTGTCAAAGAAGCTGCTATTTTTATCTCAGTTACACAGGAGCTGTACTCTCTATGCTAAAACGAATTAGACAACAGTGACTCTTGTGACTTTACTAACACAATAAAGTTCATAAACTGCAACAGTAGCTTTAAACCACTATTTGAACTTTTGCAATAGCAGACACACACAAGTGTTTACATTCATTGCTAATTGGAGATCACATCCAATTGAATGTAAATGTAGTTGTTGATTCATTGTGCAGGATGTCATTTCACACATTACAAAAGTGTTATCAAGGGTAAAAATTGCTTCGTCACAATGAATTTGGCACCGGATTGATTCTTTCAACTGCTTCCTGTACATGCAGAGTGCCAAGTAAGCAAATCATTCTGAAAATATATACTGCAGAAATAAGATGTAATGGAAGAATTTTAGTCAAGCACATCTGAGTTATAATTTCCTAATTTGTTTTGTACAGGAGATGAGTGTAGTAATAAGTTGGATTTATTTCAGACATGACCTTGGAAGACTTTGTCTAGTATATAAAGTAGGATAACTGTACTATAATAGTTAAAGTTTAAAGACTGAATCTCTCATTCCATACAGGAACCCCCCTTGTTTAATAATAATTATAGTAATAATAATATAACTTGGAGTAGTGGAGATATCGATTTAATTCTCTTTTCTTTACATAGAGGTACCTAAGTGAATAGGTTTTGAAATTATATCTTTAAGATTGGCTCCATTCTGGCCAATACACATGGAGAATCAAAATCACAAGTTTTGGTTGACTTTGTCCAACAAGTCTCCGTCTATGTCGGCAATAGCAGCACAAATACTGTTCCACAGCTCACCCAGGGTCTGTGGACAATTGGTATACACCAAGGATTTATGATAGCACCAAAAAGGGGCCAAATCTGGCGAGCATGCAGGCCACTGAATATTGCCTCTCAAAGAGATGAGATGGTCAGGGAACTGTTCAGACAAGATTGTCATTTATGTTCATTCTGTGTGAGCCATAGTATGGTATTGTTGGAACAAGACGTCCCCCCCATCCATTTATTCAATTTCAAGAAGAAAAACTCCTCAGTCATGTAGACATGATGATCAGAAGTGACCATAACTGCCCAATTATTATCATCGACAAACCATGGGCCAATAATGCCAATTTTAAATAGTGCACTCCAGTCACAGTTCTGTAGGAAGAGGCTGGTCATTCACACATCCAGACAAATGAAAATGTGTCTCATAGGTGAAGAACACAAGGATGTTGTGAATTTCTCAAGGCTTCACATGCATTGTTCCATGAAACAAAATCACTTGGATTGAGTGTGTGCACTGCTGCCAGTTTATATGGATGAAATTTCAGGTCTTCAGAAGAATTTGTATCACTGTGTGATTGGAGTTTGCAAGAGCATCTGCATGGTCATGTGCAGATTGCAAGGGGAAATTCATAAGTACCAGCTTTACTTTCTTGACGTTTTCTGGTGTCCCAGTGGTCCTTGAAGGTCCTAGTTTCTTTTTCTGCGCTCTACCAGTATCCAGAAATGTGTCCACCCACACAACAATCGAATTTTAATCAGGAACACACCTGCAGGAAGATGATATTAAACTGTTCACTAAATGCACACTGGTTTGCAATGACCAAATGGCCATTGGAACACTATGTTGTCACAATAAACAAGCACTCCTCTTTCAACTACTGCATGGTCACTATTAAACTATCCTTAATAAAAAATGATAATAATTAGGCTCTGTCCTTTCAAAAGTGCTCAACCCCATGCAGCAGTGAGTAACGGTGGCTTTATAGTGCATGTTTCAAATAAGGTAGTTCGCACACTGCACCCTGTATAAGCCAGCCCTCACAGAAAGAACCATGTAGTCAGGCAACTGAGTGCAGAAGACCTCTTGCAGCTAAATATATGAAATTTATAACTGTGAGCTATTGGTAACAGCTCTATTAAATTGCTTCATGATGATTCACATGATTAAGGGGCAAGTAATGTTTTGAAATCAAACATTGTGTTCAAATCATACAACGTAGTCTTTCGTGGCTGGTATTTGCGATAATCCTGATATTTTATTCATGGGCATAAGGCCATATTCCAAGGCATAAGTTTCTGCTTAATGTTTCATCTTCTGCCACTGGAGACTTCACCAGAGGCTCTAATGACTCAGAAAGCTCTTACAGACTCGAAACAAGCTCAGCAAGCTGAACTGTTTACATGTATCCATGCAATGGATAATTTGTCAGAAGTTGACGGAAGCAAGGAAGCTGGGGCTAAGAATTTTGTGGTACCTTAAGTAGTGACAGGAAAAAGAAATCTAAGACCTGCCCAGAAGACGGGGAAAAAAAAAAAAAAAACAACAAAAATGGTTCAAATGGCTCTAAGCGCTATGGGACTTAACGTATGAGGTCATCAGTCCCCTAGACTTAGAACTACTTAAATGTAACTAACCTAAAGACATCACATACATCCATGTCCGAGGCAGGATTCGAACCTGCGACTGTAGCAGCCACGTGGTTCTGGACTGAAGTGCCTAGAACCTCTTGGCCACAATGGACGGCTAGTCAACAAAATTCTGAGACTGCACAGACAAGTGTATATTGGATATAAGGGAAGTCAAATTGGAAAAAAATACTCGTAATAGTCCAAGAGAGGCATGAATATTATGTCCAACGTGTACTTCAAAGATGTGTGTGAACTCTGTTCAAAGGAAGTGTCATCAAATTTCTACTGGTGACAGGCAGGCAATTTTTAACACTTTCTGGGAAACAGTGCCATGGAATCAGATGGAGATTTATGTAATCAATCTTGTGAACATAATTTCAACCAAACATCCAGGAAAGAACACTGGCGAACCAAGGAGAAAAAGCATGCTGCTTTATTATCTGAGAAATAACATGGGAAAACATCAAGTACACAAAAAAGTGTTTCTCAATACTCGTTGACATAAATGAATGGACAGTGAGTTAATTACACATGAGATGAGCCCTGATTTGAATCATCGCATTCCTGAATAAAGTAAATGAAAAAAAAAAGCTAACAAAAACTTCGTAAAACAATTCCTGGGCTGTCTTTCGAAACTGCCATCACATTACTGCAGGAAATCCTCCTCCAAGCTGTATCTTGAGCATATTGTACAAAGCAAACAACAGCTGTATGAACTCTACACTGAAAAATAAAGTAAGGAACAGATTTCACCATTAAATTGGGCCCCCTTTAACTTCATTTTCGAAGAGGGTAACTGTAGCTTACTTTCCTCCCAAGAAAGACCAGTGCGACTTGTGTTGTAGTTACAGGCTCGGAAACGTGAGTGAAGACATCCAGTGGAAGCTCTGCACAGTCTACACACCATGGACTTAACAGGCCATGAAAGTGGCACCACTTTTAGAGGCAAGTGCAGTTTATTATAAAACAAAGTTGGCTGTCCATAACTTTACAGTTTATAATTTGCAAAGTCATGATGCAGTGTGTTACTGGTTCAGTGAAATGCAAGGCGATTTGATTGCAAGTTTTGCCTCTTGTATCATGGACACACTATCCAAAACAATTAAGGATAATCCTGTCCCTGTCATTTTGTGTTCTGATGGGTGCACATATCAGAATAGAAATGTGATATTATCAAGTGTTTGGTTAAGATTTTGTTCAGGAGTATTTATTACGCAAAAGTTCGTGGGGAAAAGTTATACTCAGATGGAATGTGACTCAGTCCACAGTTCCATCAAGTGCAAGCTCAAAAGACGTGAAGACTTCCTAGCCTTGATATCCAGAGGCGAGAAGAATGCCATGACCTTAAAAAGTCTACTACCCAGGTTACACCTTTTTCACTAACTATGCAGAGAAAAGTGTATGGCTGTATGATTCAATTAGGCCTGGAAGAGCTGCAAAGAATGAGCCAACAATATAGACCTGAGGGTGATACAGTACTAGCCAAACAGTATTATTTACTACAGGTGCACTTTCAACTAAGTGTGGCAAGAAAAAACCAGGATGCCAGAGAAAAATTTCTGGAGAAGGTTTCTTCCAGAAACTGTATAAAGAAAGACTGAGTGTCAAGGAAGCCAAATGGTATCATTTACAACTTAAGACCATTGTTCCTAAGGATTGTCATTTGCTATTATGCCAATATTCCTTAAAAATTATCATCTTGGTCTTTATTGTTTTAAGAGTGACAGTGTGGTGCAGTTCTTTGTTCGGCAGTTTTTCTTGAAAAAACCAACATACATAATCAGATCCATGTGAACTGTGTATATATCTGAAGTTGTCTTTGTGAAGTCGACCAATAAAATCTTTCCAAAGCGATTTTATTACTTTATTCAGTACCAACAACAACGTAAAAGTAGTAGGTCACACAGGAGATTGACAAATAGTGATTAAATAACATTCCTCATCCGTAAATACTGAGATAATTCCATATATCTGCAGTAATTAAGCTTTCTAAAAGAGTATTTTCTTTGTTTCAATTTTTTATGATCCAGAACATCACTGTAGTGCGACAATGCAAATTTCATGTTTTGCTACTTATGTGGTATTGTTTCTTCATCAGTATTACGTAAAATTTCAATATTTAAAATACGTGCTTCGCTCAACTTGATCCAGATTCCATAGTTGAAGTTCAGCCAAATATCAGAGCTGAATGGGCATTTTCATTGAAATATCACTTATCACAATTCTCAGTGTATGATTGCTTGCTCATCATTGTCAAAGACCATTAAAAATTTCATACTTTTTGCATCAGAAGTGGTAGCTAAGCACTGTATATAAAATACAAAATGATTAGTTCATAGTCAACACAAAACATGCATATGCATGGAGGAACACACACAAACCAATAGGCAAATTATTATTCAAATTAGATAACAAGCTGGATTGTTCAGTTTTATAACTCATTCTTTTTTTTGTTTTTACCTCATGTAGCAAAGGAAATTTTACTTTGAATTTCCGCACTGATTATTATTATTATAATTATTTATAACTGTTTTCAGTGCGCAAACCTTACCTATTATCTAATTTGTTATATGTTTCATTATGCTTGTTTTTTGATTTGTGAAATTGCAAGCAATTTAGCAGTTTCATTCACCAACATTTTTCTCATAATTATACACACAGTTTGCTTCAATACAGATCTATGCTTTAAGACCTCCAACTCGAGGATGGGCTATTCTAAAACCCACTAGAGGCTACTGCCCTCACAAGAAACTCGATGTAATCAGAAGCATGTGTACACTTGACAGTAACCATGTTATAGCAAAGGATTTATTGTAGGCTGGAATCCCAAACTAGCAGTTTTAAAAGGAAAGTAGATAATAGCATGGTTTCTCTTTTGTTGGTAACATTATGCCATTTTATGTTGTGACACATATGCCAGATATACTGCATAATCTCTGTTGTAGCCTTAACATAACTATACTTTCAGCCTTAGGAATATTCATGGGCAATAGTGTTATGCTGCTGAATGGCTAGATGTGCTACATTACAAGTGCTTGGTGAAAATAAATTAGTTAATTGCGATGAATGAGATCAACAGTTTGCTGCAGGTTCTAAGAGAGGGAATATTCCGTGCAGAAATATTGCATCCAGGGGAAGTATTATTGTGGAATGTGGTGTTGGGGATCAGGTCATCGTGCAAATTGAACTTTTACATCTGATGGAGAAGTTGTAAAGGCGGGGTATATTTTTCAGTAATTCTGCGTGATTTGTAGACTAAAGTGTGATGATGGGAGTCTGTGGTTGAGCAGTTTTTGTTTTGTTGTTTTTATCAGTTTGAACAGTTGGTATATGGGCACAGTAGTAGACGTTTCCTGTGGAATTGTGCTGGGGTGGAGCAGATATTCTCCAGATTCATTTCATCAAGACAGAGACAACTATGAAAAACTTAATATGCTACCATATGTTCAAGAGATATTCATCATTTTTTTCTGTTTATAAGCTATGCAGAATGTTGTATTGGCAGTTTCAATACAGTGAATGGTTAAGTGAACACTGTATGTTGATCCTTTTAAATTTAGCATATTTCCTGCTTTCATTCACAAATTTTGACTAATTGTTTACCACCATACCGAAAAAATAATTCTCAGAAGTTAATAGTGTAAGCATCACCATGAGTGTGAAACAAATTTTTGTAGACAGTAGTGAAATTCTGTATCTACAATATCATCTTTACTTTTAGCATGTCCGCGGCTCGTGGTCTTGCGGTAGCGTTCTCGCTTCCTGTGCACGGGGTCCCGGGTTCGATTCCCGGCGGGGTCAGGGATTTTCTCTGCCTCGAGATGACTGGGTGTTGTGTGTCTTTAATCATCATTTCATCCTCATTCACTCGCAAGTTACCGTAGTGGCGTTAAAGAACTTGTGGAGTGGCGGCCGAACCGCCCTGTGAGAGGTCTCCCGGCCACCAATGCTATACGCTCATTATTATTATTACTTTGTATCTGTTAACATGTGTGACTGACAAAATGCTGCAAGGCTAAAAATGGTTCTCTCCATTACCGCCAAATTAAAAACCAGTGTGGTTTTTGTAACATCTCAGATTCGTGTTGCCTGTTGTGTTGTATATGTGTGAGGGAAAATGCATATATCTGAGAAATGCTCCATGTATGTAATTTTATTTTTGATAATTAAACAGCACTCTTGATTTTCTGTTTCTAGGATATGAACAGGAAGAAATTGATGAAACACAACCTGGAAGTGATGCGAGACAGGAAGACCAGAATAAAGAAAAAATAAATGTTGACATAGATTTTCATAGATGTGTAACGCACATAAATAATCTGTGTGTCAAGGAACGAATTATACATGTTGTCAATGCGGTATTGTAATGATAGTGTCTTGATTTATTGCTGCCAAGACATTTATCTTTTATTGAATAGGGACTGATGTAAATAGTTCTTGTAAATAATTAAGTAAAGAAGAAACTATCAGTATGAATGAAGTAAGACATTTTTGTAATTATCACCACCATTTTTCACATTTGTATGAGATGAAAAAAAAAAAAAGTTTCATTTGGAATTTATTTTCTGAGAACATTCCACACCAATCAGGAACTTAATAAAAATGCACATTAAAAAATTTAAAGAAGTTAGTGCTGTATTTCATGCTCAGGTAAGAGAAGTCCAGTGTACTCTGAAACGAGATGCATGAATGATCAAAAAACTTGAATAATTGAAATATTTTCACACATTTATTTGGGATTATGTCTACAGAATGTGAAGTAATGGTAGACTTAGCAACCGATGTGTGGATGCACTGAGACACAGCTTGACACAGTCATCTTCTACTGCCGGTACAGCTTAGTGTCTGCTGGTACCCCTAGCAGCTGGCAAGCCACACTGCTGGTCCCCGTGTGCAACACACACACCTAAGAAAGTGAATGACGAAATCATTTATATGATCAGTACCTTGTCCTTTATGTTGCCCGATCGCTGCCAGTTGGACAACAGATCTGTGAGCGGAGTAAAGTTGGCTAGTGCATGAAATCAAACACAATGAGATTCTGGTCTCTCTGCTCTGGGGTTAAGTAGAAAAATATTAGATGTTTCCATATGGCGACACTGGATGGTGGCTGCATGTGTCGCTCTTGATGCATGGCTGTCATTGTTGTCCGAAAGTGCTGCCATGCTCCAGCGTAGACTGATTGAATAACCTGTGACGAGCTGGCACCTCACTCCCTGATGAATTTCAACAGACATGAGTTGCCGGTACAACTGAGGCGGTAACCACAGACTACCATAGTCTTCTCCTTTTTTCACGGCACCTGAAAGTCAGTACCAAACCAGCTTCCCTCCCTCAGTGCATGGGATGGTGCTCAGCACCTGGGAAGGCAACATCCAAGTCTTCTATGGTGCCACTGGTAGATGGCCCCTGTGCCACACAGAGCTCCCTGTTGGGCTACACTACAGAATAGGACAAAAGTTACCCAGAGAGTGATGTCATTGCTGGAGGTGGGAGACTGGCCACAGGTGGCATTGACGCAGGTAGATGGGCCTGGGTAAAGAGGCACCTACTTCCTTGCAGTGCCGCCTCTGTCTGCTGTGTATGGCTGTTCAACAACTGAGCACTGATGAACTGGCAGAGGACTGGAAATGAGAAAGGAGTAGGGTGAGCAAGGCATAATATCATATGAGGAAAGAGAACCAGAAGTAGGAAGAGCAGATGATCTTGAAGGTGTGGGAGAAGGCTGTGGAGTTCGGTCATCCACTCGGGGCAGATTTGGAATAGGTATATGTGTGTGGGGAAATAATGGAAATTGGAGAATACAATTGCTTGAATAATTCGAAAAATTGATTGGAAAGAAATTGGAAGGTAATTTATGAATCTGTACACAATCCTGGGTGAACTTTAATTGATACCAATATCAAAAGACCCTTAATATCAATATATTCAAGGTCAATATTCATAATTCACATTATGTACTGCTTCACATTAAATACCATTATGTGTAGTCTTGATTATGACAGTGTCGATGGAGGAACGCTCCTCCGTTGTTCACTTAAATTCATCTTGTCTGCTCCGAACCTCTTGATGCAGGTTCTCAGCAGTGGATGAAATGATGAACAGACAGGGATGGACATCTTAAATGTTTGAATAAATTTTGCCTGTATAATAATTAGTTATAACACTTTTAATGTATGGCTGAAATACACATTTTTTAACAATGCTGGTACAATGGATCCAAGCATATGTCTGCATGCTACCACTTTGTTTTTTTTTTAAAAAAAGAAGGATGAAGATACAGGAATTAATAAATTGAAGAGCATATTTCTTATTTTGTTTCATGCGGGTGTATCAAAACATTTTGCCTGCCACAAAACAACTCATTAATTTATTGTTTGTGTTTGTAACCCATTCAGATTACATAATCTTAAATACAAGAAAAGAACAAAAAAATACTGTGATTCTACACAATTGCCCACCACTGTGCACTGACATTACAAAGAGGTGCATAGTATCTGAGCTTATTTCCCTTTTTGAGGGTTGATAATCCTGGCCAGTATTGGCATAGCCTTTTTATTTTTCCATTGGAATTATCCTGAATGGTTATCAATTTATATGGCAATGTCAGCTTCTTTTAACACACACACACACACAGAGGAAACATTCCAAGTGAGAAAAATATATCTAAAAACAAAGATGATGTGACTTACCAAACGAAAGTGCTGGCAGGTCGATAGACACACAAACAAACACAAACATACACACAAAATTCAAGCTTTCGCAACCAACGGTTGCTTCGTCAGGAAAGAGGGAAAGATGAAAGGATGTGGGTTTTAAGGGAGAGGGTAAGGAGTCATTCCAATCCCGGGAGCAGAAAGACTTACCTTAGGGGGAAAAAAGGACAGGTATACACTCGCGCACACACACACACACACACACACACACATATCCATCCGCACATACACAGACACGAGCAGACATTTGTAAAGGCAAAGAGTTTGGGCAGAGATGTCAGTCGAGGCGGAAGTACAGAGGCAAAGATGTTGTTGAAAGACAGGTGATGTATGAGCGGCGGCAAAATGAAATTAGAAATTAGCGGAGATTGAGGCCTGGCGGATAACGAGAAGAGAGGATATGCTGAAGGGCAAGTTCCCATCTCCGGAGTTCTGACAGGTTGGTGTTAGTGGGAAGTATCCAGATAACCCGGACGGTGTAACACTGTGCCAAGATGTGCTGGCCGTGCATCAAGGCATGTTTAGCCACAGGGTGATCCTCATTACCAACAAACACTTTCTGCCTGTGTCCATTCATGTGAATGGACAGTTTGTTGCTGGTCATTCCCACATAGAAAGCTTCACAGTGTAGGCAGGTCAGTTGGTAAATCACGTGGGTGCTTTCACACATGGCTCTGCCTTTGATCGTGTACACCTTCCGGGTTACAGGACTGGACTAGGTGGTGGTGGGAGGGTGCATGGGACAGGTTTTACACCGGGGGTGGTTACAAGGGTAGGAGCCAGAGGGTAGGGAAGGTGGTTTGGGGATTTCATATGGATGAACTAAGAGGTTACGAAGGTTAGGTGGACGGTGGAAAGACACTCTTGGTGGAGTGGGGAGGATTTCATGAAGGATGGTTCTCATTTCAGGGCAGGATTTGGGGAAGTCGTATCCCTGCTGGAGAGCCACATTCAGAGTCTGATCCAGTCCCGGAAAGTATCTTGTCACAAGTGGGACACTTTTGGGTTTCTTCTGTGGGAGGTTCTGGGTTTGAGGAGATGAGGAAGTGGCTCTTGATATTTGCTTCTGTACCAGGTCGAGAGGGTAGTTGCGGGATGCGAAAGCTTTTTTCAGGTTGTTAGTGTAATGCTTCAGGGATTCCGGACTGGAGCAGATTCGTTTGCCACGAAGACCTAAGCTGTAGGGAAGGGACCGTTTGATGTGGAATGGGTGGCAGCTGTCATAATGGAGGTACTGTTGCTTGTTGGTTGGTTTGATGTGGACGGAAGTGTGAAGCTGGCCATTGGACAGGTGGAGGTCAACGTCAAGGAAAGTGGCATGGGATTTGGAGTAGGACCATGTGAATCTGATGGAACCAAAGGAGTTGAGGTTGGAGAGGAAATTCTGGAGTTCTTCTTCACTGTGAGTCCAGATCATGAAAATGTCATCAATAAATCTGTACCAAACTTTGGATTGGCAGGCCTGGGTAACTAAGAAGGCTTCCTCTAAGCGACCCATGAATAGGTTGGCGTGCGAGGGGGCCATCCTGGTACTCATGGCTGTTCCCTTTAATTGTTGGTATGTCTGTCCTTCGAAAGTGAAGGACAAACCTCTCTCCCAATCCGAAACCTCTGTCCTATCCAAAGGCCTCACCTTCAGCCCCAATCCCAGATTCAACCAAACAGCCCTTGTCAAAAATTTACTGTCCTCCACCCGTACTCTCTGCTGGAAATATCAGTTTGCCACGAAGAAAAATGATCCTAATCCTACTCCTAATTATCCAACTCCCCAATACGCTATCCAAATTAAACCCTGTCTGGAACAGTTCCGTCCTCCGTCACAGCGGGACCCACCTCCTCTTCCTCAAAATCACCCTCTCCAAACTTTCCAGGAATTTCTGGCTTCCAACCTTGCCTCTCAATCCTTCCTAAAAAACCTTAATCCTACTCCCAACATCACCACTGCTGAAGCCCAGGCTATCCGTGATCTGAAGGCTGACCAATCCATCGTCATTCTTCCGGCGGACAAGGGTTCCACGACCGTGGTACTAGATCATCGGGAGTGTGTGGCTGAGGGACTGCGTCAGCTTTCAGACAACACTACTTACAAAGTTTGCCAAGGTAATCCCATTCCTGATGTCCAGGCGGAGCTTCAAGGAATCCTCAGAACCTTAGGCCCCATACAAAATCTTTCACCTGACTCCATCAACCTCCTGACCCCACCAACACCCCACACCCATACCTTCTACCTCCTTCCTAAAATTCACAAACCCAATCATCCCGGCCGTCCCATTGTAGCTGGTTACCAAGCCCCCACAGAATGCATCTCTGCCTACGTAGATCAACACCTTCAACCCATTACATGCAGTCTCCCATCCTTCATCAAAGACACCAACCACTTTCTCGAATGCCTGGAATCCTTACCCAGTCTGTTACCCCCAGAAACCATCCTTGTAACCATTGATGCCACTTCCTTATACACAAATATTCCGCACGTAAAGGGTCTCGCTGCGATGGAGCACTTTCTTTCACGCCGATCACCTGCCACCCTACCTAAAACCTCTCTCCTCATTACCTTAGCCAGCTTCATCCTGACCCACAAATTCTTCACTTTCGAAGGACAGACATACCAGCAATTAAAGGGAACAGCCATGGGTACCAGGATGGCCCCCTCGTACGCCAACCTATTCATGGGTCGCTTAGAGGAAGCCTTCTTGGTTACCCAGGCCTGCCAACCCAAAGTTTGGTACAGATTTATTGATGACATCTTCATGATCTCGACTCACAGTGAAGAAGAACTCCAGAATTTCCTCTCCAACCTCAACTCCTTTGGTTCCATCAGATTCACCTGGTCCTACTCCAAATCCCATGCCACTTTCCTTGACGTCATCTCCACCTGTCCAATGGCCAGCTTCACACGTCCGTCCACATCAAACCCACCAACAAGCAACAGTACCTCCATTATGATAGCTGCCAACCATTCCACATCAAACGATCCCTTCCCTACAGCCTAGGTCTTCGTGGCAAACGAATCTGCTCCAGTCCGGAATCCCTGAAGCATTACACCAACAACCTGAAAACAGCTTTCGCATCCCGCAACTACCCTCTCGACCTGGTACAGAAGCAAATAACCAGAGCCACTTCCTCATCTCCTCAAACCCACAGAAGAACCCCAAAAGTGCCCCACTTGTGACAGGATACTTTCCGGGACTGGGTCAGGCTCTGAATGTGGCTCTCCAGCAGGGATATGACTTCCTCAAATCCTGCCCTGAAATGAGATCCATCCTCCATGAAATCCTCCCCACTCCACCAAGAGTGTCTTTCCACCATCCACCTAACCTTCGTAACCTCTTAGTTCATCCCTATGAAATCCCCAAACCTCCTTCCCTACCCTCTGGCTCCTACCCTTGTAACCACCCCCGGTGTAAAACCTGTCACATGCACCCTCCCACCACCACCTACTCCAGTCCTGTAACCCGGAAGGTGTACACGATCAAAGGCAGAGCCACGTGTGAAAGCACCCACGTGATTTACCAACTGACCTGCCTACACTGTGAAGCTTTCTATGTGGGAATGACCAGCAACAAACTGTCCATTCACATGAATGGACACAGGCAGAAAGTGTTTGTTGGTAATGAGGATCACCCTGTGGCTAAACATGCCTTGATGCACGGCCAGCACATCTTGGCACAGTGTTACACCATCCGGGTTATCTGGATACTTCCCACTAACACCAACCTGTCAGAACTCCGGAGATGGGAACTTGCCCTTCAGCATATCCTCTCTTCTCGTTATCCGCCAGGCCTCAATCTCCGCTAATTTCTAATTTCAATTTGCCGCCACTCATACCTCACCTGTCTTTCAACAACATCTTTGCCTCTGTACTTCTGCCTCGACTGACATCTCTGCCCAAACCTTTTGCCTTTACAAATGTCTGCTCGTGTCTGTGTATGTGCGGATGGATATGTGTGTGTGTGCGAGTGTATACCTGTCCTTTTTTCCCCATAAGGTAAGTCTTTCTGCTCCCGGGATTGGAATGACTCCTTACCCTCTCCCTTAAAACCCACATCCTTTCATCTTTCCCTCTTTCCTGACGAAGCAACCGTTGGTTGCGAAAGCTTGAATTTTGTGTGTATGTTTGTGTTTGTTTGTGGGCCTATCGACCTGCCAGCACTTTCGTTTGGTAAGTCACATCATCTTTGTTTTTTCTCTTAACAAAGAGCTTGCTGTAACTGCATAGTCCCATTGTTGTCAGTCAGCATCTGTAGTGTTTAGCTTGCGAAGCATGTACACGCAGTGCAACATCCGTTATTGTCCCGGTTCGCACTCACATGTTCAGTACGAGGCCAGAGTGTCTGTGTCATGCATTTACAGTAGCTTTCACTGCACTAATTCATGCAGCTTGTGTTCAGCAGTGTGATCCTTTGTGAAATCTTTGATGCGGTAACAACTGGTTTCCATATCGGCGGCCCGAGGAGTATTTTCACCTCGGCACTCTCACTTATTCAGTGATGAAACTGGCTGTACATCTGACAGCTGTTGACGAGGTAAGTTTCTTGCTGCTTTTGCGATTTTTGTTTACCATGGGGGCACTCGCTTATTCTTTTAACACGTACACTTAATTCTTGGCAGCCAGGTTTCGTATATTTTTGCCCTTTGCTTTTGAGCGTCTTTCATACAAAGCTTCTGTAGTGTCCTTTCCACATACTGTACACATAACATAATAAAATACAAATAAAATTACAAAATACACTTAACCTATTCATTTGCTGACATGCCATTATCGTTATTTATATACATTATAGTCTGCACATATTCTCTCCCCTTTTTATACATAGTGTCATTGCTTGTCATTTTGTTTTTATTTTTGTTACATTATTCGATTCCAATTATATGAGTACACATTTTACTCTCATTTTTTTGATATAACATTCATACAGTAACATATTCTGTTTTCTTTTATGGCATAAATTGATATACGTTTCATTTCAGTTCACAATGATTTCTTGTGGGAGCATATTTATCAATTCAAAAGAATCAAAGCAGTAAACAATAGTCAGTACAATAGATACTACGTGCCGCTCAGGTAATTATGCATGGCCTCACCTCTTTAGCATTCTCCAGGAAGGATCTACACACTACAGGGTTGAAGAAATTCCACGGAAAGGCATTTATGTGCTCAGTTATGTCGCATTTATAGATTTAACTGTGATCCCAAGAACAAAATAGTTCATTGTTTACAAGCTCAACTCAAATCTGATGATACCAATCGTATCAAATACTTACCAGTGTTCAAAAGTGCAGCTCAATATTTACTTGTTATGTTCATTGTATAAAGGACAACCATTTCATGTGCTGAGCTTTACAGAGTTGTATCATCAATACAATATGTTACATACAGCGATCATAAAACAATGTTTACATAAGTAACAAATGTGCATAAAAATTTCAATGTAATTCAGGTGTTTGACGCTTTCATGGGTAGTCGACACTCACTGTTTCCTTCTTCACATACTTTCACACTATCTCTATCACATTCATATGCGTCGGTATAACAATTTACAACCTACTGAAAACGATAGGGACTGATGGTCAGACTATAGTTTTGCATGTTTACCCCAAAGGAAATATTCAAACTTTTTAAAGGACCAAATTACAGCCAAACCCTCCAACTCCGTAACTGATTATGAACATTCAGCTTCAGATAAGATGCAGCTGGTGAAGTTAATTACTTTAGGAATAAGTTTTCCCTCTTCTACCATTTGAAAAAGGCGTGCACCCAGACCTTGAGAAGACATTTGGTGCATAAACAAAAATCCTTCTTCATGTCTCACATCAGATGATTTGCAATTGTGAATAATGACTACCATCAGCTGTAGAATGAAATGACAACAATGAATATTTGTGCCAGACCGGGACACGAACCCACTTACCGGGAGTGGTCGCCTTACCAGTTGGCTATCCATGCATGACTCACAGCCAGACCCAAACTTCCTTATGTTGTCAACCATACGTCTATGATTTGTACTCTCAAACCTGCTATATGTATTCCTGTACAAGTCAGACATTATGCTCGAAAGTCGCATGCCCTATGTCGGCAGATATATTCGATATTGCATTGCTGGTGTTATTCTGATGAAAATGCACTGCAGGGACCGCAGCTATTGTGAAACACATCAGATGAATTTGCAATAGTGAATAATGACTACCATCAGCTGTAGAATGGAATGACGAGAATGAATGCTTGTGCTAGACTGGGACTCGAACCTGGATTTCCCGCTTATTGTGAGGGGTCACCTTACCATTTGGCCATCTGTCCACGACTCACAGCCAGACCCAAACTTCCATATGTTGTCAACCATACATCTACAATCTGTACTCACACATCCATTATGTGTATTCCTGTACGGATCAGGTGTTGTGCTTGAAAGTCGCATGCCTGGTATCGTCAGATAATTACGATATTGCAGTATCTGTGTTATTCTGATGACAATGCAATGTGGCGACCACAGCTGTTATAAAACCCATCAGATGAATTTGCAATTGCGAATAATGACTACGCGACCACAGCTGTTACAACTGGTGCCAATACCAGGTATGCGACTTTCAAGCACAGTGTCTGATCTGTACGGGAATACACATACTAGATGTGAAAATACAGATAGTAGACGTATGGTTGAGGAGATATGGAAGTTTGGGTCTGTCCCCGAGTCATGTATGGATAGCCGAATGGTGAGGCGACAGGTCATGATACGCACGAAATCCTGGTTCGTGACCCAGTCCGGCACAAATTTTCCTTGTCATCATTCCATTCTACAGCTGATGGTAGTCGTTATTCGCAATTGCAAATTCATCTGATGTGTTTTATAACAGCTGCGGTCACTGCATTGCATTGTCATCGGAATAACACTGGCACTGCAGTATCATATTTTTCATGTCTGGTTGAGATAAAATATTAGCATTTAATAAGGCTTGCTTGATGGTCTCAGAATCAGTTTGGCATTGCTTGTCCCTTAACCAAGGCCTGTTTTTCCGGAGAAGATTGTGTGAAGCATCACTTTTCTTAAGTTGGTTAGGGATGAATTTCCTGAAAAATGAGACTAGGCCTAAGTACGCCTTTAATTGTCTCTTGTTCTGAGGAACAGAGCAGTTCTTAATGGCATCAAGTTTTTTAGGATCTGCCAGTATGCCTTCTAAAGAGATTATGTGTTCTAAAAATTTTACCTTTTCGTGTCCGAAATTAGATTTATTGCTATTTGTTGTTCTCCAATTTGGAAAAGCAGTTCTTTAGTTGCTCAATTGATCTTGAGTGTTCTACCTAAGTGGGTGTGGCCACTAAAAGGTCATCCATTTATAGTGTTATCTTACTCAAAAGTTCGGGCCCTAGCACTTTGTCCAGAGCAGAGATAATTATACCTCCATTTACATTCAAGCCATACAGTAATACTTTAAATTCGAAGCTTCTACCTGCACATATGAAGACAGTACACTTCTGACTTTCTTCATGTAGTTTTATTTGCCAATTTGAGGACTGGAAATCGATTATAGTAAGAAATTTAGCATCGTAGAATTTCATAAGCTGTTCCTCTAAATTGTCTGGACATGTGTGAACTGGTACAATAATCTTATTAATGTTACTTGCGTCGAGGACCAAGCACACCACTATCTGGCTTACTCACGGACAAAATAGAACTACAATAAGGAGAAAATGACGGTTGTATTGTGCCCCATTCAAGCATCCTGTTAGTCTCTCTTCTTAGTGCTTTCCTGTTTGTCCATGATACAGGATATGAAGTAGAACAAAAAGTTTCATGAGAATATACTTCCATTTTGTACACAAAATCCTTAATAATACCTGGTCTTTTTCAAATACTTGTAGCGACTCCCACTGTTGGAGGTTCCCGAGTCCTCTTTTGGGCATGGGTATGCGTATTGCCCTTAGCGTAAGTTAGTTAGATTAAGTAGTGTGTAAGCCTAGGGACCGATGACCTCAGCAGTTTGGTCCCATAGGAACTTATCACCACCACCATCAAAAGCTTGTATATAAGCAAGTATCAGTTCCCTGAGTTCCACTTGCTGTTCTTGAGACAAGCACTTTGATTCACTGTTCGTTGTTGTATTTATTGATGAATGTGACTATGGGATTTACCATTTGAACCTCAGAGTCATGAGTAACTTAAGCTTTACATCTGTCAGTACTTCCCCTCATTAGGTCTGTTGCAAATAATTGGTTATTTACGGTGAAATGATTTGGCCCTTGCCTATATCAATTTGGACTTGGTATGTCCCAAATGTATCCATATTGATTAAACAATAAACTATTAATTTCTCTACTATCAGAATTGCAGCGTACAGAAAACTGTCCTAACTGGACAGGAATTAAGGCTTGTATTTTGACTCCTTTCGATTTTTGGCCAGTAGCAGTTTGTATCTTGCAATTCTGCACTGCAGTATGGATATACGCCTATGTTTCTTCAGTTCTTGAAAGAATCCCTGTGACATCAGATTAGTCTTAGCACCTGTGTCAAACACAGTGGGTACATCAAGGTCAAATATTTTGGCTTTAATAGTAGCTTGTACCTTCCCCTCTTTCAAGTTTTCCTCTGTACCCTTGTTACTTTGATACAGGTCATCTTTCACATCACTACCTTGATCATTGATGGGGAGGCTCGCATGCCTCAGCAATACAGATAGCCGTACCATCGGTGCAACTGCAACAGAGGGGTATCTGTTGAGAGACCAGACAAATGTGTGGTTCCTGAAGAGGGGCAGCAGGCTTTTCAGTAGTTGTAGGGGAAATACTCTGGATAACTGACTGATATGGCCTTGTAACATTAACCAAAACAGCCTTGCTGTGCTGGCACTGTGAATGGCTGAAAGGAAGGGGAAACAACAACCATAATTCTTCCCGAGGACATCCAGCTTTTCTCTCGGGTAAAATATTCTGGTGGTAAAATAGTCCACCAATTGGATCTCCAGGTGGGGACTGCTCAGGAGGACGTCATTATCAAGACAAACAAAACTGGCATTCTACGGATCAGAGCATGGAATGTCAGATCCCTTAATTGGGTGGGTAGATAGAAAATTTAAAAACGAAAATGGATAGATTAAAGTTAGATATAGTGGGAATTAGTGAAGTTCGGTGCCAAGAGGAACAAGACTTCCGGTCAGGTGAATACAGGGCTATAAATACAAAATCAAATAGAGGTAATGCAGGAGTTGGTTTAATAATGAATAAAAAATAGGAGTGCAAATAAGCTACTACGAACACCATAGTGATCGCATTACTGTAGCCAAGACAGACACAAAGCTCACAGACACTAACAGTAGTACAAGTTTATATGCCAACTAGCTCTGCAGGCGATGAAGAGATTGAAGAAATGTATGATGCGATAAAAGAAATTGTTCAGATAGTTCATGGAGATGAAAATTTAATATTCATGGGGGGGGGGGGGGGGGGGGGGGATTGATAGTTGGGAAACGAAAAGATGGAAAAGTAGTGGGTTAATATGGACTGGGGGTAAGAAATAAAAGAGGAAGCCATCTGGTAGAGTTTTGTGCAGAGCATAACTTAATCATTGGTAACACTTGGTTTATGAATAATGAAAGGAGGTTGTATACGTGGAAGAGACCTGGAGAGACCGGAAGAATTCAGATAGATTATATAATGGTAAGACGGAAATTTAGGAACCAGGTTTTAAATTATAAGACATTTCCAGGGACAGATGTGGACTCTGACCACAATTCATTGGTTATGAACTGTAGATTAAAACTGCGAAAAGGTAGGGATTTAAGAAGATGGGACCTGGATAAAATGAAAGAACCAGAGGTTGTAGAGAGTTTCAGAGAGAGAATTGGGGAACTACTGATGAATACGGGGGAAAGAAATACAGTAGAAGAAGAATGGGTAGCTTTGAGGATGGAATAGTGACGGCAGCAGAGGATCAAGTAGGTAAAAAGACGGGGGCTAGCAGAAATCCTTAGGTAACAGAAGAGATATCGAATTTTAACTGATGAAAAGAGAAAATATAAAAATGCAGTTAATGAAGCAGGTGAAAAGGAATACAAATGTCTCCAAAATGAGATCGGCAGGAAGTGCAAAATGGCTAAGCAGGGATGGCTAGAGGACAAATGTAAGGATGTAGAGGGATATATCACTAGGGGTAAGATAGATACTGCCTACAGGAAAATTAAAGTGACCTTTGGAGAAAGGAGAACCAGCTGTATGAATGTCAAGAGCTCAGATGGAAAACCAGTCCTAAGCAAAGAAGAGACAGCGGAAAAGTGGAAGGAGTATATAGAGGGTCTACACAAGAGCGATGTACTTGCAGGCAACATTATGGTACTGAAAAAGGATGTAGATGAAGATGGAATGGGAGATATGATACTGCGTGAAGAATTTAACAGAGCACCGGAAAGACCTAAGTTAAAAAACGGCTCCGGGAGCAGACAACATACCATTAGAACTACTGATAGCCTTGGGAGAGCCAGCCCTGACAAAACTCTTCTATCTGGTGAGCAAGATGTATAAGAAGGCGAAATACCCTCAGACTTCAAGAAGAATGTAATAATTCCAGTCCCAAAGAAAGCAGGTGTTGACAGGTGTGAAAATTACTGATCTATCAGTTTAAAAAGTCACAGTTGCAAAATATTAACACAAATTGTTTACTGGCGAATGGAAAAACTGATAGAAGCCGACCTTAGGGAAGATCAGTTTGGATTCCGTAGAAATGCTGGAACATGCGAGGCAATACTGACCCTATGACTTATCTTCGAAGATAGAGTAAGGAAAGGCAAACCTACTTTTCTAGCACTTGTAGAATTAGAAAAAGCTTTTGACAATGTTGATTGGAGTGCTCTCTTTAAAATTCTGAAAGTGGCAGGGGTAAAATACAGGGAGCGTAAGACTATTTACAATTTCTACAGAAACCAAATAGCAGTTCTAAGAGTCAAAGGACATGAAAGGGAAGCAGTGGTTGGGAAGTGAGTAAGACAGGGTTGTAGCCTATCCCCAATGTTATTCAGTCTGTATATTGAGCAAGCAGTAAAGGAAACAAACGAAAAATTTGGAGTAGGAATTAAAATCCATGGAGAAGAAACAAAAACTTTGAGGATTGACGATGACATTGTAATTCTGTTAGAGACAGCAAAGGACATGGAAGAGCAGCTGAGTGGAATGAACGTGTCTTGAAAGAAGAATATAAGATGAACATCCTACAAAAGCAAAACAAGGATAATGGGATGTCGAATTAAATCATGTGTTGCTGAGAGAAATATATTAGGAAATGAGACGCTTATAGTAGTGGACGAGTTTTTGGTATTTGGGGAGAAAAATAACTGATGATGATCAAAGTACAGAGGATATAAAATGTAGACTAGTAGAGAGAATATAAAATGTAGACTGGCTATGGCAAGGAAAGTGTTTCTGAAGAAGAGAAACTTGTTAACTTTGTGTATAGATTTAGGTGTCACGAAGTCTTTAATGAATGCATTTGTATGGAATGTAGCCATGCATGGAAGTGAAACATGGACAGTAAATAGTTTAGACAAGAAGAGAATAGAAGCTTTTGAAATGTGGTGCTACAGAAGAATGCTGAAAATTAGTTTGGTAGACCATGTAACTAAAGAGGAGGTACTGAATTGAATGGGGGAGAAGAGGAATTCGTGACACAACTTGACTAGAAGGGATGGGTTGATAGGACATGTTCTGAGTGATCAAGGGATCATAAGTTTAGTGTTGGAGGGAAGTGTGGAGGATAAAAATCATAGAGGGAAACCAAGAGATGAATACACTAAGCAGATTCAGAAGGATGTAGGTCGCAGTAGTTACTCGAAGATGAAGAAGCTTGCACAGGATAGAGTAGCACGGAGAGCTGCATCAAACTTAGTCTCTGGACTGAAGACCACAACAACAACAACCACCACCTTGTGATCATGTCTGACAAAGCAAGTGTCAATCAAGCTCGTGCCCCCACTCTCCTCCCAGGTCACAGAATGGGGGCCTACCATGACTGGTTCAAGTTTTCCAGTGGCATCGGTCCGTGGGTTACGTGTAAATTATCCTATATGGATTGTTGGTGTTTGATTACCCCAATTAGTATCCTGTGAGGCTCTTGACTGAAATTCTCTTTGCTTGTGTGCGTTATTTGGCATATGTCTCTGTCTTTGGGTCATTCCATGGTAACTCACGTTACAAAGTGATGTTTATATTATAAGTTTAGGCAATTAACAGAAGGAAATGTTTCTATTAAATATTTTTTATACCTCGAAACATAGCTTATACAGAATGCCGTTTCACAATAATTGTTACATTACTATATTTATAAAACCAAATCTTATAATTATTCTTGGTAACTCACATTACATTTCCAAGAAATGGCTTTTGCATATGATAAAGAAAATGCAAAAATCTGCTCTGTTTTTTGTGAACATTTCTTATAAATTTTACACACGATACCAAAAGATCTAATAAGTATTTTAACAAAGTTCCAAACGTTTAATCTCCACTAAAATAAATATTAAAACATAATGAACAAGTAACTCACGTTACAACATACAGTAACTCACGTTACATTGTCACAGATCACAGTCAAACTTGAAATAACCACGGGAATTTACAACACATGGAGGGTTCACTTTTCTGACAAGCTTGTCTTTAATGTAGTATATCTCATCTTTAATTTCACTTCCAAAACTTCCCATCTTTCATCATAACATCAACTTTAAATTCGCCATTTTCAATTTTTGTAACATTACCAGGAAAATATGAATTGTCATATTTTACCACTACCAAGTCATATACTTGTATATCTAGTGATTTTTCTGTTCTGTTGGTGTTTTCCTCTGCAGCTGATGAAGTGGTGTGTCCCACAACTTCATTATTATAGAGTTCCAAGTGATGAATTTTAGAAATGTTCAAGAAAGGCTTGCAGTTCTAAGGCCGAGAGATGTAGTTTTTTGCTTCTTTGGCTAAAGTCTTTTTCACCCATAAGAACTGCTGTCACAGTAGAAGAAGAATTCAACAACGCTTTTACAAAATCTGTTGCATTGTTTACAACACATTTCCGCCTTTTCACAAGAGACCAAACTTGAAGTTTGACAGCCCCACCAATTCCATCCACTGGCCCCTTCCCATGAAATGTTCCAAAGTACTTCCATGTAATTCTTTTAGCATGACTCTTACTTTGAACTTTTATAGCCTCTGCAATATATCTGTTTTTAAACTGAGAAGCAGGACCATCTGACCAGATTGTAACTTCTCCAATGTTTTTTGGTAGTTCTTCAAGAAGTCTATCAACATAGGGAACGACAGTGTTTTTTGTGTGGTCCAGATTATCAGATACCAACATGTAGCGTTGAGAAGTACCTGAATGCCAAATCATGGCAGTAAAAATAATAATTTGATTCTGCTGCCAATCTGCACTTTGAATTTCATCTTGACTTACACATGTAAAATTTTCAGAAAAATCGATTTGCATCATGGCAGTTGGCATCACAGAAGATAGTGATTCTTTATCACTCTGATAGTTCTGTAATTGTTCTCTCTTAAGGTAGAAGTGCTCTAAAAATTTAGGTCCTATGGTAAGAATATGATCAATAAGATTCTGTTCTTCTTCTGCTTTCAAAATTCTTCCATCACTCTCCTGCCACACATACCATTTCACGCCGTACTCTTGTACACCAGTACATAAATCAAGAAGTTTAACTGCCAATAAATCTTTACATTTCATGCACTTTTGCAACCAACAATTGGTTGTAGGCTCTGCACATAGAAAAAATTCTGACCAGTTACTGGTGTACTTAGGTATCTGAGGTACTATGTTATGAAGAGTGTTAATAGCACAGATGAAATTCTCATGGTATTTGCAGAGACACCCGTTGTGTGGTAGTTTATTGGCAAGCATGACATGTTTGGGTCTTAATTCTGCAAATTTGCTTTTACCAATCACTTAGCCATTTTCTTCACAAAATATTGCATGGGCTTCTTTCAAAGAAAACATCAAGTGTCGTACTTGCAACTTACTCTTACCTTTCTCATCTTTTACAGTCACAACGTCTTTGCGTCCAGGGGCCTGCCTGTTAATGTCATCCCTTTCATAGAATTTGCTCACTGCATTTATTATTTCATCAGTTATTTTTTGTTTAGAGACTGTTTCTACTTCTACAGGTTCAACATATGTATGATACAACCTTCTAATAACACACTTTTGTTTTATGGGTGATGCTGGAAGTGTGCGTTTCATTTTTGATATGGCTTTTCCCAATGAAGACCTATTTATGTATGGTGGAGAGGCAGAACTACTTGGTGTAGCTGAAGATGCTTCCTTTAGCCACTTCCTGTACAGCAATCCTTTCTTGTTCTCTTTTACTCAAACATTTTTCCTGTTCCTGCTTCTTTTTTCTGAATTTTTTCATAGTTTCCTTGTGTTTGATTTTATACTCTTCAAATCTGCCTTCATCTTACAATTTCTGCCTTCTTCATCTCATCTTTTCAGCTGCACTTAAAGGCATTCTGCAAAAATTGCAAATTGTTGTAAAGTAGGAATAGCTATTCCCTACGGGAATATATGTGGCATATGGAGATAAATATACATTAAATTTGTTGAAATATATCGTTAGTTGTGTTGTATGTAATTCAGAAGCAATGTGACTGCTCAAAATTATAACTAATCCTACAAAAATTATGGTAACTCACATTACATAAATAAAGGTAACTCACATTACATGAATTAAATATCCTATACCAGGAGAAGGCTTCCAGGAGGAAATTTATTTGAGACACCAAATTATCAGGTACACTTATGTGAAGAACAGCATGTCATAAAAGTGTGTTCTTTAATGTATTTTGTGAAAAATCTTTAAAAAAATTGGCATTTGGTAACTCATGTTACACATTTTGAGTTAGGTTATATAAATATTTTTATATTTATCATGCTTAAATTTTTTGCTTCTAAAAATATACCAAAAAAGAAGAAGTTATGTGCTTTAAAGTGATGTATAAACCATAAAGAATTATTATAAATTTCATGATTTTTTCCTTATCTTGAAATTGATCAAATCTTCTGCATGAACAAACTCAACAATATAATCTTCAAAACAATGGCTCCCACAAGTAAACAGTAGGTTTTGGAGGGAAAAATCAATCTTGCCAACAAAATTCAATGCCCAACCTACATGAGTAACAGGGGAAAATATCCCCACAGTACAATTATTTTTGTAATAACGATTCCTCAGTTACATGGAATGACCCCTTTGGGAAAGTTTGACTCTAAACTTACCTTGTCTACTCTTTGACTTAACTTTTGTATTTCTGTAGGGAAGTTTTTGCACACATCTTGCAGCTTGCTGACTGCGTTCGTCACATTTTTTACCGACGCATCCACTTGGGATTGCTTCTCCTGAATTTGGGAATATGCTTCGCTGAGGTTTTGTAACTCACCTGCTAATTGTTCCTACTTATTGTCTACAGATGATACTCTTTCCATTAACTTATTTATATTGCAGTATATGTCAGTAATTATTTCTTGTTTTAGTTGTTTACCTAGCTCTGATACCTTCCCGGATAGTTCGTCAGATAATTCAGTGCATATAGTCTCGCTCACCGCACTGAACTGTTGGCTAATATTACTCTTGAAACCATTAAACGCCTGCCTGATATTGCTGTGTAAACTGTTGTCCTATACCCTTATGTTGTTGTGTTACACTTTCCTGAAATTCCTGTTGCCTGTTTTGTAATCTGTTGTGTTATTTGTTGCATGAGTTGTATCAAATTGTCTCACTAGTATTTACATTCTTTACAAAGTGTTTCCTGTTCTTGCATTCACGATGTCGTGAGCAAGTAATCAAAGGAATTTTCGCTGTCGTGCGCTTCAGTTTCACAATTTGAAAAAATGTTTCAGCTCCAGGATATAAAACTAGTAAAGAGTAAGTAGCAATATTAGTTTGTGCATATGCTACTGACACTCATAAGCCAGCTGCGGTGTCAGAGCGTTACTAGGCGCTTCAGTCCGGAAACACACAGCTGCTACGGCCGCAGGTTCGAATCCTGCCTCGGGCATGGATGTCTGTGATGTCCTTAGGTTAGCTAGGTTTAAGTAGTTCTAAGTTCTAGAGGACTGATGACCTCAGATGTTAAGTGCCATAGTGCTCAGAGTCAATTGAACCATTTTTTTTTTTTTTTTTTTTTTTTTTTTTTTTTTTTTTTTTTTTTTTTTTTGACACTCATAAAATGCCACTGTGCCTCCTCAGAAATTCGAAAAACCTCAGATGCTTAAAAAATATCAGGATTCTCTTAAATTATAAGAACCAAAAAAGCACATTGATGAACACCAAAATACTCATGGACTGGTATGACATTTTTCCTGAAAAAAGAAAATAGAATGTTTACAGTAAAAATTTTGCCTCCTAATGTGACATCCTTGCTACAACCAATGGATCAAAGTGTAACTGAAACATTAAAATGATTTTCCAGAAAACAACTTTTACGTATATTGTTATCTGTTGATGAAGATGCCATAGACGTCGTTTTGTCATTTTTCAAGCAAATGAGACTAAGTAAGTGGTGTTAGATTGTTATAGATGACAAGATTTGTGTAGGTACATGATGAAAGGCCTCCAGGATGCCGTAAAATTAAGATTTATTAAAATACAAAAAATGAAACACTGAGCGACTAGAGACTTGGCAAAGACATTAATTATGAATGCGCGGTGAAGTGCAGACAAATGAAGGAAGAAAAACATTCAACTCAACTTTAGTACAGTTTTTTTTTGTTTTTTTGTTGTTTTTTTTTACACTCTCTCATATGTAGAAGGACGATGAAGATGTGTGATGTTAGATATGAAGTATTGCATGCTATATGTATCATATGTGCGCGTGAATAATAATATATTGAACAACAGTATCAACTGAAAAAACATATAAGGAGGATTTTCTTGATAACGACAAGCGCCAGTTTTCCTGGAGTCCGCCGCTTGCAGCTACAATGAGCGAAGTCCGAGGGCCAAAAGATGCAAATAAGCACAGAACAATAACGCAATCGTATTATATCCTACTAAAGTGTGTTTTCATATGCATATTCAATAACATTTAGTAATTTTTATTAATTTATCTATCCTTTCCTTTATTACAACTGTCGACCTGTTTGCCAGGACTGTAGGGCGCCAGTTGTGAGTAGTGTTTGTTAACTATTGTTATAGTTAGAAATTTCTATGACATGGTTATGAATCATAAAAACTAATTGCCTTTATTTTCTGTTTTCATGTATCATGACAGGGAGCAAGTAGAACAGAAATTCTAAAATTGAGGAGAAATTTTGGAAATGAATAAGAATTGGACGCAGGTTACGTAAATATTTTCATTAGTAAGCTGTTTGGTTCAGCACAGCAAAGGTAGGACAGCTACAGAAGTTGCTTTCAGGGTTATGCTTGGGAGCACCTCTTTTGATGTAGATAGAAACCTTTCCCTCATTTTTCCCTTCCTTGAATTTTATTTGCGACAAATTTACAGAAATTTTTCAGTGTAATACATATTGTCAGTAAAACATAAAAAATTTTGACATAATAGTTTGTGCATCATAATAGACATAAAACAGGCTTTGACATCACATGAATTGCATTTGTCAAGTGTATTGGTTAGCATACGAAATTTTTAACATTTTTGTGAGAATTTTATTTTTTGCTTATTGATACAACATGCCCGAAAAATATATGCCTATTGTAGATAACAATAGCGAAAACGCAATTAGCCAAGATGGCAGAGAATTGCGAGATCGAACAACTGAAGTTCAGGCGCCATGCATGCCACAATGTCACGCATCTCCCAGAGTGATATACTGCACATGAATGAAACATTGGAGAGTGATTACAATATGAATTTTGACAACATGTTACAAACAGCACCTCGTCACAACACAAACATTAACTTCGAAAGTACAGCTGATAGCGACCACAGTGGTACAACTGAAGCACTACTATGGCAGTTATTATCTAACATAAACATGAAATTTGATGATATAAACACAATATGAACACCAATTTCAGTGATATGAAACAAGATGTGAATACCAAAATTGATAGTTTGACATACATTGTGAACATTATCACACAAGATCTAAATACAATTAAGCAAGAACAAAAACAAGTATTCAAAGATTTGCAAGACATGGTCTCACAAAAATTCAATGACTTAGCCAAAAATTTTCGCAATGAAATCGATGAAATATTGAATGATATGAAAACACAGGTAAAGCATGAAGCACTCTCTGATTTAACAGTAACATTACAGAGTTAAAACAGAAGGTAGATTCTTTTAACAACCATAGGGATCTAGTAGAACAATAGATAAAATCACAGACACAAACACAAACATTGAAGCCACACAAAACGAGTTGTGTTTGACAGTAAAAAAGGTAACCAATGTCGTTAACAAAGTAAATAAAGACAACGAAGGTGTACCTTTAGCTGTAGAAGAGCTTACTTTAAGGGTAACAACATTAGTAGTTGACTCAGCATGCACTAAGAAGGAGAGAGATGAACAATGAAAATTTGAGTTATATCATTAGTCAAGCTGAAGCAGGTAAGTCAGGTAATGGTAATACCATTGCAGAGAAGTTAGTAACAGACTGTAAGTTGTACACAGATGTAGTACAAAAAGCTATTCAGAAAAAAGAAAATTAAATAATGAACAAGGAAAACATTATGAAATAGTGAACAAGGTAAACATTAATCCACTATCCGCGGAAAATAGGATCCACAATCTTTTAGAAGAAAATATAACCGGATCTCGAAATATGCATGTAAATAATGCACAGGCTACAGTGAGCAAATCACAACCTGTTGGTATTAATCCACTAATTGTCGCGAGTCCCACAGCAGATACCAGTGACAGTTGTAGATTGCAAAGTGTAAACATACCCACAACTCCAATACCTGAACAATTACCAGCCAGAATTACAGATAACTACAATGATGAACTTAGAATATAATTTTATAGCAAGAACACAACACTTTAAGAATTGCAATCTTCTTCCTTTACTATCTAAAAGATGACTCACAGCAACAACAAAAACTTCAAAGAGTAAAAACATGGAAAACAAAAGAAACTCTTAGGAGCAAAGAAATTCATAACACAGAACCAAACACCACTGTAGCAGAGGAGAGGAGACACAGTTCTGATTTATTTACTTTAACACTTTCCCCAAATCAAACTGTGGTGCACTGAACAACTTTTAAATAAAAAATAAGAGGTCAAAACACATTAGCTACGAAGTCCTCTCTTGGTACATGTTGCTTTAAATTTGTTTGATTTTAAAGATTTTGTAAACATGTCACCAAGTTGATTTTCAGAACATACATATTCTACATTGAAATCATACTTCCATGTGCTTAGAAAGTTTGTGGAACTCTGTACTTTTAATGGCACTTGCATTGTCAATGAACAATACGGGCGTGTTTCTTTTTCCACTGATCTCCGACAGCAGTCTGTTGAGTCATACTAACTCCTTGACTCCTTCTGCAGTTGAGATGTCCACGTTACAGTGGTATCACCAATCATTGAAACAAAACCATTTGTTGATTTTCTTGTTTTAGTGTTACCAGAAAGTCAGCATCAGCATAGGCACCAAGTTTACTGCCAGATGAAGTATAGAAGAGACCTAAGTCTGAAGTACTTATCTGAGAATATGTTTTACAGCGTACCAATCAGAAGTGGGTTTAGCCATAGATTGAGCAACTTTTGAAACAGCATAAGCGAGATTTGGACGAGTAGAGCATTCCTGGTACAATAATGATCCCACAGCCGAACAATAAGGAATGTTGTTGTCAAGAGTATTGCTATATTCACAGTTTAATTGTTCATTATCACATGGAGTTTTTAATGGTTTTGAAACAGCCATGTTAAAATGATGCAGAATCTTCTCTGTGTATGCTCGCTGTGAAATAAACAAACCAGACTCTCGTTTCTCTATTGCATACCTAAAAATGAGTCTAAGGATCCCACTATTGTTTTGAATCCAGACTTTAACATATCTAAAAATGAATTCAGCGCACTTTCAGTTGTTCCTGTGATAAGTCCATCATTGACATAAATAGCGATCAGCAATTTTTCTGTTTTGCTTTGTCGAATGTAAATGCAAGGATCTGCTGTTGAACTAATAAAGCCATTTTTTTCTCATGAATGAATTCAACTCATTATTACAGCAATGAGGTGATAACTTAAGTCCATACAATGATTTCTTGAGTCAACAAACATGACCTGACCTGTCGTCGAAACCTTTTGGTTGAGCCAGGTATATTTCTGTGTCCAAGTAACCATATAAAAATGCAGTTCTATCAAACTGAGCAATCGCTATTACAGCATGAATAGCATCATAACGAGCAACAGGACTAAACGTTTCACCATAATATAGTCCGGCACATTGAAACATACCGCACACAACCAAGCAAGCACAGTATCGATCAATCGATCCATCAGGCTTATATTTATTACTAAGCACCCATTGATTATCGATAACACGTTTTCCTTTAGGCAGTTCTACCAAGTCCCAGGTATCACTTTCTTCAGATTCCTTCATTTCTTCTTTCATCGCATTAAACCATTCATTGGAGTTACTTCTTTCCATAGCTAAGTTTAAGTTTGTTGGTGCAAGCTCTTCATGGATTGCTTTTGAGAGTGGTGAGGCTGGTATCCTAATTCGTAGTCATTAAATTTTACTGGGGAGGGAGGGGGACGTATTTCACGAACTGGACATCAATTTGGTAACTCATTCAAATATTCTTGATCAATAGTTTCAATCTGATTACCAATAGATTCACTTTTCTCCCATTTCTTCAGATATGAAATTAAATACCAATTCAATCGAGTTTCCAGTTGTACATACACTACTGGCCATTAAAATTGCTACACCACGAAGATGACATGCTACAGATGCGAAATTCAACCGACAGGGAGAAGATGCTGTGATATGCAAATGATTAGCTTTTCAGAGCATTCACGCAAGGTTGGCGCCGGTGGCGATGCCTACAGTTTGCTGACATCAGGAAAGTTTTCAAACGATTTCTCATACACAAACAGCAGTTGACCAGTGCTGCCTGGTGAAACATTGTTGTGATGCCTCGTGTAAGGAGGAGAAATGCGTACCATCATGTTTCTGACTTTGATAAAGGGCAGATTGTAGCCTATCGCGATAGCCGTTTAACATATCGCGACATTGCTGCTCGCGTTGGTCGAGATCCAATGGCTGTTAGCAGAATATGGAATCGGTGGGTTCAGGAGGGTAATATGGAACGCTGTGCTGGATCCCAACAGCCTCGTATCACTAGCAGTTGAGATGACAGGCATCTTATCTGCATGGCTGTAACGGATTGTGCAGCCACGTCTCGATCCCTGAGTCAACAGATGGGTACGTATGCAAGACAACAACCATCTGCACGAACAGTTACACAACATTTGCAGCATCATGGACTATCAGCTCAGAGATCATGGCTGCAGTTACCCTTGACGCTGCATCACAGACAGGAGCGCCTGCGATGGTCTAGTCCAGGCTGTTCCAGCTCGTCGGCTCCGTTGTGTGCCACGGAGCAGTCCAAGCTCCAGGGAGCCGTGTCGCTCGCTGTGACCATTCAAGTGGACCGGCGCATGGCACGGCTGGCTGTGGCAGGCGGCGAGACAAGCGTTTTGATGTGCCAGCTGTGTCTTACAAGTTCGACAACCTCATACTCTTAGCTGCTAAGACGTGGTGACATGCTACACCACGAAATACGATGTTCAGGAAATAAATAAGAAACAACTGTTTTGACAAGAAATTGCGTACTAAATTTGTTGGGCCTCTGTAGCTTGACATTTTCTTTTCATTACAAGATCGGAAATATCAGGCGTCAAAGTGTTCACAGCGTTAATGCGGAGGATGGCCTACATTGTTGCATCCTGAAGAAACAATTGTTCCTTACTTTTTACTCTTTTCATTGCTGAGAAATGCTGCTCACAAAAATACGTAGATCCAAACTGCACATGATCTGAGCGACATTGTTGTGAAGCTTGGGAAATCTTTTTTGCTGTAATGAACGATACCATCGTGACAAATCCAACGTGTTGTAGTACCTCTCTTTCAACAAAATTGAATTTTGCAAATCAATAATCTCCAATTGAAGTGACGATGACAAGTCTTCGGGGGAAACTGAAAAAGGAGTGCTGAACACCTTAAGTTCCATTTCCAAACTAGTGGGGTCTCGGACTCGTGTTTCAAACGACGTGATGAGCTGCTTTAACTTTGCTTGGTAATCGCCAAAAGTCGTACCATCGGGTAGTTTTAAAGAAGCAAGACAACTGAAGAACTTTATATGTCCATTACTCATCGGCCTCTCAAATAAACGTAACTTTTCCATGAACACTTTGATTTGGTCGTGCATGTCAACAATTAGCTGCCCTTTGCCCTGCAATGACAGATTTAAATTATTCAGATGCATAGTCATATCAGCTAGGAACGCCAGGTCTTATATCCATTTTATATCTGTCAGACAACACATTTCTTCCCCTTTCATTTCGAGAAAAAGGGATATTTCCTCATGAATGGCAAAGAAAGCATCAAGAACTTTTCCCCGACTCAGCCAACAAACTGTACTGTGGTAAGGTGTATCCCCATATTCCGCTTCCATATCTTTCAGGAAACCTTTGAATTTGTGATGATTCATACCGTGACGCCGCACAAGATTCACACACTTCGCGACATCTTTCATTACTCCACCTAGCTCTACTGTTTCAGCACACAGTGCCTCTTGGTGAATAAAACAATGAAGAGTCAAAAAGTCTTTCCCGAATTCGTCCCTGAGTTTATTTTTCAAACGAGAAGCAAAACCTTGGTGACACCCCATCATTTGTGGTGCACCGTCTGTCGCTACAGACTGGAGCTTATCCCACGGCAAATTCATATTGTCCACTGATTCACAAACAGCTTCAAAAATGACACGTCCTGTTGCGATGTAATCGAGTCGTACCACATCCAAGAATTCTTCAGTTACTTGCAGCTCCATGTCGACACCACGCACAAAGACTGCAAGCTGAGCACAGTCTGATATGTCGGTGGTTTCGTCAAGCGCTAGCGAAAATGCAACAAAGCTCTCCACCTTTTTCCTGAGCTGTGTCTCCAAATCCGCTGCCATGTCCAGGATTCGACGAGACATTGTTTGCTTCGACAGGCAAACCCCTTCAATTGCCTGCACCTCCCTTGGAAACAAACATTCTGCAACTGCTACCCTGCATGATTTTACGAGTGGTCCCACCGAAAACGGCTTGCCACTCGTCGCAATGATGTGAGCAACCCTGTAGCTTGCTCGAATTGCAGATTCAGTAGTGTTTTCTCTGCTCTCATCCACTTGAAAATTATAAACGCATTACAGAATACGAACTATGTTGCATGTTTTGATACCCTATGTATTACGAAACAGTTTTTAAACTTACATCTCGTGGTATGTCATTCTTAAGCCTGGCTACCAGTTCTCTGCGTGCAACGCCTTCTACCTGACCGTAGTGCGCTGCGTGAAGAGATGTACAATGGCATTGTGTATTGTACCTCTTCACAGAATTAAATACTTTATGACATACAAGACACTGCGGACCACCATCCCTCTCAATGAATAGAAAGATATCCTCCAATAGAGGTACAGGGCTCCTGCGGCTAGTCATAGCTGTCATTGAACATGGATTATTGCGTCAGTTGTGGCTGCATGAGGCCAGGGGGCAGTGAGTTCGCTTTCCACCTCCACGCGGGCTCCGAGCTGCCTCAGTGAGCGCTCCGGCTCCCTGGAGCTCAGTTGGAACAGCCTGGTGTAGTCAATGACAAACCTGGGTGCACGAATGTCAAAACGTCATTTTTTCAGATGAATCCAGGTTCTGTTTACAGCATCATGATGGTCACATCTGTGTTTGATGACATCGCGGTGAACGCACATTGGAAGTGTGTATTCGTCATTGCCATACTGGTGTATCACCCGGCGTGATATTATGGGGTGCCATTGGTTACACGTCTTGGTCACCTCTTGTTTGCATTGACGGCACTTTGAGCAGTGGACGTTACATTTCAGTGTCTTACAACCCGTAGCTCTACCCTTCATTCGATCCCTGCGAAATCCTGCATTTCAGCAGGATAATGCACAACCGCATGTTGCAGGTCCTGTACGGGCCTTTCTGGATACAGAAAATGTTCAACTGCTGCCCTGGCCAGCACATTCTCCAGATCTCTCACCAATTGAAAATGTCTGGTCAATGGTGGCCGAGCTACTGACTCATCACAATACGTCAGTCACTACTCTTGATGAATTGTGGTATCGTGTTGAAGCTGCATGGGCAGCTGTACCTGTACACGCCATCCAAGCTCTGTTTGACTCAATGCCCAGGCATATCAAGGCCGTCATTATGGCGAGAGGTGGTTGTTCTGGGTACTGTTTTCTCAGGATCTATGCACCCAAACTGCGTGAAAATGTTATCACATGTCAGTTCTAGTATAATATATTTGTCCAATGGATACCCGTTTATCATCTGCATTTCTTCTTGGTGTAGCAGTTTTAATGACCAGTAGTGTAGCTTTTCTGGTCAAAAATCAACCCTGCATGGTTTCATCACACAATGTTTTGATGGAATCCACACTTTGTAACCATCTTTTCATTCACGTAGCCAATGAAATGACCAGGTATAGCCTTTTCATCGAACTTAGAACGAAATTTCTTTGGCAAATAAACATAGCATTGTGATCCAAAAATTTGTAGATAATTAAAACTGGTAAACACTTTGCCAGTCCACAATTCGAAAGGTGTTTTACGTTCATCACTTGACTTCCAAGTACGATTGAGTAGAAAAACGGATATGTCACATACATGAGGTAACTTGCTAGATGTTTAACACTGAGCTAGCTAATTCAACTATATGTCTATTTGCTTGTTCAGCAACACCATTTTGCTCAGGAGTGTCTGGACACATAATACGAAACTCAGTATCATGGTCTTGTAGAACAGCAGCTATCACGTTACAGTTAAACTCTCCTCCACCATCAGACTGGAATACTTTTACCTTATGACCAATAGCATCACACTCCTTCGAAAAGGTTTTCAAATTGTTAGCCACTTCAGATTTATTTTTATATATCCAAACGAAATGAGAAAAATCATCTTTGAAAATCATATAGTAACGAAAATCAATTATAGAGTCAATAGACATGGGTCCATTAACTTCTGCATTGATCAACTCACCAACAGTTTGTGGACGATCTCTGCAATGGCTAAATGGTTTACGGAGGGATTTGCCAAGAACACATCTGTCACAAAACGATGTGGTATCAGGGCACTTAACTGACATACCGAAACGAGAGGGGATGTCTCGTACATGACGTTTAACTTGATGACCGAGTCTCTCATGCCAAAATTGTTGTTGTTCTTCTGAAGTTGCTAAGTTAACCATTACTAGTGAATCCAGAGGACAAACTCACATGTTCATAATGTATACTGAACCAACTAGTCTTCCTGTTGCAACTATTGCACTACGTTACTGAATGATAACACCTTTGTTATCATGAGTCACATTATATCCACTTTGTGTACCTTGACGGACAGAGAAAAGTTGGTGTCTGATATCAGGTACATATCAGACATTTTCAAGCAAAGCAAGTGACCACCATTTGTTTATGAATATTTAAGTGTGAATACAGCCAGCTGTCTGCACACATTGTGGAATCGAAAACTTTTTGACTGTAGCGAAATGCCATTTATTTGGTGAAATATGATGTGTCGTGCCAGAGTCCGAAATCCAAGAATCTGCAAAATCAACATTAACATGAGGCAACAAGCTAGTGGCTAGAAATGTATTTTGTTTGTTGCTCACTTTTAAACTGGAACTCGAATTATTATTGTTGTTAGCTGTCAGCTTTTGCTCCTTCTGCAGCCATGCGCTTTCGACGGTTTGTGATAATATGCCCAGCTTTCTTGCTATACAGACACGTACAATTTTCCTTCTTCTTTGACTAACTCCCCTCTGTTGTAAATTTCTTCTGTGTTTGATTTTCCCATTCTATTTTGCGTAGAAAGCACCAGCTGCCTGTGTAGCTAGCGAATTCTCAATCGAATGCAAATTCTGTATTAGAAGCAGTGTCGTCTGCTCGGGTTCAGGAACACAGTACCAGGTCGACCTGTAAAACTGATATTCAGGTCCTAATGTTTTGAAAATACAATTGTGGAGCAGCGAAAGGGACAAAGCTGCATTTGGACTAATTTTGTTCAGTTTACTGCATAAGTCATCGAAAATGTTCGCAAGTAGCGATGTGTGTTTTGTTATAAGCTAGACGTAACGTCATTTTTTGACTTTCAAAGAAACAATTGAACAACATATATAGTCGCTGCAATGAAGATTGTTCATATACTGAAATAAGGGTATCCCAAATTTCTTTTGCGTCAGTCTTCTTTCTTAGATCCTTCCGCTAATGACAGACTCTGACATGTACCATCTACAATCGAATAAAGAGAACGTTCCTTCACGCAAAGCTGAATCTGCCGTTTCCATGTTTCCCACTGATCTTCACTTAACAGTTTGTGAATGTTTGTACGACTAATATCATCACTCAACTGATGCGCCGTCTGCCATTCCAAAAATTTTGGAGTAGTAAACGGAAAAATAGTCTCTCGAACGAATACTACAATTCTCAGAGCCTGGACCGTTCAAACATGTGCACATAACCTGTTGTGGATGAACTTAGGATATAATTTTATAGCAAGAACACAACACTTTTAGGAACAGTGATCTTCTTCCTCTACTACAAGATGACACAGCAACAACAAAAACTTCAAAGAGTAAAAACATGGAAAACAAAAGAAACTCTTAGGAGCAAAGAAATTCACAACACAGAACCAAGCACCACCGTACCAGAGGAGAGGAGAAACAGTTCTGATTTATTTACTTTAACAATAACCACCCAAATATGACCGAAAATGTCATGTGTCTATCAACTATTTTTGCAAACGAAGGTTTGTTGAGACATTGTCAGTTCTTAACGTAGCAAGTTATTACGAGATAACATTTGATGCAGTGAGGCAAGCAGCCGTGTAGCACAGTGGCTTCAGGATGGTTACATTTTTTCTTCGCTCTGACTCACAGCACAGCTGACGTTTACCAGCCATGAGAAAGGTCTCAAGTAACATTCCTTCGGTACGCGAATCCATACCCCCTACGAATCTAAATGAACCGTAGTAATTATCATCCGATTTTGGTACACAATGTTTTGTTATTAAGGAAGGGACCCTACCAAAATTTCAGATTATCTATTATAGTTACGGAGACTGAGTAAATTACTTAAATGTCCTAAAACTGACACCTATGTTTCAAAACTAAATTAGGAGCAATGACCAACAGACTGTAGCACCCACAACCGCTTGGCCACCCCGGCTGGCCTTGTGTGAATACATGGGAATGGATGAGAGAGTGCATGTGGGACACACGTTAAAACTTAACGTCATTTTATGTAAAATGTTATAAAATGGAACCCTGGGAAAATTGTGTTGCAACCATGACGCTGATGACATGTGTCGATGTGTGCTTGTTTTTGTAAGAGAGCAGCCAGAATAAAAGTGTGAAGCGGAAAAAGTTTCTATATTAATTTAAAGAATATTTTGCATTTAGTTCTACTTTATTAAACAATATATTAGAAATTGAAATTGTAATGACGTAAGTGACTATCTGATTAGTGGTTGGCTAAGGCAAGTTTTGCCACGAGAATGATCTGGAAGGATCATTCTGATTAGTCATTCAGATCAATAGCCAATCAGAATTAAGTGATTCCCGCATGCAGATAGTTAGATAGGCAGAGAGGAGAGGAGCACTGAGATAGTCACTCGCTAACCTGCTTCAGGGTAACATCATGGTAGATGTCTCCATGAAAATAGCATGTAAAATTAACAACTAGAGAGGTCGTCGTGTTTAGGATGTGTCGTGACTATAATGGCTTAAGTTACGAACATTTTGATGAAAGTGTGATATTTCTGAATTAATTAATCGAAGTTTCACGAGCACGTGTAATTTTCGGTCATAGTGACAATTCCACATGGCATATTTCGTGTTCTTTATGGAATACTTTGCCTAGCACTTCTGACATAGAAGACCATTGAAATGACCGAATGTTCAACTCGCTAATAGTGGTGGCTCAGTGACTGTTAGATTACAAAAAATTAATCGGTATGGGCTTGCAGGAATTCTGGCTCCTTTTACGTGTGAAATGTGTTGGATAAACAGGGAACTTGGAATGACAGGGAACTTGGAATGATAAAGCATTTGCATTATTAAATGCGGACTTGATAACCATTCCATGTGCTTCCTTATGAATAAAAAGACATTAATAGAATTTTCAAATGCTTGTAGCAATTAAACTGCATTCTCCTACCACCTGAAATTTGTGATTTGCAACTTGAGTTACACGGCCTCTGTGTGGTAGGTATTAGATAGTGGTTTCATCAATGCCGCTTTACGCCACCTAGCTTATATCTACTACTGCAGAGTGAAGAGAAATCGGAAGGAAGAAATACAAAGGTAGGTGATCTGTTCGATGAAAGTGACTAAGGGCAGTAAAGAGATGAAAGAACGACCGACCAACCCCGTCTCACCGCAATTGGTGCATTTAGCATCTGGGAAATGATAAGTTCGAGTGTATACGAACTTCAAAAGCAGCAGTGTAACTAACCCGATAAATGAAAGACACACAAATGTATAAAGGAACTTTAATAGGGTAGCAGTAGCGAAGTGGAGATATAGTGGCGAGAACAACTGGTGTAGAAAGCGGCTGATGGTGTCTGCAGCAGCTGAACAATGTGAGGCAACAAGCAACAGCAGTCAGGAGTCTGCGGCAGTTGGCAGCAGTGGCTGGAGTGTGGGCCCAGACACTACACCTGCGGGGGCAGAGCTTGGCAAACAGACCCACTGGAATATCTAGCCATGCTGACGGTGGTAGAGAAAAGCTAAATAGTATTCTACTTCGTTTGATGTGTGTGTGTGTGTGTGTATGTGTGTGTGTGTGTGTGTGTGTGTGTGTGTGTGTGTGCGCACAAAGAAACTTGTCAACATGGCGGAAAATAAGAACCATGAGATAGTAGATGAGAAAGTGGGGGTGAATTGGTGTAGAGTAAAATATGAAGATAATGCAGTGACTAGTGATTTTAGTTTTGATGTGTCTCAAGCAAATGACAGTGGTTTGCCAGAGTCAATGTATGTTAATTATGGGACCGATATTGAACAAAACATGGTGGAAACCGATGTCCTGTTTATATCTGTTACTGTTACAAAAATAAAGAACAAACCAATGTCAGTTGCTTGCGAGCAGAAGGATAGTGTTTCAGATGTGTTAGCAAATGTTTTAAAACATATGGGTGATATGAATATCAATATGAAGGAAATGGGTTCTGATATTGACATTAAAATGAATAAATTACATTCTGAAGTTAATTAAGGGTTTACTAACTTGTCAGTCGAAACGGAATCCAGAATGGAAAATAAAATTTCTAAATTAAGAGATTCATTGAAAAATGATATGACTTTGTTTAGATACAGTGTAAAAAATGAGATTAGTAAGGTAAAACAAGAGTGTAATCATGCTGTTGTAACAGTAAAAACTGAATTAACTTCTCAGATTAAGCAAGTTACTGATGGTAACAAACAGTAAAAGGAACGAGTAAATATAGAGTTAGATAAAATCCATGAAGAAGTCAATAATGTTGGGAAAACAATGTGAGGATAGTCACATTATAATGGAAAATCAAATTAAAGAAGGAAAAAATGTATGTGCAAAATTTGGAGTGCAAGTAGCTACTAAAATTACTAACCTAGAAGCTAACATAAGTCAGTTTAGTACAGAAGTAGATGATCAACTGCATAACTATGATGACAGACTAAAAAGAGTAGAGCAAAGGGTTACTAACAGTAGTGATTGTGTAATGTCTAATTGTGTGGAGAAGCGTCAGAAACACCGGCAGTTTTTGCGATTCGATCCGAGTAAAAATACACATTCAAAAGAATTTTGGAGTGATTTTGAAGACGTCTTGCCCAAGTCTTGGAATGACAAACAAAAAATTGGTTTCATTACATCAAATTTGATGAGGGGAGCTAGAATTTGGAGAAATGGGGTATCAGATAAATATGACAAATTAGAGGAGTTTAAGCAGGCCTTTTTCGAGGAATATTGGGGCAAGAGAAAGCAGATGGAAATTCTGAACGAATTTTTGTCAGGGGAAAAATATGATCCAAAGAAAGAGAGTATTAAAGGATTTGTGAAAACATGGGTAACAACTTGATTGTATTTGAGCTCGAAAGTGGTAACAGAACAGGTTTCCAGAATGAAGGTAGGAGACGAGGTACTGGCGGAATTAAAGCTGTGTGGATGGGGTGTGAGTTGTGCCTGGGTACTTCAGTTGACAAAGCACTTGCCCGCGTAAGGCAAAGGTCCAGAGTTCGAGTCTCAGTCCGGCACACAGTTTTAATCTGCCAGGAAGTTTCAGAACAGGTTATTATGGGAATAGAGAATAAGTTGCCCGTATACTGGTGGAATAAAATAATATCAGCACCTATAGATGATATTGACAAATTTATCCATTATCTTGAGAGGGTAGAGAATATTTTAAAAGAGGAGGAGAGTGCTAGAAGGGATTATAGGCCTCCTGTTAGGCAAACTGAAAACAGAGCCGAGGTAAAAGTAATTAGAATTAGTGTACAAAGATCTAATAATTACATAGGCAAGTACTGAGGGCGAGGGGGTCCTGTTGGAAACAGATATAATGACAGGGACCAAAACATCGAATACAGACAGCAGCAATCAGCTGACAGGGCAGAGTGGCGCAGACTGCCAGTCAAAAGGAATGTCAGGGGCAATGACTGCATCGAAAAGGAGGAAAACTAATGGCAGTCTATAATGGTACTAGCATTTGCATACAAGCAGCATAATTTAAACCCACTAGCAAAACCTTTTGTAAGAAAAACACCAGCTGAACAGTTTAGGGGGGATGTGGTAGAGATAATTATTGCAGAGGAGAGGGCCACTGTAAGAAATTGTGTTTTTTGGGGAAATGTATTCAAATTTTGTGAGAGGAAACATCAAAACAGTGATTCAAGAAACCAGGTTAATGAGGAACAGTTGGTAGAAAGTGACTATTCAGAACAGGATGTGAAGGTAAATGAGCACTGCAAGACAGATGAGGGGCTTACTGTACACTGTGGAATTAGTGCAATAATAGGGGAGATGGTATTGGAAGTACCGGAGGAAGAGTTAATAGGGCAGAGGAAGTTTTGTATAGATCAAATGGAGTAGTTTCGGATAGTGATGAAGAAGAAACAGAAGAGGAGGAAGCAGGGGGTAATTTTGAAAATTCTGACAACACCATGGGAAGGGTTGCAGAATCTGGTGATATTATTAAGGAAGGGAATCTGGTGATATTATTAAGGAAGGGGAGTACTGAAAGAAGTGTTTTGATTTATTAATAATGGACGTACTAATGAAAGCTGTCACAGTTAAAGAAGAAGAAGAAGAAGCCCCCCGTGAGCATGTGCGTAATTTCCACAGGAGGTGTAGGTTTCAATAGACATGATGTAGTGCAGGATTTGTTAGAAGGTAGCACAGGATTTGTTAGAAGAGCCTATCATTGAAGTTACTATTTTTAATGGAAAAGTTCCTTGTTTATTGAGTAATGTTTCCAATGTATGTGCAGTATCACAGTGTTTTGTAAATGCTCTCCCTGCTAGTAAGGACGTGGTTATAATGCCAGTGAGTGGCTTAAATATTATTGTAGCCACAGGGAAAAGTAAAAAAGTAGTCAAACATGAAATTATGCTATCTGTCAGGATTGGTGAGGTAGAATTTGAACAGAACTTTTTAATAATAAATGGATTAGGTGTTGAAATGCTGGTAGGTGCAAATTTCTTACAAAGGTACCAAGGAAAAGTAGATTTTGGAACTAGTGAAGTGGTCACTGTAATAAATAGAACAATAGTTATCCCTTTCTCTGGAAAATGACTATATGTATCCAACGAGCAAAATGACATTCCTATACAGTATTGCAGAATGAAAGAGTATAATGAGGGATGTAATGAATATGGTGAAAGGAAGGAAGTAGATCCTTCTGTGATAGACAATACCAGGAGGCTAACTGACGAAAAAATACAGGGATTATCGAATTTGACAGACAAATAGAAGGATGATGAGGGCAGTAGTAACTAACAAGCCTCAGGGATGTGCGTTCTTTGCATCAGGTGTTTTACGAACACCAGGCGTCCCGAGTTGTTGGCAATATTATTTCATTTTTGTTTCATATTGTCAACATAACTCTCCATCATTCAGAACTGTTGTTATCTTCTTTCCTTCTTCCCTATCGTAGTGAACAATGGAGATAAAATGTAGATAAAGAGAATAGGGCCATCAGAAAATAAGAGATTGAGTAAAAGACAGGTTTGGAAGCAGATGGCTAAAATACTAACGTGTGGATGTGGAATGAAAGTAATGAAAAAAAGGAATAATGAAAGGAATAAAGTAATGTGTCTATATAATAAGTGATGACTAAGCAATTTTTTGAAGCATATATAAATGTTGTTGGAAGATGTTTGTAGTAAATGCATAAGGTATGTGCTTATTAGAAATAAGTAAATAAATTTTATACAAGGGGGTACCCAAAAGTAACCGGAATCGTAATGCTGCACATCGTGTACTTGTAGTAGCAGGTTGCGCCGCCAGAGGGTTGTAGTAGGAGCTCTGCTGAGTCATTCTGCCACGCGGCGTCACCCAACAGTGAGAAGTGTGGATTCTTTGGCAGTTCTTTGAGTGTGCGTACAGTGCAGACGAGGAAGTGGCTAGTTCTTACGAACAACGTGCGGCAGTGAAGTTTTGTTTCTTGCTCAGCAAGAACGCAGCAGAAACTGTTGTGATGATTCAGACAGCCTACAAAGACCATGCTCTTAGTAAACCGCACCTATACGAATGGTTTTCTCGGTTTAAAAAGGGAGAAATGGTGGTTGAAGATCAGCCCCATTCCAGTCGACCTTCAACTGCTCAAAGCGAAGACAACATTGACAAAATCCGTGATCTCATCAGTGAAGATCGACGCAGGACAATCGACCAAGTCGAGAACTTGTCCAGGTTATCCTGGAGCTCAAATCAGCGCATCGTGACTATCAATTTTGGGATGCAAAGAGTGGCAGCAAAATTCATGCCGAAGCTTCTTACCGGAGATCAAAGGGATCATCGCGTTCAAGCCTGTCTTGAAATGAAGGACGCGTTCAAAGATGATCCACATTTTTTCAACAAAATCATTACAGGTGATCAGTCATGGTGCTATGGGTACGATTCAGAAAGTAAACAGCAGTCATCACAATGGAAGTCACCTGGCTCACCTCGACCATAAAAAGCTCGACAAGTGAAATCGAATGTGAAAACGATGTTGATCTGTTTTTTTGACATCAAAGGGATTGTACACTCTGAATTTGTCCCTGAAAACCAAACAGTAAACCAACAATTCTATTTGGAGGTTATGAAACGGCTTCGCAGAAGTTTGTTGCGAAAGTGTCCGGCTTTGTGGGATTCTGATGTGTGGTTCCTGCATCACGACAATGCTCCCGCGCACATGGCTCTCAGCTTTCGCCAGTTTTTGGCCTCAATGAAGACGACTACCTTGACCCACGCGCCCTATTCACCGGATTTAGCACCCTTGAACTTCTTCCTATTCCCGGGGATGAAAAGAGACTTGAGAGGGAAGCGTTTTGCGGATGTTGAAGACGTAAAACGCAATGTCATGAAAGTGCTAGCAGGTATCAAAGAGGACGGATTTAAAAGGTGCTTCGAACACTAGAATGAACGTTTGGACAAGTGTATTAATGCTAATGGAGAGTACTTCGAAGGAGATTAAGGCTGTATTTGAAAACAATTAAGTATATGCTTTCTGGAAAGAAATTCCGGTTATTTTTGGGTCCCCCCTCGTGTATACATGATGTGTGTTTGAGAGCCACAGAAATTGGCAAAAGTGATTTTCAGTATTTTCAATAATTTTGCATTCTCTTTGTGTAGTAGTTTATTTTCTGTAAAATCATGAAATTTAAATAGTAAATAGAAGAAATGTTTGTAAATTTTGTGGAATAAGTATTGCTTTCAGTAGGAACTTGCTTAAGCAATCTCTCACTAAGAAGGGCATAAAATCATTGGTCGAAAAAAAAAAAGAAGAAGAAGAGTAAAGTAGTAGTGCCAATTTGGGTACTGTTGGTGTTTTTGAACAATGGTTAATTCATTTTTTCTGATAATAATTAGTACTGCATGAGACTATGATATACAAGATGTTGGCTTGCAATGAATATGGAGTTGTCTTGGGAAAAAGTTTTGTAAAAAAAAAAAGAAAGAAAGAAATAAATAATCAATAATTTTTGAATACACAAAAATTTTGAAAGGTTCCTAGTAAAGTTTTGCCTTTGAATTTGAGAATAAAAATTATGGACTATGATAAATATATATGTGTAAAGTTAGGATGCAGATATTAAGAAAGGAGACTTAGACATACTGTATTTTGCAGGTATGAAAATTTGAAAAACCCTATATGAGACTCGAAAAAGTCCGATTTGGGACTGAGGGCTGGACGCTGTATCTCAGTGATGTGCCTATAAAGCAACCAAAGTGTAAGTGTGAAAAAGAAAATTGTTATCCCCCATATGTGCTGCTACCAAAAGTCAGAGTTTTGTTTTTTTATATAAAAAGGACATACCCTCTGTGTTCTCGTCTACTAAAAGGAGGCTCTCCAAAGCGATTAAAATAATACATTATGTTTTATAAACGCTATCATAGCGACTTGTAAAATGTTTGATTCTGTTCGAAACAATTTAGGAATGTGTAAAATAATTCTTCATAGGAAAATTTAATTTCAAGGAAAATTTGAATATTTGCTGATGTAAATGGTTTGATAAATATTTTTTTTTTAAATGTTAAAAGGAGGAATTTTGTACAAAAGATATGATTTCTGAGAGAAAGAAGGAAATTTTGTAAATTAAATTTGTTATTCGCTATCAAGTCCAAGCTTTTGAAATTGGATATAACAGTGTAGAAAATTGTAATGTAGTTTTGATATTTTGATCATTTGAAAAAAAATTTTTAAAGTATAAACAACTTGGATTAGAAGCCCCATAGTTAAATGTGTTGGTGTAGTTAAAGAGTTCAGTAATAACATTGCTGTTGTAAGAACCTCAAATGCACTCAGGAGTAATTTTAGGGTCTTAGGGGGTGTGTAACATAGCAAGTTATTACGATATAACATTTGATGCAGTAAGGCAAGCAGCCGCGTAGCACGATGGCTTCAGGATGGCTACGGTTTTTCTTCGCTCTGACTCACAGCGCAGCTGACGTTACTAGCCATGAGAACAGTCTCAAGTAACATTCAGTTGGTATGCAAATTTATAAACCCTACGAATGTAAATAAATCATAGTAATTATCATACGGTTTTGCTAAAATTTGGTATGCAGTCTTTTGTTATTAAGGAAGGGATCCTGTCAAAATTTCAGATTTTTATCTATTATAGTTACGGAGATTGAGAAAATTACTTAAATGTCCTAAAACCGACTCTTATGTTTCAAAACTCAGTTAGGAACAGAAACCAAATGTCTTTTATTATCATCTGAAATCATAACAAAGCTCACAGTTTATAAAATCACTTAATTGGAATTTTCTTTTCAAAACTCTAATTACTCTACATTATGTAATATAAAAATCATTCAAAATTATTATTTGCTTATCATTTTTTTGTGTGAATACATGGGAATGAATGAGAGAGTTCACGTGGGACATACGTTAAAACTTAATGTCATTTTAGGTAAAACCTTATAAACCTGAACCTGGGAAAATTGTGTTGCAACCACAATGCTGATGACATGTGTCGATGTGTACTTGCTTTTGTAAGAGAGCAGCCAGAATAAAAGCCTGGAGCAGAAAAGTTTCTATATTAATTTAAAAAATATTTTGCATTTAGTTCTATTTTATTAAACAATATATTAGAAATTGAAATTGTAATGGCGTAAAGGACTATCTGATTAGTGGTTGGCTAAGGCAAGTTTTGCCACGAGAATGATCTTGAAGGATCCTTCTGATTGGTCATTCAGATCAATAGCCAATCACTTCCGTCATGCAGAGAGGAGAGGAGCATTGAGATAGTCGCTCGCTAACCTACTTCTGAGTAACACCATGGTAGAGGTCCCAGTGAAAATAGCATGTAAAATGAAGAACTAGGGGGTTCATAGTGTTTATAATGTGTCATGACTGTAACGGCTTAAGTTACGAACATTTTGATCAAATGGTGATATTTCTGAATTAATTAATTGAAGTTTTATGAGCGTATAAAATTTTCAGCCATAGTGACAATTCCACGTGGCATATTCTGTGTTCTTTATGGAATACTTTGGCAAGCACTTCGGACATAGAACACCATTGAAATGACTTAATGTCCAACTGGCTAATAATGGTGGGTCAGTGACTGTTAGATCGCAAAAATTAATCGGGTTCGGGCTTGCAGGAATTCTGGCTGATTTTATGTTTGAAATATGTTGGATAAACAGTGAACTTTGACTGGTATAGCATTTGCATTATTAAATGCGAACTTGATAGCCATTTCATGTGCTTCCTTGTGAATAAAAAGAGGTTAATAGAATTTTCAAATGCTTATTGCAATTAAACTGCATTCTCCTACCACCTGAAATTTGTGAAAATGAAATTACAGGAACTGATTTGCAACTTGAGTTAAGCGGCGTCTTGGTAGGTATTAGGCAGTGGTTTCATCAATGCTGCTTTACACGCCTAGCATGTATCTACTACTTTAGAGTGAAGAGACATCGGAAGAAAGAAATATAGAGGTAGGTGAACTGTTCGATGAAAGTGACTTAGGAGAGAGTAAGGAGATGAAAGAATGACCGACCGACCCCGCCCCGCCGCAAGTTTCATTACATTCACTACCAAAGGTAAAAGAACGAATAGTATTCATCAGTGCTTTGCATCATGTATTTCCACGCAACTGGATGGAAGCACAGAAAATCAGATTTGTCATGTGATATACATGAGGTGATGTGCTTTTACGGGAAACTGAAGTGGCCAAACGTTAAAGCTCTTATATCCAATGTGAACGAGCTTCCTCTACAAATACTGGTCTGTGGCAGTGCAAAAAAGGATCAGACATGAGGTTTTCAATCCTGCACCATTAAATAGTAAATAGGGTTGTCTACGTGGATACTTTGAAAAATACCTGAACAAGACACGCTAGTGGACGAATCCAATATCAAGATAGACGTGTTAAAATTTGTGAAAAGTCATTTACCATCACACATTAGAGAAAAATTAGTCATAACGCCAGAACATGACACTGAATATTTTCTATCAGTGATTGATTCTATCTACTTAATCTATGAGGAAAGACCTGTACCCAATAGAGCAACATAAAATCAGGCACAACAACAACAACATAGTTATGTAAATCAGTTAGTAAAACATGATCTGAGCACACAGCAAGGATGGTACACACAACAGCAAAATTACATACCCAGAGATAATGAGTAAAGTAATGGGAGCGAAAAAAAAAAAAAAAGATTTAAAAGAAATTTCCAAAACAACACAGGTAATTTCAACGCATGAGTGAATTACAATTCACCATCACATGGCTCAATGCCAAACATGAATAGAAACATTCAGCCACAGCAGTGGCCAACGTGCGGAAACAATGTCAAGCTGTGGGCAGCAAAAACTGCACAGCAGCTAATGACACGAATTGGTGAAGTATCCACACAGTGCAACTAACTGAAATTTCTCCAGGTATCGAATTAAGTCACACTATGCCATTGGAAAACACCAAACAGTCATAGTTAAGCCCCAGGCTATTGGCCTCTCAGGGAGTGGGGGCAAGGCAGAACTACAAACATGTTTTATAAGGTTCAACAAACAAGGTGACATTAAGGATGATTTGTATCAGCATGAACTAGATATAGTAGATAAAGTCAAGGAAGATCAAATACAAGCAAGCATTAAGGTGAAAATATTTAACATTGACGCACAGTTAATTTTAGATACGGGTTCGACTACTAACCTAATGTCAAATGAATTTTTTGTGAATTTATGAAGAGAAGCAAGTTCCCAAAATTTCCTGCCAAAATTGCAAGGTGCAAACTGCTACAGACAGTAAGACTAAATTGGTTAAACATCAGGCACTTATTCCATTACAAATTGAACATTTTACAGTGAAGTGCAACTTTCTTATAATCGACAAACTTATAGTCAATTGTCTTATTCGCATGGACACATTTGTTGTTGTCTTCAGTCCTGAGACTGGTTTGATGCAGCTCTCCATACTACTCTATCCTGTGCAAGCTTCTTCATCTCCCAGTACTTTCTGCAACCTACATCCTTCTGAATCTGCTTAGTGTATTCATCTCTTGGTCTCTCTCTATGATTTTTACCCTCCACACTGTCCTCCAATGCTAAATTTGTGATCCCTTGATGCCTCAGAACATGTCCTACCAACCGGTCCCTACTTCTTGTCAGATTGTGCCACAAACTCCTCTTCTCCCCAATTCTATTCAATACTTCGTCATTAGTTACGTGATCTACCCATCTAATCTTCAGCATTCTTCTGTAGCACCACATTTCGAAAGCTTCTATTCTCTTCTTGTCCAAACTGTTTATCGTACATGTTTCTCTTCCATACATGGCTACACACCATACAAATACTTTCAGAAACGACTTCCTGACACTTAAATCTATACTCAATGTTAACAAATTTCTCTTCTTCAGAAACGCTTTCCTTGCCATTGCCAGTCTACATTTTATATCCTCCCTACTTTGACCATCATCAGTTATTTTGCTCCCCAAATAGCAAAACTCCTTTACTACTTTAAGTGTCTCATTTCCTAATCTAATTCCCTCAGCATCACCCGACTTCATTCGACTACATTCCATTATCCTCCTTTTGCTTTTGTTGATGTTCATCTTATACCCTCCTTTCAAGACACTGTCCGTTCCGTTCAACTGCTCTTCCAAGTCCTTTGCTGTCTATGACAGAATTACAATGTCATCGGCGAACCTCAAAGTTTTTATTTCTTCTCCCTGGATTTTAATACCTACTCCAAACTTTTCTTTTGTTTCCTTTCTGCTTGCTCAACATACAGATTGAATAACATCGGGGACAGGCTACAACCCTGTTTCACTCCCTTCCCAACCGCTGCTTCCCTTTCATGCCCCTCGACTCTTATAACTGCCATCTGGTTTCTGTACAAATTGTAAATAGCCTTTCGCTCCCTGTATTTTACCCTACCACCTTTAGAATTTGAAAGAGAGTATTCCAGTCAACATTGTCAAAAGCTTTCTCTAAGTCTACAAATGCTAGACATGTAGATTTGCCTTTCCTTAATCTATTTTCTAAGATATGTCATAGGGTCAGTATTGCCTCATGTGTTCCAACATTTCTACAGAATCCAAACTGATCTTCGCCGAGGTCAGCTTCTATCAGTTTTTCCATTCGTCTATAAAGAATTCATGTTAGTATTTTGCAGCTGTGACTTATTAAACTGATAGTTCGGTAATTTTCACATCTGGCAACATCTGCTTTCTTTGGGATTGGAATTATTATATTCTTCTTGAAGTTTGAGGGTATTTCGCCTGTTTCATACATCTTGCTCACCAGATGGTAGAGTTTTGTAAGGGCTGGCTCTCCCAAGGCCATCAGTAATTCCAATGGAATGTTGTCTACTCCCGGGGCCTTGTTTCGACCCAGGTCTTGCAGTGCTCTGTCAAACTCTTCACGCAGTTTCGTATCTCCTATTTCATCTTCATCTACATCCTCTTCCATTTCCATAATATTGTCCTCAAGTACATCGCCTTTGTATAGACCCTCTAAATACTCCTTCCACCTTTCTGCTTTCCCTTCTCTGCTTGGAACTGGGTTTCCATCTGAGCTTTTGATATTCATACAAGTGGCTCTCTTTTCTCCAAAGGTCTTTCTAATTTTCCTGTAGGCAGTATCTATCTCACCCCTAGTGAGATAAGCCTCTACATCCTTACATTTGTCCTCTAGCCTTCCCTGCTTAGCCATTTTGCACTTCCTGTCGATATCATTTTTTAGACGTTTGTATTCCTTTTTGCCTGCTTCATTTACTGCATTTGTATATTTTCTCCTTTCATCAATTAAGTTCAATACTTCTTCTGTTACCCAAGGATTTCTACTAGCCCTCGTCTTTTTACCTACTTGATCCTCTGCTGCCTTCACTACTTCATCCCTCAGAGCTACCTATTCTTCTCCTACTGTATTTCTTTCCCCCATTCCTGTCAATTGTTCCCTTGAGCTCTCTCAAAAAACTCTGTACAACCTCTGGTTTAGTCAGTTTATCCAGGTCCCATCTCCTTAAATTCCCGCCTTTTTGCGGTTTCTTCAGTTTTAATCTACAGTTCATAACCAATAGATTGTGGTCAGAGTCCACATCTGCCCCTGGAAATGTCTTACAATTTAAAACCTGGTTCCTAACTCTCTGTCTTACCATTATATAATCTATCTGATACCTTCTAGTATCTCCAGTATTCTTCCATGTATACAACCTTCTTTTATGATTCTTGAACCAAGTGTTAGCTATGATTAAGTTATGCTCTGTGCAAAATTCTACCAGACGGCTTCCTCTTTCATTTCTCTCCCCCAGTCCATATTCACCCACTATGTTTCCTTCTCTCCCTTTTCCTACTCTCGAGTTCCACTCACCCATGACTATTAAATTTTCATCTCCCTTCACTACCTGAATAATTTCTTTTATCTCATCATACTTTTCATCAATTTCTTCATCATCTGCAGAGCTAGTTGGCATATAAATTTGTACTACTGTAGTAGGCATGGGCTTCGTGTGTATCTTGGCCACAATAATGCGTTCGCTATGCTGTTGGTAGTAGCTTACCCGCACTCCGTTTTTTTTTTATTCATTATTAAACCTACTCCTGCATTACCTCTATTTGTTTTTGTATTTATAACCCTGTATTCACCTGACCAAAGGTCTTGTTCCTCCTGCCACCGAACTTCACTAACTCCCACTATATCTAAGTTCAACCTATCCATTTCCCTTTTTAAATTTTCTAACCTTCCTGCCTGATTAAGGGATCTGACATTCCACCCTCCGATCCGTAGAACGCCAGTTTTCTTTCTCCTGATAACGACGTCCTCTTGAGTAGTCCCCGCCCGGAGATCCGAATGGAGGACTATTTTACCTCCGGAATATTTTACCCAAGAGGACGCCATCATCATTTAACCATACAGTAAAGCTGCATGCTCTCGGAAAAAATTACGGCTGTAGTTTCCCCTTGCTTTCAGCCGTTCGCAGTACCAGCACAGCAAGGCCGTGTTGGTTAGTGTTGCAAGGCCAGATCAGTCAATCATCCAGACTGTTGCTCCTGCAACTGCTGAAAAGGCTGCTGCCCCTCTTCAGGAACCACACGTTTGTCTGGCCTCTCAACAGATACCCCTCCGTTGTGGTTGCACCTACGGTACGGCCTTCTGTATCGCTGAGGCACACAAGCCTCCCCACCAATGGCAAGGTCCATGGTTCATGGGGGTAGGTGGACACATTTAGAACATACAAAACGCAGATTGACATAGGTAATTGTAAATGCCCCTTTTTTGTAAAGGACCAGATCTTATCTATCAATTTAGTCAGAACACCTGATGAAAGTAACAAAAACAAACCAGAGTCAAATGTTGTGGTACAATATTCCTTTTCCGTTTTATATTTCACAAACACATTTGATACTGAACAAAGAGCAAACACTGAGGTTAGTTACAAAATGGTAGAGCAGAAACTAAGTGAATCACAGGTTCTAATTGAGATAGAATGACAAGAACTTTCTAATTTGTTATTTAAGTATGCAAGTGTTTTCAGTAAGGAACCAGGAGTAATCTAAGACTATGAATATAAATTTGAAGTCTATACACATGAAACATTTTGTGTAATTTCATATCCTATTCCATGGGCAAAACAAGAGGCAGTAAAGAAAGAGATCAATCATATGATTAAATGGAGAATTACACAAACTTCATTTTCACCCTATTGTAGTGCAATATTACCAGTAAGCAAACCAGATGGTCTGTAGGATTAGTTCTTGATGCTAGAGGTATCAGTAAGATTATAGTACCAGTACACGTAAGACCAGACAACCTGGATAAACAGCTTCTAAAATTTTACAATACAAAATATTTCAGTATACTCAATCTCAAGATGTCCTACGGGCAAATAAAGCTCCACAAAGAAAGTCGAAAATATACAGCATTTTTTGTGGTGGCAGAAGTTATGAATTCTGTGTTCTACCTTTTGGGCTGAACATTAGCGCAGGTGTGTTTATATCTGCATTGGACAAGGTTTTAGAGCCATAATTGCTCAGCAAAGTCACTGTTTATGTAGACGATGTGCTAATAGCCACACCCACTTGGTTACAAGATATCAGGCTCATTGAGTAGGTGCTTCAATGATTTGCAGATTAGGGAATAACAGCCAATTTAAAAAGTCTGGTTTTGGTAAGGAGCAAGTTAAACTTTTAGGACATGTTGTGTCAGGACAAGGTATATTACCTGATCCGAAGAAACTTGATGCCATACGCAATTGTCCAGCTCCAAGGAATAAAAAACAACTAAAGGCCTTTTTAGGACTACTTTCGTTTTCTCATAAGTTCGTACACAACAACTGATGAACAGTGATGCATTGTTCAACTTGTTACCAAAAAATAGGCTTTGGTTATGGTTCAAATGGCTCTGAGCACTATGCGACTTAACTTCTGAGGTCATCAGTTGCCTAGAACTTAGAACTAATTAAACCTAAGGACATCATACACATCCATGCCCGAGGCAGGATTCGAACCTGCGACCGTAGCGGTCGCTCGGCTCCAGACTGTAGCACCTAGAACCGCACGGCCACTCCGGCCGGCTTTGGTTATGGGATGATAAGTGTCAAGAGGACTTTAATAACACTAAGCAGACATTACTCAATGCAAACATTCTTAGCCACAATGACATGTCCAAGGATTTTTGTCTATGCACAGATGCCTCATCTCAAAGGACCCCATCCTGACAGCTTTACTTCTGCCAGTACCTCGTCTCCTACCTTCCAGGAAGCTTCTGTAAAGTTTTGAAGATAGGAGACGAGGTACTGGCAGAAGTAAAGCTGTGAGGATGGGGCGTGAGTCGTGCTTGGGTAGCTCAGTTGGTAGAGCACTTGCCCGCGAAAGGCAAAGGTCCCGTGTTCAAGTCTCGGTCCAGCACACAGTTTTAATCTGCCAGGAAGTTTCAACTGTGCAAAATGTCAAAAATACAAATAGTCCAGTGAGTCAAAATATACTGAGCTACACCCAATACTCACAAAAAACCCTTTAGATATAGTATCCCTGGTCATTGCTGGTCCATATCCAAGAAGTAAAGGAGGAGTAAGATATGTAGTATCACTATATGATATTTTCTCAAAAGATATCAAAATGTATGCCATGAAAAATGCAACAGCCACAAATATCAGAAAAGGAATTACTATTTGAGAAGAGTAGGCAAACCAAAGGTACTACTAACTGACAATGCTTCATGTTTTGTTGGGCAACAGTGGAAACAATTTATAACATCACATACTAGTAAGCCTTTTTCACCCAGAAGCAAGCCCAGTAAAACGAGTCTTTAAAGAATTTAACCAGTTTATTAGGACATATACCCCTCACAAACACACCCGATGGGTAGAGTACGTAACTCCTTTCATGCAAGTGGTCAATAACCTTGCACATTCGTCAACAGATTTCACACCTAATGAATTGATGTTATAGACAAAACAAATGAATAAGTGGGAGTCGCCCATGCCAAAGGTACCCACTACAGAAATGACACTACAAGATGAAATCAAACAAGCTATAGCCACATGAGAAAACAGGACTGAGTGTAGAATGAAAATTTATAACAAGAAACTGAAATATGTTACACAATTTTATGAAGGGCAACTAGTCCTCTTATGGACGCACCCTAAATAGAAAAAACTTGGCAAACTTTATGAGAAGTGGCAATTACTCTATTCAGGACCATATGTAGTTTCCAAAATAAGATAACCTGGACATACAGGTTAGTTTATGAGAAAACGGGAAGGACAAGGGTCTCCACCCTGACAAAGATATAAAAGCCTTTATAGAATGACGAGGCGTGGTAACATTTTTTTTTATTTTTTTATTTATTTATTTTTATTTTTTTTTTATCGCAAGATAATTGTACGTAGTGTACATAATTCTAAGTGTAATTTTTCTTGTGGAGTCTATTTTAAGATAAAGTAATGTGTATAGGCATAAGTAATTCTTTTGATTTGTACATGTAGGCATAAAAATTAACAGCAATGAGAAGTAACACACCGCTTCATGCAAATCGAAATTATAAACGAATTTAGCATATGGCTCAGTCATATCTCCAAGACAGAAAACAGAAAGTTGTCTTGAATAGCTCAGGTGGAGTATATGATGTTTCCTCACATTCTGAATGGAGTTCCATTACATGTGGAGTGCCTAAGGGCTCAATTCTTGGGCCACTGTTATTCCTGATCTTTATAAATTATCTACCATTGCGTACAAGCATGTCGTGTAAATTCACATCTTTTGCTGATACCACAATTTTTATGAGCAGTAGAACAGATAGTAATCTTGAGGAATCCACTAATCACATACTCTCAGATGTGGTTAATTGGTTCAAGGTGAATGGTCTCTCATTAAATTCCAGCAAGACCAGGTTTATTCAGTTCCATACAAAAACAGAAAGAGAGAGAGAGATAAGTGTGACATGTGGTAATCAGCCAATAGGAAGAATGGAAACAACAAAATTTCTTGGAGTGCACACTGACAGGAAAAATGAACTGGTCTTCGCATACTATAGATCTCTGCAAGAGGCTTAGCTCTGCTATGTATGCTTTACGGGTTTCACTACATATGTTGAACCTAACACTGCAAAAGTGGCATAGTATGCTATTTTCACTCACTCATTGAATACGGCACTATTTTTTGGGGCAACCAGCCACTAGCAAGGAAAGTGTTTATTGCTCAGAAGCGAGCCTAAAGAGTTATATGTGAATTGCGCCCAAGAGACTCTTGTAGAAACAGCTTTCGAAAACTTAAAATATCCACAACTACATGCCAATATATATTTTTTCTCTCATGTGTTTTGTCTGTAAAAATATAGAGATATTTCAAGCAAACAGTAATTATCATGAGCATAATACACGGAGGAAGAATGACATCACAGCGTGCATAGGAATTTGGGATTGATGCAAAAGGGTGTCTACTACACTGGAACAAAACTCTTCAATGCTCTTCCTCCGGAAATAAAGATAGATTCATAACAAGAGTAAGTTTAAGAAAGCATAAAATTTTTTCTACTAGAAATAGCTTTTTACAGTCTAGATGAATTTTTGAGCAAGTAAATTGTAAAATTATAATGGTGCCAGTAAGAATGTTATTTAGCTTGAGCTCTATACCCGTTTGTGCTCTGTATCTGTTTTTTCCATGGTGCTTCAATAATTCTAAGAAAATAAGTATAGTCTTTTTTTCTGTATTGCTGCTCAAAGAATTTACTGTACAAATTTTTATATAATTATATATGTTATAAGATTATCAAATTGTATTTGTGAAAAACTGACATGTTCCACATCCTTGTGAACCCAACACAGTTGGACCTATGGAACACTAAATGAAATCATTCAATCAATCAATCAATTGCGCACTCAACAATATGCTCTGACGTCAGCAGCAGGAGAGGAGACATTGACATGTGTGCATGTGTGACAGACTGGCAGAAGGTGCAACCAAAATAGGAGTGCAATATGTACCTAACTTAAATACAAAGTAAACGGAAATACTTCGCAAATACATCTATTATCTAAGAACTAAGAAACCTATTGATATATGTACACAGAGATTTAATTAAATACTAAGCTATATTCAACATATTTACAACCAAAAGGAAGCATTATGAAAAACTATGCGAGACATGTAAGCTAAGAACTAATGACAAAATACCGTGGGAAATGTCAAATAATTTTCTTTGTAGAGTAAATGATCATAATGAGTAACAGAATAAACGAATATGTATGAATTTACACAATGTATGGAAATATCTGCAAATGTATGGAATGACCAAATGTATCAGTGGCCACCGAGCTACATAATGCCATTACTTGTAAGTTTTAAGTTTTTTTATTTCAGTGACCAGTGCCTCTTGATGGCACAGAAGAAGAGAAGTACATCGAGAGTAGCAGGTACCAAATGAAGAAACGGGCTGCACCTCGAGCAAACAATTTAGTTATAAGGATATTTATACAAAGGTCACAAGGCAAATGAAAAATGAACTGTGCATAGTCACAGTGTGTGTTCGTGACAATTGTCAGTACCTATTCGCTGCAGAGTACATACAAACATTTAAGCATGAGATTTTACAAAAACCAGTTAATTTTTATCAAATAATGGAAAATCCAGGATGGAATGTAACAATACCAGAGAAGGAAAGTTGCTACTCACCATATAGCAGAGATGCTGAGTCGCGATAGGCACAATAAAAAGATTCACACAATTATAGCTTTCAGCCATTAAGGCCTTTGTCAGTAGTAGATACACATACACAGAGCTTTTAAAAACTGCAGCATGTAGTCCCTGCTTGTATATTATCGCAACCAGAAAAAAGTATGGATGAATGGTAAGCTGTTCACAGAAAGGTTTCACGGCCAGTTTGTTCGCTCTGTGTGATGGTTTTCAAAGGAAAATCATTTGTCTCCCCATGCAATCCTTTTGACTGATAATGCATCATCTCATCCCAGCACTGACGAATTATGTGATGGAGAAATTGTGGTGAACTTTTTGCCACCAAATGTTACACCACTCCTACAGCTGATGGAACAGGGTGTACTGCAAACATTAAAACTGATTTACAGAAAACAATTTTACAATTTTTAAGAATGCTAATCCAAGACGATAGCATTCCAGAATGAGATTTTCACTCTGCAGTGGAGTGTGAGCTGATATGAAACTTCCTGGCAGATTAAAACTGTTTGCCGGCCCAAGACTTGAACTCGGGACCTTTTCCTTTCGCAGGCAAATGCTCTATCAATTGAGTTACCAAAGCACGACTCACAACCTGTCCTCACAGCCTTAACTCTGCCAGTACCTCGTCTCCTACCTTCCAAACTTCATGGAAGCCCTTCTGTGAACCTTGCAGAATTAGCACTCCTGGAAGAAAGTATATTGTGGAGACATGGCTTAGCCACAGCCATAGACATGCGGGCATTGAAAAAACAAAAACTTTTGCTGGTGGAGAAACTATATGATGATAATGAAGCAAATGAGAAATTAAAACAAGATGAAGATAACATATTTTTCATGTGTATTTTGCCTGCTATGAAGAAATTGCCTACCATACAGATATTACGCTTTTGGGGAAAAATCTGTGAGTGGTTGATTGAAGCTGTAACTGAGAATCAGGCTAATTATTCTTCTCTATCAGGACAATACCAATATCAATCACATGATTCTTGGTAATGTACATTCAAATTACATCTGTTGTGTCAACTTTAAAGTTATTACACGTTAAATCTAAATGTTTAAATAACATTATACTATTTGTGTTTAAAATAAAATTTTAAAAAAGTTATTATTACTTACCTCAAGGTAACTAGAAGTTTTTCCTCTGGTGATACAGTTGAATAAAAATTGGTGTAGGGTACTCTCAGGCATGCATCAGTCTTTTTTGAAATATAATCAACTGTAGACGCAGGCATTCTTGTGTATTCATGGACTTTATCATTATCTGATCAGGTAAGGTCCCATTCAATGTATTAAACTTCCCAAACAATTCTCTCTGTTTCACTAGAGTATTTGAACCATGGCTTCCACTAAATAAATCTACTTTTAGAAATGTATTCCATTCCAGTATTAAACTGGATAGCAACACATCAAACTCCATTGTTGTGTTTGATCTGTGCAGATTGCTACAACACACCACTGAACAAAGAACTGCTACCCAGGACACTGTAGTGTTGGCTCATGTGCTGATTTCCTCAAGTGTTCTGCCTGCTCCCCACGGTCCTGTACTCAGGCCTTAGCCTTAGAGCTTATTAGTTCTTCGCATATTCTGTGTGTCATAATTATGACCTCTCACTATGATATGTAAGAGTCAGTTTTATAGTTATACTATTTCTTCTCTCTGCAAAATATGCCAATATACTGTTCACTACGTGAATCATACTACTGCATATTCAGAAACTCTTCTATTGAATAGGAGGGCTTGTTAGACAGGTACGATCCCTGTTTACAATGGAAATTAATTTTATTATCCATTAAATGCTTCACATCTTTAGTGGGTGGTCGAAGCTTTCTAAGGCTGAATACCTCTCTCCCTTTGGGCCACTCTAAGTCTGAGTAATAGACAGTGTAAACCATTACTCCTTCTAGAATTATATGAGATGTGTTGAAAAAGTATTGAACCCTCTTCTTTTTCATGTAAACCAGTGAAGTGTGGGAGACTTTCTTCAGAGGAGATGTGGTGGGGGAAATTCATGTACAGTCCTGAATTTTGTTCCATCTGCAGAAAATGTCAGTCACTGGCAGTTCGCCTGTTTGTAAAGGTGTGTAGTGAGTGCTTTATGGATTTCAGTAAGTTTTAAAATGATGGAACAAGTTGAACAGTGATATTGGATCAAATTTTTCCAAAAGTTTAGTGATACTCAAGATTCAACAGGCTTTCAGGAATGAAGCAGTGAGCAACTCGTGGATAAAGAAGTGATACAACCAGTTCAGGCATGGTCTCACATAGTGAACAGTGAATAACTGTCAGGCACTCTCTCAACAAGCCAAAATGACAATGTTGTTGACCAGTTGCGGACTTTGGTCATGGAAGACTGCTGTATCACAGTATGAGAACTTGTGAACCAAGTGGGGTGTGAGCATTGGACTGCTGCATCAAACTTTGTCTGGCAATTTAAGCATGGGGTAAATGTTTGTGTAATTGATATGGAACCTGCTGACAACAGAGTAGAAGCACCACCATCTGAAAATCGCACAGGACATGTTGGACAATGCAGACAGTACCCCCAACTATCTGATAACCATGATCATAAGTAGTGAGAGATGCATTTATGAGTACAGTGCTGAAATGGAGATGTGGTCATCACAATGGAAACGTCCAACACCCCCAAGGCCATAAGAGGGATGACAGGTCTGCAGCAGTGTCAAGCTCCTATTGATTCTTTTCTTCGATTATCATGGGATGCGTCATCCGTACACATCACAAATCCAAACCATCACAAAGAAATGCTATCAGAACATCCTTCATTTCCTTCGTAATTCTGTGCAGTGCAAGCAAATAGACATCGGGCAGCAAAAACTTAGTGGCTCCTTCATAATAATATACCCTCCTCATTCTGATTCAGACTTTTCTCACCAAACACAACATTCCCTTGGTTAGCCAGGCTCCCTACTCCCTCATCACAGCTCTGCATGACTTCTGGGTATTTCCAAAGTTGAAAATGCCCCTAGATGTCATGCAGAATGTGACATCCTGGCTGACCATCATTCCAAAAGCTGCATTTCCGAAGTGATTCCAACACCACCAGGAGTGCAAAACTAAGTGTAGCAAAACTAAGGAGGCTACTTTGAAGAGTATTATGTTTACAATGTAATGTTGCACAGATGCAGTAGCAGAATGTAGCAAAACCAAGGAGAGTACTTTGAAGAGGATTAGGGTAATATTGTAACTTTGCACAAATACAGTAACGGAATTCCCACCAATCCACTTTTAATTCACTTTCACGTACAAGAAAATTTTGATACAGTGAATGATGTAATAAGCAGCCAAGCATACAACATAAAGACACAGCCTGACTGCGAAGTAATCCATAAGCCCCGTAAACATTATAGAGTGGCTAAGGGGCCTAGCATGCTGCCTTACTTACAGCTGCTTTGCACACAGCACAGTGCTTGCTGCATGGTCTGTGCCAATGTGAGACAGCCTCTTTAGGCCAGCTGTGGATGCGCATGCTGTACAAGGTTACGTCATTTCTTCCCCCTTGAGGAAAATTGTTCACCACGGAGATGTCTATTTTGGAACAACTGCTGGAGAAGATACCGTGCTGTCACAGGAGAAATGGTGCAGGTGGACACAGGCACAGTTCACCCATTCCCCTGCGAGAGACCTTAACAGAGCACTGGTGATGGAAGCACCATCCATGTCCACTTCCAGGCAGGTACCCAGTGACAGAGACAGCAGAGATGACAAAGGCTGTGGAAATGGAGACGGCCTGGCACTAACCACTTCACAGCGCAAGGACCAGAGGGGTACAGACTGCACCTTGGGTGCCGGTGTGGGCAGCGGAAGTAGCCACAGGGGAAGTGGAGTCTCTGGTGCTTGATCAGTCATTCAAGGACGGAGCTGGTCATAGTGTTGTGACACCAAGCCATCTGATGTGAGTATGACACAGAGCAGGCAGCCGTGACAGTGATGGACGATGCAGGTATCCAGTTAGGGCACTGGCCAAACTTACGGGCCAAGACAGCAGAACCCGGATGAAACCACAGCAAGGTGGGCACCAGGAGATGGGGAGGCGTTGGCCGGAGCAGATAAAGCAGTGTATGGGGGCTGGTGGCCGTTAAGCAGCTCTGCCAGGTTTCATCTGAGTTTTGAAAGTACAGTACAGCCACTCCACTTTGCCATTTGACTGTGAATGAAATGGAGGGCCATAACATGCCAAATGCCACTATTTTTACAAAAATCTTCAAAATCTTGAGTGACAAATTGTAGGCCATTGCCTATCACAAGCATATATAGTAATCCTTCCAAGAAAAAGATTTTTGTGAGGGTCTTGACCATTGCTACTGTATAAGTGGACAGGCAATGAACCACATAAGGAAATTTTGAAAAAGCGCCTACTACCACAAGCCAAAAGGAGTTAAGGACCTTCAAAACCAGCGTGAATACACTCCCAGGGGCACAGGAGAGTGGACCACGTGGTGCCGCTTTATGAGAGGCATTGTGCCTCATTGTGGGCAGGCAGAACAACACATGTGATCTCATTGTCAATACCAAATCAAAACACATGGCAGCGGGCTAGCAATTTTGTATGAGAAACACCTTAGCAGTCCACGTTGAGAAGGCACATGATGTCCCCCTGAAACTGTGGGGCCGACTCTTCAGTAGCCAACAGTTTTCGACATCTAAATGGAAACTCAACAGTTCATCCTGATCAGATGCTGGATAGAGGCCAAATGGGAATTGAGAAAGAGCTTTTGCATTAGCATGTTGAGCTATGGGTTGGGTATAAATTTGTAATTACAGCACGACAGAAACAGAGCCCAGTATTGTAGGAAATGGGCCACTTAGTCTGTTAAAGATACTGAAGGAGGGAAAAGAGAAACCAGTGGTTTATGATCTGTAATCAAATGAAATTTAGAACCGCAAAGGAAAACATAAAATTTTTATAGTGCACGCGCAACAGCCAGTGCTTCTTTCACTACCTGTGGGTAGTGCTGTTGCATGTGATTCAGAGCTTTGGCAGCATATGGAATAGGGCATTCAGAACTACTGCATATTTGCATGCAAGAATGGCCCCAATGCTATACTGGGATGCATCCATGGCCAAAATGGGATGTTGGCCTGGTTGGAAGATAATCAGGCAAGGTGCCAAGTGCAATTTTAACTTCAACGGGGTAAAAGCATGATCACAGGTGGGCTACCAGTGAAAAAGAACACCTTTACGTAAGAGAGCACGAAATGGCTGAACCACTGTGGCCACATCCAGAAGTAATCTTTCCAAGAAAGATCTGCAACTACTTGACACTGGCAGGGTGCAGCAGAGATGTAATGGTATCAACATCCTGGTGTAAAGGCTTGAGACCAGCATGTGAGACTTCAAATCTGAGATAGACAATAGACAGCTGAAAATCTGTGATTTGTCCAAGTTACATTTCAAACCGGCGACCTATAGTGCCCTGAACAAGGCACAAAGGTTCCACAAGTGTTCTTCTGTTGAGTAACCAGAGACCACAATATCATCTAGGTAGTTAATGCAGCCTGACACAGAAGCCATGACTTGCTTCAAAAATCATTCAAAAATAACAGGGACACTAGCTGTGTTGAATGGCAGGCACTGGTATTGGTATAACTTGAAGGGGATATTCACTACTAGGATACATTTGGAATCACTGTCCTGGTAGGCTTCAGACAAGTCTATTTTGGAAAAATATTGGCCCCCTGGAAAGTCAAGCTAAGAGTTCATCCTGACAGAGCAAGTGATGGGTATCAATAATAGACTGCAAATTTATAGCTTTTTAAGGTTGCCATTAGGTTTTTGCAACAATTACAAATGGGGCAGACCATTCACTAGAGGAGACAGGCATGACAAGACTCAAGGGTGTAAGTTGATCGAGTTCAAACTTTGACTTGCTCCTGTAACACAATTGGGGTTGGATGAGCATGAAAAGCCATGTTGTTGGTTTCATTGCGATATGAGCCTTGAAATTGGTAGCACACCATAAACCTTCCAAGAACAGTGAGGAAAATTTCAAGCAGAGCACGTCCAATTGTTGATATGGAACTTACTCCGATACCAGATGCACATAATCACAAATAGAAAACCCAAAAATTTTAAAGGCATCTCATCCAAATAAATTTTCAGTGTTGGCATCATCTACCACTAGAAACATTAAAGGTCAAACAACTGCTTTATACACTATGGGAGTAGAGAACTGTCCCAATATGGGTATTTGTTGATTTTTGTAGCTTACCAAACAATAAGAGACAGGGGAAATGTCGGTGATCCAAGGTCCCTATGGGTCTGAGAATTTAACGAAGTCATTGCTGCACGTGTGTCCACTTTCATTTTTAACATTTTGCCAATAACACATATTTCAATATAAAGTTTGTTTCGGGCTTCCATCACTTGGGAAAGCTGTTCATGTGTTCATATCTGATGAATGAGACTGAGAGTTGCCCATGGCCCACTCATGTTGAACAAAGCAATAAGGACAGAATGGGAGAGGTGCACATGGCCGCCAATGTGACGCTGACTGCTGTTTATCATGGTGCTGGCACATGCGATACAGAGGCCACTGTTACAAGGCTGTGACATAATATCCCCCCCTCCCTTCCCCCCCTTCTCCTGGGAGCAAACCAACAGCAGATGCGAAGAAGAAACAACGCCAGCTACTTCACACCAAGCTTCTGTGTGATTTGCTGCTTCCCTAGCTACTTCAAAAGACTGGACAATGTTCAAAATCTCTATGAGATAGGTTACTTTTATATTGTAAGGCATGTTCACTCTATCAAGTGACAAGAATATTATAACATCTGGAACCACTGAATCAGCATTTGAGTCCCTGTAATAGTAACAAACCAGCAATGATGGATAAGCCCATGAAGTTCTGCTGCCCATACTCTGCATGACTGTTGTGGCCATTTTTGACAGTGATAGAACTCTACACAAGCGGCTATAACATGAGTACTTTTGCTGTGATAATTAGAGATCAACTGGCACATTTCATGAAAAGAGAGACAGGCAGGATGCTGAAGAGGGGCAAGCTAACACAAAAGGTGATAAACACGAGGAGAAATCCAAGACAGAAAGAAAGCCTCAAACATTCCTGGGTTGGAGACACCAAAAGTTTGGAAGTGTTGCTGAAGACATTTTTCATAAGCATCCCAATCTTCTGCAGTATCATCATATAGAGGAAACAGTGGGGTTTGTGTCAACAGTGGTGAACTCTGGGACGTCAGCAATGCCACTAGATTGTTTAGTGCAACAGAGAAAGTCTACTGCTGATCCACAAGAGCTTGAAGAATTTCTTCTACTGACACATTGGTCATAGTGAGTTGGGAAATGAAACACACTGAGCAGAATACCGCACTTGTCGCCAGAAATATTGTAACATTGCCCAAACACAATAATAAGAGTTCCCCAAACCAACTTTTAATTCACTTCCAAATGATGTAATAAACAGTACAAGATAGAGACACAGTAGGACAGTGAGGGAATCCATAAGTCCCATAAATATTAGAGTGCCTGAGGAGTCTGGTGCACCGGGCTTGGAGGATGTGTGAGGGCCTCCCAGCAAACCTTCTGCAACATACTAGAAACAAGCCCTCACACATGCTCCATACAGTCCTGATCTACCCCCATGCTATTTCAATGTTTTTGGAGCCCTGAAGAAAAACATTTGTGGCCATCGGTTTGGTTCAGGCAAAGAGATGCATAACTGGGTACAATCATTGTTATACAGGCAGCCACATACATTTTTTCATGAAGACAGTGACCATCTTGTCTCACAATGGGATACATGTATTAACAGTTATGGTGATTACTTTTGAAATAAGAAATAGTTTATTTACTTTTTTTCTTCTGTCTTGTTTTCGTTTGACTGTCCCTTATATTATTTACATTTTCAGGAGTTGACAATACTGCATTAGGTTACAATACTTGCATTGTCAGCAGAGAGAACTATTTCTGCTTCTAGACCCAACATCGCTACCTGTGGTCACCTGTAGTGATTATACCCTATTGGGAGGATGCCATTTCATTGTGTGCTTTCCATGTATTTCATGATGGAAGATCATTTTTTCAGTTAGACAGGATGAAGACAGAACGGATGCGACCATCATGACACTGTAAAGAGAACCTGGATTCATGCAAAAAAATTACATTTTGACATTCATGCACCCAGGTTCGTTGTTGAGTACACCATCGCAGGTGCTCATGTCTGTGATGCAGCCTCAAGGGTAACCACAGCCATGGTCTCCGAGCTGATAGTCCATGCTGCTGCAAACGTCGTCGAACTGTTCGCGCAGATGGTTGTTGTCTTGCAAACGTCCCCATCTGTTGATTCAGATCCGTTAGAGCCATGTGGATAAGATGCCTGTCATCTTGATTGCTAGTGATACGAGGCCATTGGGATCCAGCACGGCTTTCTGTATTACCCTCCTGAATCCACCGATTCCATATTCTGCCAGCAGTCATTGGATCTCGACCAACGCGAGCAGCAATGTTGCGATACGATAAACCGCAATCGCGATAGGCTACAATCCGACCTTTATCAAAGTCGGAAAAGTGATGGTACGCATTTCTCCTCCTTACATGGCATCACAACAATGTTTTACCAGGCAACACCGGTCAACTGCTGTTTGTGTATGAGAAATCGTTTGGAAACTTTCCTCATGTCAGCACGTTGTAGGTGTCGCCACTGGCGCCAACCTCGTGTGAATGCTCTGAAAAGCTAACCATTTGCATATCACAGCATCTTCTTCCTGTCAGTTCAATTTCGTGTCTGAAGCATGTTATCTTTGCGGTGTAGCAATTTTAATGGCCAGTAGTGTAAAAGAAGGGACTAAGGAAGGACAGAAAGTATATAAAAATAAATATGGTAATTATTGACTATGCTGTGTTGATGTAATATTACAAACATGTTATGAAACCAGTCTGTTAACCTACCACAAAAGTCTACATTAATATGCGTCTACAGCAAACTATGTACACATTCCCAACTATTGCATGAAGTTGTACAGTCATTGATGCACTGATACTGGATCCACATCTAGTAGAAGTGTTCATACCCCCATCTGCCCATCTATCCGTCCAGATTTAGTCTTCGGTTGTTTCTCTGAAATGCTCAAGACTAATGTATGGACGGTTGCTTGAAAAGGACACCACTGGTTTGATTCCCTATCCTTGTCCAGTCGGAGCATGTACATCATATCTGTTACCTCAGTCTCAATATAAGTTTAAAACCTTAACTACTTTTGATATTGCTTGTGCCAATCGAGGTGCGATGAGAACACAGCTCAGGTAAACAATGTAGAACAATTTTACTGATAAATGCATGCACGCACGTGGACATGAGATGATAGATGGCTGGCAAGAATGACTGCAGCTCAGGAGTGAGCTGTCTGGAGTGCGTCTGTAAGGAGACCAAACACAGCAGTGGACACATGGAATGTAGATGGTTGTGTGTGGTGCAAAAGCACTTCAAACAGTACATGGAGAAATTGTGCCCAGAGGGCAGATGCGAGGGCATGAGAACTTGTAAAGGAAAACTGTGGTGTCCAGAGGGCAGAAGTGAGTGCAGGAACATGAGAAAAGTTAACCTGTTGGACTGGGAGGCAATAAATGAATGCAGACGCATGGGAAATAGATAATGATATCATAGTGTTGGGAGGGTGGAAGTGGGTGTGGTAGCACTTGGTATGTAAAATTTTGTGTCTGGAGAGCAGAAGAGTGTGTCAGGAGGGCAGATGTGGGTATGGGAGCACTTGAAATTGAAGGGTATTATGTCTCAAGAGTGTAGATGGTTGTGGAAAACCTCAGGATTGTGTCCAGAGGGAGTAGTGTTGCAGGATACTGGAAAAATAGGAACATGGGTGCTACGGTTGTGCCTGGACAGGAAAGTAAAAAATTGTGTGCTGAGATTAGACCCAAAAGACTACGTCAGACGTTTCAGATGTGAATGAGGCACAGGATGGGCCAGGAGGGAGGAAATCATCACAGCAACAGAGACGTGCTGGTAAGAGATGATGGAAGGACAGCATGAGGGCAGATGTGGATTCAGGTTCAGGTGCTGTAAAAGGAGAAAACTGCTGCAGAGCTCTGCAGTGGCAACTGACCCTGAAGAAGTGTCAGGGAGGCTGTGGCGTATATGTCCGGAGGTGGTTGATGCTGGAGAAGCATTTGGGAGGGTGGTTTGGTACCTCTGTTGTGAAGACGCCACTGAGCTGTATCATAAATCACTTGCTGTATGCTCGTGAGCAAAGATAAGACTTGAGGTGTCTCTTCTAAGTTAAGGCAACAACTGAGAACTAGATACATTGCTGCAGAAAGTCACAGTTAAAGTCTTCACAAATAGAAGTCTGGGACGTAGAATATGTGTGAAAGTTGAAGTTCACAGAAAAATATTTCGTCGCCACTTGCTATGGGACGAAACATGACACTGGAAGTGCATGGATCCCAAAAATCCTTGTCACCAGTTGATATGGAATGAAACCTGGAGGGGACGCTGAAGCCAATCGAGGTGCTGGGGCCTGAAAATCCTCGCTCACAGTTGATATGTTATGGAACAAAATTTGGAGGTGGCACTGGAGCTGACGGAGGCAGTGGGGCCCAAAATATCATCATTGCCAATTGATATGTCCTGCTCCAGTCATGGTGCAATGAAAACAGAGCCCAGGTAGACAGTTTAGAATAGTTTTATTAATATATGCATCAACCAAAAGTTCCTCTTTGGAGGAACAATAGTTTTCGAAGATTTGTGCTTAACACTGAGTATACACAAGTTTGAACTTAACTTGAAAGCCCTAATGACGAAACAACAAAGACCTGATTTTGATTTGGTCGCAGGAAAAGGTAAAGTCTAATGTTCACTTGGTAGAAGATCGTTATATTAAGACAAGATCAGCGGCTGATACCCTTGTCCTGTTTGTTGCTGATGCAGAGGCTAAGTGCAAGTGGTGATGGTGATAGACACTGGTGGCTCTGCATCTCAGTTGGTGGTGGCTGGCAAATGGCATGGCATCATACATAGCAAAGATTCCAAACGAGACTCTGCTGAAGAACTGAGGGTGCAGTCGGTGCGTGACTAGAACTCGACGGAAGACTAGCTTGGAGCAGTGTTGCGCTGCCCTAAATACCCAGGCTGCATAGAGGTATTAGAGGAAATACATGTGGTCACATGGCCTATGGAAGCAAACAGGTCGGCGGGGCCAGTGACCTCTAGCAGTGCTCACACTACCGCCTGCTGATTTAGTAAGCATGCATGATTGAAGTACTGTCATCTTCTGTTGTAACCCCTTCTGGATTAGGCAGCTCGCATACCACGAGAGGGGTTGCAGGTCTGCCAGGTGAACAGTCTGTAGATTACAACTTTACTCCCATTCCAGTCATCCTCCGGAATAAAAATTTAGCAGAATTGAATAATAATAATAATAATAATAATAACAGTCAATTTATAAGCATAAAGTCTCGCATCACCACAATCATGGGCGAAATTTTACTCTTGAAACACTGGGGGCTTGTACGAGGTGCATATGGAGGCAGTCAGCTCATTTTGTTATGTAATGAACAGAGGATGTAAGCTGCTGGGAGCTATAAACTATTACCAATGTCTATGACACCATTCCACATTGCACATTTCCTCACCACACTATGCACTCACCTCCTATGAATATTGTTCATGGCTAGATACAAGGGAGAAAAAAAAATATTTTCCATTGTGGTGGGAGACCTCAGATGTTATGCTTAAAATATCCCTCAGATGGATATAAAAGCAACTCAGTGTGACTATTCTAGGCTAAGGGTATGTTTTTGCCTCCTTTGAAGAAGATGGCACTGCACATTTATGATGCTTTCCCCTTCCGTTTTTTCTTTCCCATAATGGTGATCATACGATTCATCTGTCAAGTTGAGAAGATGGAAAAGTGGTATTTCTAGGAAGACAGCATTATGTCGCAGGAGGTGGTGGTGACATTGACAAAACAATCTATATCTCGTTTTTATTTAAATTTTTGTAGCGGTACATATTTAAAGTAAAATAGCATGAGATGGGAATGGGGAAAACCTGTGAGGTTATGTTACCAACATGATGGCCATTTTGAAAGCCACCGTCTTGGATGCAACTCGTAATTTTCAAATCGAAAGAGGTTATGTGACATATTAAGCAAACCGGGAGTTACACGAAAAAACCTGTGGTGCCTTTCATTTGTGCTTATCTTTATTCATTCTCGAGTTATAGTTTATTTTTCTTCCTCACTGTTGACTTGGAAGCTGATGGCATTAACAGAACCAAACACATGGAGGTTGCCATGATCTGAGGAGAAGAGCACTCTTGTTATTGCAAAGGATTTCGACCAACGCCAAGACGCACCATCCATTAACCACTGTGTGGTGATGAAAAGTCTCGTGAAATTACGTGAAACTGGTTCTGTTCCAGTCGAACTGAAAGCTGGGTGATCGAAAATGGCTACAGATGAAGCAACACCAACTGCTATACAGGCATCGTTCGGTAAGAGACCAGAGCATAGTACTCTGCATCTGGCAAAGTGCCGTCAATGCGAACAAGAGGTGACCGAGACGTGTAACCAATGCCACCCCATACCATCACGCCGGATGATACGCCAGTATGGCGATGACGAATACACGCTTCCAATGTGCGTTCACCGCTATGTCGTCAAACACGCATGCGACCATCATGATGCTGCAAACAGAACCTGCATTCATCCGAAAAAATGCACCCAGGTTCGTCGTTGAGTACACCATCGCAGGCTGTGATGCAGCGTCAAGGGTAACCACAGCCATGGTCTCCGAGCTGATAGTCCGTGCTGCTGCAAACATTGTCGAACTGTTCGTGCAGATGGTTGATGTCTTGCAAATGTCCCCATCTGTTGACTCAGGGATCGAGACGTGGCTGCACGATCCGTTACAGCCATGCGGATAAGATGTCTGTCATCTCGACTCCTAGTGGTACGAGGCCGTTGGGATCCAGCACGGCATTCCGTATTACCCTCCTGAACCCACCGATTCCATATTCTGCTAACAGTCATTGGATCTCGACCTACGCGAGCAGCAATGTCGCGATACGATAAACCGCAATGGCGATAGGCTACAATCTGACCTTTATCAAAGTCGTAAACTTGATGGTACGCATTTCTCCTCCTCACACGAGGCATCACAACAACGTTTCACTTCGTAATGATGTGGAACGTGTCAGGTTAATAAAAGGTGTCTATACAAGATATTACATTAGACAAAACATTACATGACACTAAATTTTTTTTTTTTTTTTTTTTTTTTTTTGTTTGTAGAGTTTGGGAAATTACCCACTTCCTATATCCAAAAATTCATCTAATGAGTAGAAGGAGTTGCCATTAAGAAATTCTTTTAATTTCCTTTTAAATGCTATATGGCTATCTGTCAGACTTTTGATGCTATTAGGTAAGTGACCAAAGACTTTTGTGGCAGTATAATTTACACGCTTCTGAGCCAAAGTTAGATTTAACCTTGAGTAGTGAAGATCATCCTTTCTCTTAATGTTGTAGTCATGTACACTGCTATTACATTTGAATCCGTTCGGATTGTTAATAACAAATTTCATAAGTGAATATATATATTGTGAGGCTACAGTGAAGATTTCTAGCTCTTTAAATAAGTGTCTGCAGGATGATCTTGGATGAGCTCCAGCAATTATTCTGATTACACGCTTTTGTGCAATGAACATTCTTTTACTCAATGATGAGTTATCCCAGAATATGATGCCATACGAAAGCAGAGAATGAAAATAGGCGTGGTAAGCTTATTTACTCAGATGTATATCGCCAAAATTTGCAATGACCCTAATAGCATAAGTAGCTGAACTCAAACGTTTCAGCAGATCCTCAGTGTGTTTTTTCCAGTTCAACCCCTCATCAATGCATACACCTAGAAATTTTGAATATTCTACCTTAGCTACCGATTTCTGATCGAAGTCTATATTTATTAATGGGGTCATTCCATTTACTGTGTGGAACTGTATATACTGTGTTTTGTCAAAGTTTAATGAGAGCCCATTTGCAGAGCACCACTTAATTATTTTCTGAAAAACATCGTTTAAAATTTCACCAGTTAATTCTTGTCTGTCGGGTGTGATAGCTATACTTGTATCATCGGCAAAAAGTACCAGTTTCAAATGTCACATAGACAGTCAGTACAAGGTGTGAATATATAGCATAAGAGAGTGTTATGCCTTTTGTAAGTAGGAGAAACGTGTACTAGCATTTGTTGGATTTACACAGCAGGAGGTTAGTGGCCTATCAGACATGCGATGTATCGCTTTGATATACTGCTGAGCCCAATGGTCAGGATCCCATTACTGTTACGCGTATATGGAATAGATGGGTTCATGCCTTGCATGATTGTACAGCAAAGTCATGTACTTTCAGTCGCGTGATGGGCTTGGTTGCACCAAGCCAAGTGTTCACAAGGCCAGTGCAAAGACATCTGGAACACGGTTCCCTTTAACGTGGCATCGAAATGAGGAGTTCGGTAGTAGCACGTCCAACGACAGTGAAGCACTGAAGGGGCTCTATGTCGGCTCTCTGGTCGAGTGCAAGTTCTGCATGCAGCGTGATAATGGACACTAGGTACACGATGTGATCACTTCTAGTTCACATAGCTCATAACTTGGACAGCACATATTTCTTGAAGGTCACCATAATGTGTTCTTTCAACAACATTATGCAAGACATCATGTTGTTCTGACCTACTTCGAAACAGTGTGCTCTACTTTTGTCCTGGCGAGCCCTATTTGCCAGAGCTTTCACCCACTGAAGACATCTGGCTATATAATGAAAAACTGACATACCACCACTTGTCAGACACTACAATTGCTGAACTCTAGCATAGAGTTAAAGCAGCATGGCAGGATGTACCCAATCTACCATGCAAGTTCAGTTTGATTCAATGCGCAGCTGTTCTAGAACCACTGCTGCTCCAAGAGGTGGCAATTCTGTGTACTAAATGTCTTTCTACTATACTGTTCCTACTATACTGTACTGTATCTTCTATGCTATATATTCACACCTTGTACTGACTGTCTATGTGACATTTGAAACTGAATAGGGCAGGCACTGAGCTTTTCACTACGACCTTATCAGGAGTGTACCGTCCACTGCTGTTTACAGGAGTTACCATCTACTAGCACAGCTTGCAACAGCAAATAGATGGTCCAAAAAGCTGAAGTCACGATACTCCATCCAAAACAATCTCGCTATGGGTCAAAGCACCTTCCGCTCCACATTTGTGCCTCTGTTCATCACATGTAACAGACCACCACTGGAGACTGTAGGTGTATCCCACTTGTCAACGGCTCGCTGTTCAGGAATGTCGTGGAGGTATTCTCATGTGGGGACATTTACATGGGACAAAATGGGGCCCCAGATACATCTGTTATTGTCTCGCACCATGAATGACACAGAAACCTAATGTGTGACCATCAACATCCGTTTTGTTCACGTAGCACACTTCAACTAACATATACCTTAACAAGAAAATGCATGAGCGTACCACTTCTGGATTCCTTCAGAATGGTTTGAGAAAAAATCAGTAGCCATGAGGGTGCTTGTGTGTCACTACCTCCTCCTCTTCCCCTGCTCATCACATCCCTGAGTTCTAGCACACTGGACTCGCATTCAGGAGGATGACGGTTCAATCCTGCGTCCGGCCATCCTGATTTAGGTTTTCCGTGTTTCCCCTAAATCGCTTCTGGTAAATGCCAGTGGTTCCTTTGGAAGGGCACGACTGACGTCCTTCTCCATTCTTCCCTAATCCAGTGAGACCGATGACCTAGCTGTTTAGTCTCTTCCACCAAATAAACCCGACCCCGTTTGTTTTTGTACTTCTAAGAAACCACATTACATACTTATAAGTACAAAAACAAACAGCATACAGTGGTGTACACAAAAGTGCGCTGTGAAAAACATAAGAAATGCCTAGTGCTGCAGAACAATTAAAAATTAGATCAAAATTATCAGTGTCTAACGCAGAAAAACAACGATGTGCTAGCAGACAGTATTTCCCGATGTAAGCGAGAAATCAAGCGAAAATCACTACCACTGATGATGGCTTTACCTCAATAAAGCGAAACATGCCTGGTGAAAAAAATCACGCATTTCTGTTGTTGCAACGACAGAACAAAAATATCCTCAAGAACTGTAAAGCAACTACGGACACTATGACCACACAAATGAAAAATTCTAGGGTTATTACATTTTTGTTGAAATCTGAAGTTATTTCACCTGTCTTATATCTTGCATAGAAGGTAGAATAGTTTTATCTACATCTACATCTATTCTCTGCAAACCATTCTGAAGTGCATATCAGAGGGTACGCCCCAATGTACCAGTTATTGGGGTATCTTCCCAGCCCATTCACGTACAGAATGCGGGAAGAATGCTTGTTTGGAAGCCTCTGTGCATGCTGTAATTATTCTAATCTTATCCTCACGTTCCCTATGTAAGCGATACTTAATGGTTTTTAATATACTCCGAGCATCATCATTTAAAGCAGGTTTTTGAGACTATGTTAGTAAACTTTTACGACTGTCTTCAAAAGTCTGCGATTTCAGTTTCGTCAGTAACTCTGTGACGCTCTCTCATGGATCAAACAAACCTGCGACCATTCGCGCTGCCCTTCTCTGTATATGTTCAACATCCCCTGTTAGTCCCTTTTAGTATGGGTCCCACACACTTGAGCAATATTCTAGAATCGGTCGCACAAGATATTTAAAGCAGCCTCCTTTGTAGACTGATTGCATTGCACTTCCCAGTATTCTACCAAAAAAATGGAGTCTACCACCTTCTTTACCCATGACTGAGCCTGTGTGATCATTCCACTTCATATTCCTACAAAGTGCCACACTCAAACAATGGAAACTCCAGGTAGGAATATAAATAACCTAGGAAAAGACAGATTTTTACTTACTGTCAAGAAGACACGTCATGTTGCAGACAGGCACAGGTGGACAGCTGATTGGTAGTCATACCAATATAAAATGCTGTGCAGTGATTGCAGCAGAGCCGGAATATGACACAGGTGGTTTCACAGGTGGCCCAGCTCCTGGTGGGGTGGGATAAATCTGTGACAGGACTGGAATAGGAAGTGCCAGGTGGGTGGATTGGGCAGGTTTTGCACTTGGGTTTTCCACAAGGATATGATGCTTGTGACAAGGGGTTGGGATTGCGAGCAGCGTAGAAATTGACTACAGTGTTGTGGGGGTTGTGTGGGCGATGGAACACCGCTTCAGGAGGGGTAGGAAGTATATTGGGTGAGATGTCCCTCATTTCAGTGCATGATGATAGGTAAAAAAGCCGTGACGAAAGATGTGGTTAAGTTGTTTCAGTCTGGGTTGGCACTGGGTGATGAAGGGTACACAACTTTGTGGCTGGTTTTTGGGTGTGGTGGGAATATTGGGGGGTGAGAGAGGAAATGACATGGGAGATCTGTTTGGGGCCTAGTCTGGGGGATAGTGCCTGTCTGTGAAGGCCTTGATGAGACCCTCAGCATATTGAGCAAGGAAGTTTTTGTCACTGCAGATATGCTGTCCCCAGGTAGCCAGACTATATGGGAGGGATTTTTTGGTGTGATATATGGGAGGGATTTTTTTGTGTGAAAGGGATGACAGCTGTCAAAATGCAGGTACTGTTGGCGGTTAGTGGGTTTAATATGGACAGAAGTGGGGCTTCAGCCATCAGAGAGGAGGAGGTCAACATCTAGGAAGGTGGCATGCTAGGTTGAGGAGGACCACGTGAAGTGGATGGGAGAGAAGTCGTTGAGATTGTGAAGGAATGACAATAGGATGTCTTGGCCTTGGGTCCAGATCATAAAAATATCGTCAGTGAATCTGAACTAGACTAGAGGTTTGGTGTTTTGGAAGGCCAGGAAGGTCTCTTCTAGATGGCCCATGAAAAGGTTTGTGTAGGAGGGTGCCATGTGGGTGCCCATGGCGGTTCCAGGGATTTGTTTATATCCCTTCCATTTAATTGAATAGTAGTAGTGGGCTAGGATACAGTTAGTAAGGTGTATGAGCAATGAAGTAGTGGGTTTGGAGTCTGAAGGACACTAGGAAAGATAGTATTCAATAGTGGTAAGACCATGGGCATGCATGATGTTGGTGTGTAGGGGGGTGGCTTCAACAGTGATGAGGATGGATCCAGGAGGTAAAAGGGTGGGGATGGTGGAGAGTCGGTGTCTTTGACATGGGAGACTAGGTTACGGGAAATTGATTGAAGGTGTTGATCAATGAAGGCCGAAATTATTTCAGTGAGGGCACAATAACCAACCGCAAGGGGGCATTCAGGATTGTTGAGTTTGTGTATTTTGGGGAGCATGTAGAAGGTGAGTGTACGGGTATCATAATGGGTGAGGTGGGAAGTGGATTCAGGGGAGATGTTCTGGGAAGGGCCCAAGGCTTTAAGCAGGGACTGGAATTTGTGTTGGACTTCTGGGATGGAATCACTCTGGCAGAGTTTGTAGGTGGAGGAGTTGGATATCTGGCGGAGACCTTCTGCCAGTCAGTCACTGCAGTTCATAACAACAGTGATGGAAATGTTGTCTGGAGGCAGGATGATTAGGCCAGGATTTGTTTTGAGGTTGTGTATGGGTGTTCTTCCTTCTACTGAAAGGTTGGTGTTCTGAGGGAGGGACTCATTTTGTGTAGTGCACAATTTTACATTTCTTGACGTTTAAAGCAGGTTGCCAATCTCTGCACCGCTTTGAAATCTTATGAAGATCTGACTGAATATTTATGTAGGCTCTTTCTGACGGTACTTCATTGTAGATAACTGTATCATCTGCAAGAAGTCTGAGGTTACTATTAATATTGTCTACAAGGTCATTAATACAAACATGGACAGGAAGTTACTTCTACATCTGACTATGGCTCTCCATCCAAGATAACATGCTGCATCCTCCCTGCCAGTCCAGCCACAAATTTCACTTGATAGCCCATATATCGTACTTTTTACAATAAGCGCAGGTGCGGTACTGACTCATATGATTTTTCGGAAATCAGAAAATACTACATCTACCTGCCTGTCTTGATCGAAATCTTTTATTATGTCATGTGAGAAAAGTAAGAGTTGGGTTTCACATGATCGATGTTTTCGGAATCCATGCTGGTTGGCATGGAGGAGGTCATTCTGTTCGAGATGCCTCATTATATTTATTTGAGTTCAGAATATGTTCTAAGAGTCTACAACATATCGATATCAAGGATGTCGGACGGTAGTTTTGTAGCTCACTTCTGCTATCCATTCTTGTAGCTGGGTGTGACCTGCACTTTTTTCCAAGAACTGGGCACGGTTTTTTGTTCGAGGGAGTTACAATAGATTATAGTTAGAAGAGGGACTAACTCAGCTCCAAATTCAGTATAGAACCTGATACAGATTCCATCTGGGATGGAGCTTTGTTCAGTTTTCATGATTTCAGCTGTTTGTCAAGAGTACTGACATTAATATGTATTTCATTCATCTTTTCAGTGGCACGAGGATTAAACTGGGGCAGTTCTCCTGAGTTTTCCTTAGTAAAGGGACGTTTAAAACAGAGTTAAGCATTTTCATCTTTCGCTTTGCTACTCTCAATTTCAGTTTCTTCCTCATTTGCTAGAGACTGGACACTAAATTTGGTGCCACCAACAGACTTTACACATACGACCAGAATTTGTTGGGGTTTTGTGAAAGATCATTTGACAATATTCTGCTACGGTAGTCACTGAAGGCTTCATGCAGTTCTCTCTTGACAGCCAAACGCTTTTCATTCGGCATCTCTCTGTCTATAGTCCTACGCTTTGTTTCACACCTATTATGCAGTAATTTCTGTTTCTTTAGAAGTTCCTTTGCCATGAGTGCATACCACGGAGGGCCCCTTCCATTACAATCTGTGCTGTTGGGTAACATCTATCCACTGCATGGTCAGTTATTCTTTTAAACTTGAGCCACAGTTGCTCTACATGCTCCTATCCTGCGCTGAAAGTTTCAAGTTCCTCATTGAGGTATGACATTCCTGATTTTTTAATCTAGTTTACTGAGTATACATACACACACACACAGACACACACACACACACACACACACACACACACACACACACACACACACACACACACACTCTGCCGTTTCTGCTTTGTTAATCGTTCTTGCTAAAGCCGCTTCATGGTCACTTAACTAATACCAGTTTGGCTGTGGACATCCTCAAAGTGGTCAGGTCTATTTGTTGCCATTAGACCCAATATATTTCCATTATGAGTGTGTTTCCGAACTATGTGTTGTAGAAAGTTTTCAGACATGCATTTAGTAATATTTCACAGGATGTCTTTTCGCCCCCATCATTACAAAACTGTAATTTTTCCAATAGACTGTGAGATGATTAGAGCCTGTAATAATGGTTGCAGTGTGATTGGAGAACTTACGTAGAAGTGAGATTGCTGTGAAGTTTTCTGTTACATCAGGAAACGATATTGGTGGGCGACAGATGGATGCAGTTATCATTTTATGCCCACCCATGACACTGAGTCTTTTGTCTCAGAAAGAGCTCTGTAATCTGAGAGAATGTTGTTTATTCCAAGTGCCTTGTTTCGACTTAGGTCTTTTAGAGCTCATTTAAAGTCTTCTCGCAGTATTATACCTTCCGTGTCATCCACATCTCGTTCCTTTTCTCTTTCAATAATATCTTCAAGTCCGTTCTCCTTGTATAGCCCTTCTATATATACTTTCAAGCTTTCCTTTCCTTGTTTTATACTGGCTTTTCATCTGGACTCCTAATATTCATAGTTGTCTTTTTCTGAGAAGGTCTCTTTACTTTCCCTGTAGGCGTCATCTATCTCTCCCATAGTCACGCATGCTTCTGCAGCCCTACACTTCTCCTCTCGCCATTTCTGCTTTACCATTTTGCACTTTCAGTCAGTCTCCTTTGTTTAAACGTCTATATTTTCCTTTGCCTGCTTGATTTGCTGTATTGTTTTGTATTTTCTCCTTCCATCAATTAAATTCAGTAACTGTCAGTATTTCGCTTCCTAAAGTTAATCATTCACCTTCTATGGTACACCTTCCCTTGCTACAGTCAATCGTTGTCAAATCCCTCCTACGACGGTTCAATCCCGCGTCCGGCCATCCTGATTTAGGTTTTCCGTGATTTCCCTAAAATCGCTCCAGGCAAATGCCGGGATGGTTCCTTTCAAAGGGCACGGCCGACTTCCTTCCCCGTCCTTCCCTAATCCGATGAGACCGATGACCTCGCTGTCTGGTCTCCTTCCCCAAAACAACCAACCAACCAATCTAATCCCTCCTAAATGTACAAACTGAATATCGTCGCTAATAGGCTATACGTCTACATTTACACCTATATTCCACAAGCTACCGTACGGCGCGTGGTGGAGGGTACCCTGTACCACTACTAGCCATTTTCTTTCCTGTTCCACTCGCAAATACAGCGAGGGAAAAACGACTTTCTATGTGCCTCCGTATGAGCTCTGATTTCTCGTATCGCCGCGCGGGGCAGCCGTGCGGTCTATGGCGTCTTGTCACGGTTCGCGCGGCTCCCCCCCGTCGGAGGTTCGAGTCCTCCCTCGGGCATGGGTGTTGTGTTGTCCTTAGCCTAAGTTAGTTTAAGTTAGATTAAGTAGTGCGTAAGCCTAGGGACCGATGACCACAGTTTGGTCCCACAGTCCTTACCACAAATTTCTAATTTCTCGTATCTTATCTCGTGATCTTTGTGAGCAACGTATGTTCGGCAGTTAGCTTCAAATGCCGGTTCTCTGAATTTCGTCAGTAGTGTTCTTCGAAAAAAAGGTCGCTTTCCCTCCAAGGTTTCGCATTGAGTCCCCGAAGCAGCTCTGTAGCATTTACGTGTTGTTCGTATGTACTGTTATTGTATTGAGTATTGTGTAGTTAAACTTGGGACCTAGAAACGACGGAGAGGCTTCGTCCCGCCATTGCCCTCAGTGGTTCACAACCCCTCAACAGACCACAACAGTCCACCCACCCCGCCGCCCCTACCCACCGGACCCAGGGTTATTGTGCGGTTTGGGCCCCAGTGGACCCCCCAGGAACGTCTCATACCAGACGAGTGTAATCCCAAATGTTTGTGTGGTAGAGTAATTATGGTGTACATGTACATGGAAACAGAGTTTGCGCAACAATCGCCGACATAGTGTAACTGAGGCGCAATAAGGGTAACCAGCCCGCATTCGCTGAGGTAGATGGAAAACTGCCTTAAAAACCATCCACAGGCTCGCTGGCACACTGGACCTCGACACTAATCCGCCGGGCGGATTTGCCAGGGACTGACACGCATTCCCACTCGGGAAGCAGCGCGTTAGACTGCGCGGCTAGCCAGGCGGGCATATGTACTGTTAAAAAATCTAGCTGCCCGCATATGAATTGTTTCGATGTCTTCCTTTAATCCGACCTAGTACAGAACCCAAAAACTCGAGCAGTACTCAAGAATAGGTCGCACCAGAGTCCTATTTGCGGTCCCCTTTATAGATGAACCATTGTTGTTGTTATTGTGGTCTTCAGTCCTTAGACTGGTTTGATGCAACTCTCCATGCTACTCTATCCTGTGCAAACTTCTTCACCTCCCAGTACCTACTGCAGCCTACATCCTTCTGAATCTGCTTAGTGTATTCATCTCTTGGTCTCCCTCTACCTTTTTTACCCTCCACGCTGCCCTCCAATACTAAATTGGTGGTCTCTCGATGTCTCAGAACATATCCTACCAACCGATCCCTTGTTCTAGTCAAGTTGTGCCACAAACTCCTCTTCCCCCCAATTCTATTTAATACCTCCTCATTGGTTATGTGATCTACCCATCTAATCTTCAGCATTCTTCTGTAGTACCACATTTCAAAAGCTTCTATTCTCTTCTTATCCAAACTATTTATCGTCCACGTTTCACTTCCATACATGGCTACACTCCATACAAATACTTTTAGAAACGACTTTCTGACACTTAAATCTATACTCGATGTTAACAAATTTCTCTTCTTCAGAAACGCTTTCCTTGCCATTGCCAGTCTACATTTTATATCCTCTCTACTTTGACCATCATCAGTTATTTTGCTCCCCAAATAGCAAAACTCCTTTACTACTTTAAGTGTCTTATTTCCTAATCTAATTCCCTCAGCATCACCCGACTTAATTCGACTACATTCCATTATTCTCCTTTTTGCTTTTGTTGATGTTCATCTTATTCCCTTCTTTCAAGACACTGTCCATTCCGTTCAACTGCTCTTGCAAGTCCCTTGCTGTCTCTGACAGAATTACAATGTCATCGGCGAACCTCAACGTTTTTATTTCTTCTCCGTGGATTTTAATACCTACTCCGAACTTTTCTTTTGCTTCCTTTATTGCTTGCTCAATATACAGATTGAATAACATCAGAGATAGGCTACAACCCTGTCTCACTCCCTTCCCGACCACTCCTTCCCTTTCATGCCCCTCGACTCTTATAACTGCAATCTTCTTTCTGTACAAATTGTAAATAGCCTTTCGCTCCCCGTATTTTACCCCTCCCACCTTCAGAATTTGAAAGAGAGTATTCCAATCAACGATGTCAAAAGCTTTCTCTAAGTCTACAAGTACTAGAAACGCTGGTTTGCCTATCCTTAATATATTTTCTAAGATAAGTCGTAGGGTCAGTATTGCCTCATGTGTTCCAACATTTCTACGGAATCCAAACTGATCTTCGCCGAGGTCGGCTTCTACCAGTTTTTCCATTCGTCTGTAATGAATTCGCGTTAGTATTTTGCAGCTGTGACTTATTAAATTGATAGTTCGGTAATTTTCACATCTGGCAACATCTGCTTTCTTTGGGATTGGAATTATTATATTCTTCTTGAAGTTTGAGGGTATTTTGCCTGTCTCATACATCTTGCTTACCAGAAGGTAGAGTATTGTCAGGACTGGCTCTCCCAAGGCTGTCAGTAGTTGGCTCTGAGCACTATGGGACTCAACTGCTGAGGTCATTAGTCCCCTAGAACTTAGAACTAGTTAAACCTAACGAACCTAAGGACATCACAAACATCCATGCCCGAGGCAGGATTCGAACCTGCGACCGTAGCGGTCTTGCTGTTCCAGACTGCAGCGCCTTTAACCGCACGGCCATTTCGGCCGGCCTGTCAGTAGTTCTAATGGAATGTTGTCTACTCCGGGGGCCTTGTTCCGACTCAGGTCTTTCAGTGCTCTGTCAAACTCTTCACGCAGTATCATATCTCCCATTTCATCTTCATCTACATCCTCTTCCATTTCCATAATATTGTCCTCAAGTACATCACCCTTGTATAGACCCTCTATATACTCCTTCCACCATTCTGCTTTCCCTTGTTTGCTTAGAACTGGGTTTCCATCTGAGCTCTTGATATTCATGCAAGTGATTCTCTTTTCTCCAAATGTCTCTTTAATTTTCCTGTAGGCAGTATCTATCTCACCCCTAGTGAGATAAGCCTCTACATCCTTACATTTGTCCTCTAGCCTTCCCTGCTTAGCCATTTTGCACTTCCTGTCGATATCATTTTTTAGACGTTTGTATTCCTTTTTGCCTGCTTCATTTACTGCATTTTTATATTTTCTCCTTTCATCAATTAAATTCAATATTTCTTCTGTTACCCAAGGGTTTCTACTAGCCCTCGTCTTTTTACCTAAATCTCTGTCTTACCATTATATAATTTATCTGATACCTTTACTCTTCTAAAATTCTACGAATAAACCGCCTTTTCTACCGCAGTTCTCTGTCTCACTCCCTTCTCCCCCTTCGACTGTTCAAGACTGCAGTCTGGTCTATGTACAAGTTGTAGCTAAGCTTTCGCTCGACGTATTTTTATCCCCGCTAGCTTCAGAGTTCTCACGAGTGTATTGCAGTCAACATTGTTGAAAGCTTCTAAGTAGATTAGAGATGCGGCTGTTGACAAGAATACGTGCGAGTCGAGAAGCACACCTGCTGACGCACCTTCAGTGGACACAGAAAAATAAGTTTCAGTCCAGGGGACAGCTCGTCGTTTTGCACCGCAAGTCATCCGAGTCGGTGACAGTACACGGATGTTGTTGCACATTTTATTTCGCCGGCGCTAAGTGTTTCTTTATTGGGGAACAAACAGACGGCGACGGTGGCGGCATCGGAGGCGGGCACCGCCGGGACGCGCGACGCGGGTGACCGGCGGGTGACGCGGCGCGGCCTTATCAACGCCCGCGAGGGGCAGAGGAGCAGAGCAGCGCGTCGCAGCCGCAGCCGCAGCCTCTGCCGAGGGTCAGTCAGAGCCGCGACGACATGCTGGCGACCACGAGCTCGTGCGTGAGGCGGCTGGCCGCGGGCGCAGCGGCGGTGGGCCAGCGCTCCATGTCCTCCGGCCTGCAGCGCAAGACGCACCAGCAGCAGCACCAGGCGCGCCGGCTGCGCTACAGGTAAGCGCGCGACAGCCTGCCCTCTAGCCGTGTCGCTAACGATGTGCCAGCCAGCCTATGTGGTTTTTAGGCGGTTTCCCACAGCGCACTAGCTGAACACCGGGCTGGTATCCAAGTACCGCTTCAATTGCGTGATTCGCAAACATTTAGAAATCTTTCGTTCGCTTTCACATTTAACTCTACACGCAGACAGTTGAGGTACACACACGCCGTTCCGGGAGGTAACGGGGTAGCAACAGAAGGGGCATCCGGCCACCCCCTAACTAAACTGTGACAAATCCGTTAATAACCGTGCCGACCCAGCCCTGATGCGGAAAAAAAAGGAAACCGAAGAAGATTACAACTTAAATACAGCAACCAGAGACTTGGAAGAGCATTTGAAGGGAATGGACAGTGTCTTGAAAGGAGGAGACAAGATGGACATCAACAAAAGCAAAACGAAGATAATGGAATGTAGTCGAATTATGCGGGTAATGCTGAGGGAATTAGATTAGGAAATCAGACACTTAAAGTAGTAAAGGAGTTTTGCTATTTTGGGAGCAAAATAACTGATGATTGTCGAAGTAGAGAAGATATAAAAAGTAGACTGGCAATGGCAAGGAAAGCGTTTCTGAAGAAGAGAAATTTGTTAACATCGTGTATAGATTTTAGTGTCAGGAAGTCGTTTCTGAAAGTACTTGTATGGAGTGTAGCCACGTATGGAAGTGAAACATGGACGATAAATAGTTTGAACAAGAAGAGAATAGAAGCTTTCGAAATGTGGTGCTACAGAAGAATGCTGAAGATTAGATGGGTAGATCACATAACTAATGAGGAGGTATTGAATAGAATTGGTGAGAAGAGGAGCTTGTGGCACAACTTGACTAGAACAAGGGATCGGTTGGTAGGACATGTTCTGAGACATCGAGGGATCACCAATTTAGTACTGGAGGGCAGCATGGAGGGTAAAAATCGTAGAGGGAAACCAAGAGATGAATACACTAAGCACATTCAGAAGGATGTAGGTTGCAGTAAGTACGTGGTTATATACCTGATAGATGTAACATTTAATTTTTTTCCATACTACTTAAATAAACCATAAGTAATCCATGCAACGTTTTCCTTTCTCTTTTTACTGCTATGTTACGTAAATCCAACTGCATTTTCACGCATATTAAGCTTCGTTCCTGCACTGTGCTATCACATAATTTTAAGTGAACGATATATTCCATTGTGGCTACTGTAAGAGCGTTGTCATATACAATTTCCGGGCAAGTGCGTGATGCGAGTTAGCTCTATGGATCAGACCTTGTTGAATAGTGGTGCATTTTTTGTTCTCATTCTTCCTGCCTAGCAAAGGTAGGATTTATGTACAGGATGATTCTAAAATGACTTTACCACTTCACTTACATGTAAAATTTTACTGACGCGACTTAAAAAAAAAATGGCTCGAGGCACTATGGGACTTAACATCTGAGGTCATCAGTCCCCTAGACTTAGAATTACGTAAACTTAACTAACCTAAGGACATCACACATATCCGTGCCCGAAGCAGGATTTGAACCTCCGATGCGACTTAGATATGTCGTGAAGATGCCATCCTGTAGTGAAATACTATTAACTTATCGTTGTGGTACCGAATTCCGCCGCTAGGAATGGCAGAAAATTGAAAATCATGTGTGTAAGGTGCCATCTTGTAGCTAAAGTTTCATTCACTTCTTGTTGTAGTACCGAATTCCGCCACCAGGAAACGAGAGAAAATTGAAAATCGAAATGGCAGATTTCACAGGTCCCGAACGTACTCTTTGCGTGTTTGGGTAGAAGAAATAAAGTCAGCAAACAAGGGGTCAAATGGGTCAAATTTCTCTGAGCACTATGCGACTTAACTTCTGAGGTCATCAGTCGCCTAGAACTTAGAACTAATTAAACCTAACTAACCTAAAGACATCACACACATCCATGCCCGAGGCAGGATTCGAACCTGCGACCGTAGCGGTCACGCGGTTCCAGACTGAAGCGCCTTTAACCACACGGCCACACCGGCCGGCTCAGCAAACAAGTATTCAAAAATTTTGTACCGAGTACCATAAGGAACCTCCAAGCAGGCCGACAATTTACTCTCGGCATAAGAATTTCTTTCAAACTGGTTATAGCTTTCGTCATAACATATATCCAGGTCGCCCACGGGTTCCTGAGGATGTCGTCGAGCGAACGAGAGTGAGTTCCGTTCGTAGTCCCAGGAAATTAACCCATCGTGCGTCACGAGAGCTTGCAGTTTATTAATCAATTGCTTGGAGAGTTTTACGGAAAAGATTGCACCTAAAACTATACAGACTGAAATTGCAGAAGTGACGGCATATATGTTGAATAAAATGTGACAAGAAATTGACGCCAGATGGGACTTTTGCTGTACGACTAGTGGCAGACACATTCAGACAAAGGGGAAGTTAAAGTGGAAATTGAAGTGTAAGTAAATGTATGGAATGAAACTTACAGTATTTTGATACACGATGACACCTCTACTGTCTGATAAATTTGTTCATGTAAGTACAGTTGTAAAGTCCTTTTAGAATCACCCTATATTTGCGACAGATACTACAAGCGACCTTGATTTGTAGCCTCCTGTTAATGTCGACAGCATCGAACATAATTTCTTTAGCAACAAAATCAACTGTTCTTTTCCGGAACTTTATGAAAGTGCATTCGATGGAACTGACAAAGTTCACTAGTGGTGTTCAAACACGTGTAGGGGCAAAATTAATCACTCCTGCCAACACAGAAACGGTCGCGTCATCTACAGACCACCCCGCCAACTTGACGTGGGTAGGAAACTTCTGTGGCACCCATGTCAAAAGTTGGTCAGTCTTTGCAGTCTGCCTCGTCGTAGCCTCGTTCTGGATGTAGTTCGCTTTGGCCCATGTCGCACCATCCACCCAGTCCCAAGACAACGAAGATAGTCCTGCTGGCACTTATAAAAGCAGGTAATACATATCCTTGTATACAGAAACCAATTCAGGCCGAATAAAACCAATAATTTATCTTGCCAATGCCATGCTCTCACTGCGTTTTTACGTTACTTGCAGCGGCAGTATGAATAAAATTCACAATTTTAATAAACTTTGGAATAATGCTATCTCTACAGCTTAGTAAAAATGTCACTGAGCTCAGTAACCTTACTCTTCTTTCACGGAACTTATCGAATGTTCGAATACACTGCATCAGCTCCTCCCCGCTGAGTTGTGAAATTTAAAACTTTCGCGGCGCACATATTGTTCCACGTAGTTTCGGGAGAACTACAGGATGTCTCTAACTTGCTGTCAAGATACTTCAGCGCGGAGTCTTCTGGCCACCTTCAGGTGAATTCTGACGAAATTCCCGTTGCGCATGCGCTGGTTGAAGATCCTGCGCCGAAATATCGCGGCAGAAAGTTGCAGAAATGCGGCAGTTCGCCCGAAATTTCGTGTAACAATCTACAAGTCGGAAAAGTTTCTAAATGGTTCAAATGGCTCTGAGCACTATGGGACTTTACATCTGAGGTCATCAGTCCCCTAGAACTTAGAACTACTTAAACCTAACTTACCTAAGGACATCACACACATCCATGCCCGAGGCATGATTCGAACCTGCGACCGTAGACGTTCCGCGGTTAAGTTGTAGCTCAGTTTAGAATTTTGAAATTATTGTTACCTGTAGTAATAAGTATGCTTCGATGAAAGTGACTGAAGAGCTTAATTTGCATCAGAAGAACACACTTTCAATGAAAACAATGCGACAGATATAAAACATTCACGGTGCAGCCGCTTTTGACAAATTTCTCGCACCTACATAAGTAACTAGTTTCATTTATTTATTTATTTTTAATGATGGTTCATAGTTGCATGACGGAGGACTAATCAGTGGAAATGTCCAACGAGTGCACTTTTTCCTAAATAGCAAGAAGATGTTTCTGTAGCGGTCACATCGTGATTTTAAGTGATTTCTGTGAACCAAAGAGAGCTGTAGAGGGTACAAACTGTAGGGAAGGTGAGATTGGAATATATTCAACAATTAATAGAGGACGTTGGGTGCGCCGGCCGGTGTGGCCGTGCGGTTCTAGGCGCGTCAGCCTGGAACCGCGTGACCGCTACGGTCCCAGGTTCGAATCCTGCCTCGGGCATGGATGTGTGTGATGTCCTTAGGTTAGTTAGGTTTAAGTAGTTCTAAGTTCTAGGGGACTGATGACCTTAGCAGTTAAGTCCCATAGTGCTCAGAGCCATTTGAGCCATAACACATGATGGACGAAGTAAGTAGGTCATAAAAACTATATTAGCCCTGTCAAAAAGGCATTCCAGGCGAAGAAGTCTAATAGGATCAAATATTTGCCGTAATTTGAGAAAGAAATTTTTGGGAATGTACGTTTGGAGAGTGGCTTTGTATCCTAGGGAATCATGCAGAGTGGGAAAAGCGGAACGGAAGATTATCGAGACATTTGAGACGTGCTGCTACAGAAAAATGTTGCAAATCAAGTGGGTTGATAAGATAAGGACTGAGGAAGTTCAAATGTGTTTGAATTCCTAAGGGACCAAACTGATGAGGTCATCGGTCCCTGGACTTACAGACTATTTAAACTAACTTACGCTAAGAACAACACACACGCCCATGCCCGGGGAGGATTCGAACCTCCGACGGGAGGGGCCGAGCAATCCGTGACGTTACACCCCAGACAGCCCGGCCACTCCGCGCGGCGGAATGAAGAATTTCTCCGCAGAATCAAATGTTCAAATGTGTGTAAAATCTTATGGGACTTAACTGCTAAGGTCATCAGTCCCTAAGCTTACATACTACGTAACCTAAATTATCCTAAGGACAAATACACACACCCATGCCCGAGGGAGGACTCGAACCTCTGCCGGCATCAGCCGCACAGTCCATAACTGCAGCGCCGTAGACCGCTCGGCTAATCCCGCGCGGCTCCACAGAATCGGTGATGTGTAGAAAGGAACATATGGAAAACACAGACGAGTAGGAGGGACAGGATGATAGGACATGTCTTAAGACATCAGAGAATAACTTACACAGTCACAGAGGAAGTTGTGGGGGATGACAAGAGACTGAAATACATCCAGAAAATAAATGAGGACGTAAGGTCCAAGAGTTACTCTGAGATGAACATATTAGCACAAGAGAGAAATCAGTGGCAAGCAGCATAAAACCAGTCAGACGACTGGTGACTCAATAAATAAATAAAGAAATCAATAAATATAATTGCTCTGGGTATGATTATATCGTAAGCGTCTGGCATAGCGAACGTCGCTGCCTATAGGCTGTAGAATGCCGCATAGAAACGCCCCTGAGAGTTGTTCAGTCTCCGTCCCAGCCCTCTCTTTAGACGGCACCTGTTCTGGAGGTTCTGGGGTGCAGAGCTACCGCCGGCATCCGCTACAGAGGTCGGCGACCCGCCCGCGCCTTCACGCTGCATCCAGTAGCGCCACGTTACGTCACTCCAGCTACCAGGCAATCTGCGAGTGATCCTCGCCGCGTAACAGCTTGTTTTCTGGATGCAGCTTCACGGAGCGGCAGTACACACAGCAACTGAATAGCAGCTGACACTCACACTGTAAACATGTTGCTAGGGAACAACTTCGCAGTCGCATGCTCATGTGAACTTGTAAGTTAAGTGGTTTTGTTACATAGCGAACGCAGACACCGACTGAAGGGGTTACAGCAATCGTCAGGGACTAATGTAAACACAAAATGCCACAGGCTGCGTATTTTTCCTTTTTAGGGTTCCTTGCCTCAACCAGTAAAAACGGAACCATTGTAGCACCTCTTTGTTCTCCGTCTGTCTGTCTGTCCGACTGTTAGGAACCTTTTTCTCAGGAACGAGTTGACGTATCAAGTTCAAATGTATATCACATACTAACGTCTATGTCCTTTGGCGGTGTAAACCTTTAAGCTTCTAAGTCAATGCAATCAACAGATATGGCCATTTATGTCACATGTTTTGATATTCGAAACCTCACAAAACAAAACTTATGGGATACTTCCCGTTGATCTGGAATCATAAAATTCGGAAAGATGCGAGGTTTCACAGTAAAAGTCATGGAAAAAATATGAAAATTGTTAATCTGTAATTGTATAACGCGAAAAGAATATTTTTTGTCCGGCTGTGTTTTTCTGGCTGTCTCTTCAGATCCCTTTTACTCGTGAACAGGTTGGCGTATCAAATTCAAATTTATGTCACTTACTAAGGTCTGTGGTCCCTTGGCGATGCAAAACATATAAGCTTGTAAGTCAATGTAGTCAAAACATACGGCCATTTAGGATCGCATATTTTGATACTCGCAAGCTCACTCATCGAAATCTGTAGTGTACTTCCCGTTGATGCAGAGTCATGAAATTTGGCAAGAAGCATGTTTCCACAGTACAAGTAAAGGAAAAAAAAGGAAAATTGTTAAACTGTAATTATATCACATAACAAATATCGTTTTCCAATTAGAACATAACGTTGCATTCATCATACGTCAAAAGCATAGTAGATGCATATTATTGCATGCAAACATAAAAGGAAACTTTAGTCATGTTTTAGTAAGTAAATAAAAATATTTTATTAAGTATTCTATATCAACATATAAAAACTGAAGTCCTCTGCTCACTTCTTCCTGTATGACCGGGTTAGTCTGAGGAACTTCTGTAGTGATTTCGATATCGCCTTGGAATTCGCGTGACCATGTCTGTATTGAAAGCAGAGAAAAGTCCTTGAGATTCACGATTCGCAGGATGGATGAACTATATATACAGATAATTAAGTTTGTATAGAATCCTGAGTGCGCGAGTCCTACTCTCATGTGGCCTATTCTTTTTATAATTAGTTTCGCTCGGCCAACCGAGAGCATCTTCAGATATTTATCGCCCTAGTGGGAACACATCTAAAGTTCGGACGTACGCTGAACTCAGTCGTCAAACAATATGTAGTGAAACTATTAATAAAGAAGCAAATAATAACCGAGCTGTAATATTGTGTCCTTACATTAATTGCACCTTATCAGTCCAAAGACTGAATTAATAAAAATAGAGAAACATTAAAATGGTTGTTTTAATGCTTCAGGCGATCTACATGATCACCTACCCTACCTCCCCCCCATCCCCCCCCCCAAAAAAAATAATGCAACGCACAGAATGTGAAACAGTCAGAAACGACCTTCTTTGGGATGTTGTCCAACTTGCGAAACTTTGGTTTAAATATCGATTATCTCATCAAAACGTTGATCCTTCATGTGAATTAATGCAGTCCGTATTTTTGTGGTATTCATATTGATGATATCAAGTGTCGTCAACCGTACGGATTATTTCATTATTTCCGGAAAAGAACGGTCCGCGGTTTACATTTCAATAGAGTCGCAGCAGGCGTCCAAGGTTGTCGTTTTTGTTTGGGAGTAAAGGTGTGCGGGACACGTTTTGCACACAATTTTCTCTTCTTCAAGTCATTGTAGAGGATGCATACGTGTTGTTTACCGTTGTTAGTTCAAGCCGCCACAGTAGTTACTTCGCTGACGTCACTGTTACCATCAGGAATAAAATCACTTTCGGAACTTTATGGACGAACTGTGTATTACTATTACTAATGAATTAATATCGTTGCAAGAGACGAGATTAGCGTTCCTCCGGCACGAAGACGATTAGAGATGAAGAAGAAGCTAGGAGTCGAAAAAGTTAGAGGAGGAAATCGACTCTAAAAACGTGGGCGGCTGGACTGGCATTCCTGCCGAATACGAAAGCCGTCTCTCAGCGACTTTGCCACCTTTCTCGTTAGTCTCATTTATGGATGACTTTCGCACTGAACTTGCACAGTGGGTCTAACGTAAGTTCCTAAAGTACGTAACGTTTTTTGTTGCGAATAAAGTCGCCTAGATTACTTAACATACTTTCAGTTACTACGACTTATCGGTTACAGCAATCATCACATCTCCAATTAAGAATAATGTAGCTTAAGAATGAGAGGTGTTATGTGTACATTATCTGCTGACGAAAGTTTAGGTGGCTGTATTAACAAACAAACAAATCATATTGGTTGCAGACTGATTTAGGAAACCTATTTTCTTTACAAATAAAGAGCGTAACGTTTCTATTTGAACATGAAAACGGAAAACTGAAGTGTATGTCATGTTATGTGTAAGGGACAGTGAATTAAAAACTGAACTGCCGTCTCAACGGGACCATGGAATGGTTCTATTCAAAAGTAATCACGACCACGTTAAGAAATTAATCCCACTGGGAGAAAGGACGACCATTTCCTGTTTCGTAGAACGCGGTCGGCCGGTGACGGATGCACAACCACACCCACTCTTGCACTTCCTCGTCCGACTGAAACCGATGACCACACACGTGTTTCTTCAGGTCGTCAAAGATGTGAAAATCACACAGTGAAAGATCCGGTCTATACAGAGGATATTGCAGTGTTTCCCAACCAAACTGCTGAAGTGTAGCTTTCGTCCGAATGGCAGTGAGAGGCTGGCGTTATCGTGCAACAGGAAGGTTCCATCCGACAGCATTCCTGGGGGTTTTGACTTTGTGGCAGTTTCTGCAAAGTGTTTTAATAGCGCTGCACATTGATTGTGGTTCCATGCTCGAGCTCGAAGAAGAAGGTCGTCATGACCTCACCGGAACTTTTGCGAACAGTTTTGGATTTCTTTGACGGGGGGGAGGTGTGCGATGTTTCCACTGTTGGCTTTGCAGTTTGTCTTCGGGTTGTCGAAATGCTGTCGGACAGAATCGTCCTACAGTACGATAACGCCCGCCTCCACACTGCAAATCGGACAAGGGCTACACTTCTGCGATTTGGTTGGAAAACACTGCAACATCCTCCATAAAGCCCCAATCTTCCACCGTGCGACTTGCGTGGAGGTCGCTTTCAGTCGGACCATGAAGAGCAAGAGTGTGTGCGGTCGTTGATGCGTCAGCGGCCGACTGCGTTCTACGAAACAGGAATTGATCCTATCGTCTCCCAGTGGGAGGAAAGTCCTAGCGCGTGTGGTAATTACTTTTGAACGGAACCATTCCATGGTCCCGCTGATGAGGGTGTTCCGATTTCATTTCGCTGCCCCTCATAAAACTGCGAAGTACTTTCAAATCATCATCATCATCATTTAAGACTGATTATGCCTTTCAGCGTTCAGTCTGGAGCATAGCCCCCTTATAAAATTCCTCCATGATCCCCTATTCAGTGCTAACATTGGTGCCTCTTCTGATGTTAAACCTATTACTTCAAAATCATTCTTAACCGAATCCAGGTACCTTCTCCTTGGTCTGCCCCGACTCCTCCTACCCTCTACTGCTGAATCCATGAGTCTCTTGGGTCACCTTGCTTCTCCCATGCGTGTAACATGACCCCACCATCTAAGCCTGTTCGCCCTGACCGCTACATCTATAGAGTTCATTCTCAGTTTTTCTTTCATTTTCCTCATTGTGGACACCCTCCTGCCATTGTTCCCATCTATTAGTACCTGCAATCATCCTAGCTACTTTGATATCCGTAACCTCAACCTTGTTGATAAGGTAACCTGAATCCACCCAGCTTTCGCTCCCATACTACAAAGTTGGTCGAAAGATTGAACGGTGCACAGATAACTTAGTCTTGGTACTGACTTCCTTCTTGCAGAAGAGAGTAGATCGTAGCTGGGCGCCCACTGCATTAGCTTGGCTAAACCTCGCTTCCAGTTCTTTCACTATGTTGCCATCCTGTGAGAATATGCATCCTAAGTACTTGAAACCGTCCGCCTGTTCTAACTTTGTTCCTCCTATTTGGCACTCAATCCGTTTATATTTCTTTCCCACTGACATTAATTTCGTTTTGGAGATGCTAATCTTCATACCATAGTCCTTACATTTCTGATCTAGCTCTGAAATATTACTTTGCAAACTTTCAATCGAATCTGCCATCACAACTAAGTCATCCGCATATGCAAGACTGCTTATTTTGTGTTCACATATCTTAATCTCACCCAGCCAGTCTATTGTTTTCAACATATGATCCATAAATAATATGAACAACAGTGGAGACGGGTTGCAGCCTTGTCTTACCCCTGAAACTACTCTGAACCATGAACTCAATTTACCGTCAACTCTAACTGCTGCCTGACTATCTATGTAAAGACCTTTAATTGCTTGCAAAAGTTTGCCTCCTATTCCATAATCTCGTAGAACAGACAATAACTTCCTCCTAGGAACCCGGTCATATGCCTTTTCTATATCTATAAAGCATAGATACAATTCCCTGTTCCACTCATAACACTTCTCCATTATTTGCCGTAAGCTAAATATCTGGTCCTGACAACCTCTAAGAGGCCTAAACCCGCACTGATTTTCATCCAATTGGTCCTCAACTAATACTCGCACTTTCCTTTCAACAATACCTGAGAAGATTTTACCCACAACGCTGATTAAAGAGATACCTCTGTAGTTGTTACAATCTTTTATGTTTCCATGTTTAAAGATTGGTGTGATTACTGCTTTTGTCCAGTCTGATGGAACCTGTCCCGACTCCCAGGCCATTTCAATTATCCTGTGTAGCCATTTAAGACCTGACATTCCACTGTATTTGATGAGTTCCGACTTAATTTCATCCACCCCAGCAGCTTTATTGCACTGCAATCTATTGACCATTTTCTCCACGTCCTCAAATGTGATCCTATTTCCACCATCATTCCTATCCGATTCTACCTCGAAATCTGAAACTTACTGATCGTATTTTCACATACATTGAGCAACTCTTCAAAATATTCCCTCCATCTGCCCAAGGCATCCACAGGATTCACCTGCAGTTTTCCTGACCTGTCCAAAATACCTGTCATTTCCTTCTTACCTCCCTTTCGAAGACTGCTAATTACACTCCAGAATGGTTTTCCAGCAGCTTGACCCATAGTCTCCAACCTTTCTTCTTGGATGCTGCAATTATCTGTTTGGCTTTGTTTCTTTCTTCAACATAACTTTCTCTGTCTACCTAAGTTCTAGTATGTAGCCATTTTTGATACGCCTTCTTTTTCCTTTTACAGGCTGCCTTGACTGTGTCGTTCCACCAAGCTGTTTGCTTCATCCTACTTTTACAAACTACTGTTCCAAGACATTCTTTAGCCACTTCTAGTACTGTGTCCCTGTACCTTGTCCATTCGTTTTCCAATGACTGTAATTGACTACATTCAACTAACTGGTACCTTTCTGAGATCGCTGTTATGTACTTGTGCCTGATTTCCTTATCCTGAAGTTTCTCCACTCTTATCCTCCTACATATGGACCTGACCTCCTGCACTTTCGGCCTCACAATCCCAATTTCACTGCAGATTAAATAATGATCAGTGTCATCAAAGAATCCCCTGAATACACGTGTGTCCCTCACAGCCTTCCTGAATTCCTGATCTGTTATTATATAGTCAATGACAGATCTGGTTCCCCTGCCTTCCCAAGTATACCGGTGAATGTTCTTATGTTTAAAAAAGGAGTTTGTGATTACTAAGTCCATACTGGCACAGAAATTCAAGAGTTGTTTCTTGTTCCTGTTGGCCTCCATATCCTCTCCAAATTTACCCATAACCTTTTCATACCCTTCTGTTCGATTTCCAATCCTGGCGTTAAAATCACCCATGAGCAGAACGCTGTCCTTGTCCTTTACTCTAACAACTACATCACTGAGTGCCTCATAAAAACTATCCATCTTATCTTGATCTGTCCCTTCACAATGCGAATATACTGACACAATCCTAATTTTCTTGCTAGACACTGTCAAATCTATCCACATCAGTCGTTCGTTTACATACCTTATTGCAACTACGCTGGGTTCCATTTCTTTCCCATTGCGCTATTCCTGCTTTGACTCCTGACAGGTAGACCTTGTATTCTCCCACTTCCTCTTCTTTCTCACCCCTTACCCGGATGTCACTAACAGCTAAAACGTCCAGCCCCATCTTACTTGCAGCCTCTGCCAGCTCTACCTTCTTCCCAGAGTAGCCCCCATTGATATTAATAGCTCCCCATCTCATTACCATTTGTTTGCCAAGTCGTATCTTAGGAGTCCCTGGTTTGTCAGTTAGAGGTGGGACTCCGTCACCTCCAAAGGTCCGAGGCATTTTGCTCTGATTGTTGCCAGCATCATATTTGAAGTACCAGGGAAGCAGGTTGCTAGCCTTACTTGCCCCGAGTCCCATAGGGTTTTACCCCTAACGGTTGAGGGACTAACCGGTGGATTTGGTAGTCTTTGCTGTATGAGCACAAAGGTGACCACGACTCAGTATGTGTCCGAGATGCCCAGCCCTATTCCAAAGTAACTGGTATCCCGACTGTAGGGACCACTTACTTGGCCACTCATACGTTGCCCGTGGTTCATGGACTAGGACATGACTACAGGAACCCACACCATGAACCATGAAGTACTTTCAAAAAGCCACTTATTTAACTTTGCAGATGTAAGCTACGTTCTTAGTCTCACTGACTGTGACAAACTTTTTAATTTTGACAAGGTGACGTGCTTAGTACAGTTTAAAGCTCAGCGCGCTGGTTTTTTGAACAGGCCGGAGACCCGGGCCCAGTTGGGTTTGCGAGGTGAGTTCACGTGCCAGCATCAACCAGTCTGGCTGCCGTTAAACGCAATTTTAGATTCTGCCAGTCCCACGCTGCTTCCGCAACTCCGCATAAAAAAATGCAGAAATCATTTAAGGTATGGTACATAATTCACAGGCAAATGGTGCCAAGTGTTTTCCATTCTCAGGGGTAACAGACTTTATGCCAGCAGGAACGGAACATGGCCACAGAAATTAACATCCAAATAGGAGATTTGTCCGTTATTAGCGGCTGTTGCACCAGGTAGACAAACGATGGCGGAAACTATGAATGTACTATATTAAAAAATGTTACAAAGTGAATACACGTCATTACGTACATCATTTTTGGAAAGTTCTGTTTAAAACCAATGTAATTTTATTGAAATCGACAAATTTTCTGAAGTTGTAGGAAGTTTATTTGTACGAGATTCTCTATGAAATACTGCTGTCTTAATATAACGTGCTGAATGTGTCATGACACATGAAAATTTGTGCCAGACCGGTAATGGGACACGAATCTATTTTGATTGTTGCTAGTAGTCGCCTTAACCGTCAGACTGTGTGAGCACGTCTTCAGAGCTGCCCCTCTTATTTTTCCGAACAAACAACTGGAGGTTCCGCACTGCAAAATAGAACCAGTAGAGGAGTTTGTATGACGTAGAAGCTTGGCTCGCCCTGTCTCTGGTGATAAGTACAAAGTGAAATAAATTAACTGAAGTTACGTTGTGTTTAAAAAACCACACAAGCTAGTAAACAGCTTTTAAGATGGGCCGGCCGCGGTGGTCTCGCGGTTCTAGGCGCGCAGTCCGGAACCGTGGGACTGCTACGGTCGCAGGTTCGAATCCTGCCTCGGGCATGGATGTGTGTGATGTCCTTCGGTTAGTTAGGTTTAAGGAGTTCTAAGTTCTAGGGGACTGATAACCACAGCAGTTGAGTCCCATAGTGCTCAGAGCCATTTGAACCTTTTTTTTTTTTTTAATGGTGGACTTGTGGTATTAACTATGAAATTTTTTAAGTTCTGCTAGACTTCGAGGTTGAAATTAGTTTCAGAATAATAATAAAAATTCTTAGCAGCGTGAGTAATTTTATATAACAAAGTTTCTTTTATGAAAACTGTGAAGCACGATTTTAAGGTTTCATCACTGAAATGAAATGAATGGATCAAAGGCGTTGTAGTTAGGGACATGCAATGACATGAAATTATATCAGTGGCAACCGGGTTTGAGTTTTGGTTTGACATAAAATTTCAGTTAATACTAGATATTTTTTTTAATTGCATTTCACGGTCAGCATATCTGGACAGTTTACACGAATATTTTTTCATGTCATACATCTTTATTAATTTCGTCTGCACCGATTCATTCATTTCATTTAATTCAGCTCACGTAATTTCTGTTCGGGAAACATATTAATCAATGTGCGTAAGAGTACGCGGAAAGGGGTAACACGGTCGGTGTACTGGAGAACAACGAATGCGCGCACACCGAGCGAGGTGGCGCAGTGGTTAGCACACTGGACTCGCATTCGGGAGGACGACGGTTCAATTCCGTCTCCAGCCATCCTGATTTAGGTTTTCCGTGATTTCCCTAAATCGTTTCTGGCAAATGCCGGGATGGTTCCTTTGAAAGGGCACGGCCGATTTCCTTCCCCATCCTTCCCTAACCCGAGCTTGTGCTCCGTCTCTAATGACCTCGTTGTCGACGGGACGTTAAAAAACACTAACCTAATGCGCGCACGTAGTGTAGTCAGTGCTACTGAAGGGCAGTCTCCGCTGGCGGACCTCGAAGGAGGACATGAGGGGTATTCTGGAAATTTTAGAATTTGGGAGTGCTTACTAAAAAATATTGGGTTTGAACTGTTTGACGGGTAGGCAATTTTCCGAGAATAGTTGGCATCTCAGTAATAGTAACGGGAGAAGTTGTGGTAGCTAAATTTAACCAGCAATTGGAGAGATATTCCACCTTATGCAGACACTTATTTGTTTATTTCACTTTTACCAAACATATTTCGGTACTTTTTGTGGAATCTTCAGTGGAAATTTTTATTGTACAGTCTGAAAATTATTATAATACGGCAACATTTTAATTTCAGCTTAAAGTTATTTCTATACATATGAAGGAGTATTAATTATATCTCAAATGTCACGTTGGTCTACGTATATAGTTAATGACACATATAACTTAACTGATACACGAAATATTGTATTTTTACTTGAACAATGAAATAAATGAACAGAAAACAGCCGCAATAGCACGGTATATGACGACTGAAACGTTGTCTTTACACATCGAAAATAACAGGAAATAAGACCAAAGAATGAACAATCGTAAATAACATGCAAATGAGGCTACTTTTGATCTGAAAGGGACGAGAAACAGAAAAATAAGAGTAGAAACCGTTTTTATTTGTTTGCAGAAGACAGGCTGTAAAAAATGTGTGGTAGCTGTAAAGCTACCAGCATAAAAACAACCTGTTAGTATTATGTAAGGTATATATAAAACTATGTAAATATTTCTCCTCCAGACTAGTATCCTAGGTCTAATCCTCGCCACAGCATAAACATACAATATTCGTATATCAGTTAAATGACATGTACCACTAACTACATATGTAAGCCACAGCAAGACTAACACCTAATTATCAATTCTTGTGCATATAAATAACTAAGATGAAATTCAAATATTGCCGCATTATAATAATTTTCACATTGAACAAAAATTTTAAAAAATGTGCTGAAGGCAGCACAAAAAGTGCTGAAACACGTTTGGGAAAAGTAAAGCGAACAAACAATGTCTTCCATAAGGTTGAGTATCTCTCAGCAAGCACGGAAAGAAGGAAGAGATTCGACATCTAAATTTATGATTATTAACCAGCAATAGTTAAATTGTAGACAGGTTCGCTGACCTGACATTATTGTCACAAAATTCGGTGGAGAGTCAATTCAACTTCAAAGTGACCACTAAATTTCATTGAGTTGTCGAGATTAAAAGAATACCGATTGCTAATGTTTTGCATATGACGATTTGCTGGCTTCGTGCATGAGTTAGTAATGTTTTTCCACGAGTTTAATAAACTCAATAGATACACATAACAGAGAGTTTAGTAATTATTAATATATTTTCTTTCACTATTTACAACAGCCTGCCAACGTTGGATAGCTTTCCGATTTCGCGACTGCAGAAATTAAGTGGTTTTGAGATGAAGAACTGGTCGAGCCATGTTCGGAACGCATTTTTTATCCAGAATGGAAGTTCCTTGAAGACTGTTCGTCGGAGAGCGGAAAAGGTGAAAATCTGAGGGCGCAAGACCATGCTAATAAGGTGGGAGTGGAATGACTTCCCAACACAACTCCTGTATAGTGTTTTTTGCCAAGCTAGCAGAATGCGAACGGGCGTTATCGTGGAGTAGCATCACATCAAGCAGCCTTCCTTGTCGTTGTTCATGGAGTGTGTCTGTAAGACTCCTCAGTTGTTGACAATAAATGTTAGCAGCGATCGTTACACTTCGGGGAAGCAATTTATAGGACTCCACGCAGTCTTTCTTCCACGAGATACATAACATTATGTTTTGTGGATGCGCGCAGATCTTTGTACGTGGAGTTGCTTCTTGGTTTGTGGAGAGGTGTAGGGGGGGCGGGGGGAGTTGCTTCTTGGTTTGGGCTCAGCCATTCCTTTCTTTCCTTTGTGTTAGGTATAAAGACACGATTTTTCGTCACCAGTGACAATGCGAGATAGGAATGGTTGGTGTTGTTCATGAGCCAATTTATGACGCAATCAGAGATGCACATATTGCCTCCTCCTGATTTGTGTGATTTTGGCTTAGAGCATGCGGTAAGTATACACTCGATTTTTTAGCCGTGTCCATTGTATGCAAATGCCGCACGATGTTGGAATGATCTTAGTTCATCACATTTGCCAATTCTCGAATACACTGACGTGGAACACAGTGGATTAATGCATTTAAACGATCTTCATCAATCACCGAAGGTCGTCCTGAACGTGGAGAGTCACTAATGTCAGAACGATCCACCTTCAAACGAGAAAACCATTTTCTTGCCGTGCTCTGTCCAATGGTACTACTGTACAACATGGACGGCGCAAATGTTTCTGGCGGCCTCTGCGGCTGTCTACCCTCTACTGAACTCAAACAGAAGAATATGTCGGAAATGTTCCTATTTCTCCACTTGTCACTCCATTTTCTAGCTGCCACAGCTCCACTCGCGAGCTCCAAATGTCAAAATGACAATATGTAAACTCAAAAAGCAACAGTGAACTACAAATAAAAAATAACAACCGGTAAATAAACCCTTAGCAACCGGAGTACCAACATGCAAAACAATAATGCTACGAAGTTACGCATCAACCTAAAACAATCTCACCTTGTCTTAACGCGAATGAAAGTAGACAGTGATTACCTACAATGCGTTATTGCTTTCTGTAGGCGGACTATTATAGTTGCGTTTTGAACTGAAATAAAAATGAAACTTTAAAGTGAACTTCGTGTAGCAAATGTGGTTCGTTGCCTTATTCCTACAAATTAAACTGAAGCTAAGCAAAAATACAGACTTCTGGAGTAGGTTCAAGCCCCAAGTTGTATATTATTGCTGCACGTGACCAAACCTAAATCTAGTTCAGTGTGTCTTACAAAGAAGGTTAAAGTCGAAAACAAATAAATCACAGATAATAAATTTTCCAAATAGTGAGAGAGAGCTTACTTTGCCTCCAATCTGAAAATGGCCCTCCATCTTGTTATGCTTCGACGTACTGCTACCAAAAAGGGTTATCCCTGCTGTCTTCCTTCACATTCGGCTTAGTAGAAGACACCTTTAGCTACAGTGTCAGTTGTATGGTTTCACCAGTTATTGTTGTTACCCTACATTTTCGAAATCTGTGGGAATATTTGTAGTTATAAAACAATTTTAGACATTGCTCAGCGTGTGAGCTAAGTAAAGAACTGGGTATCGCGTGACCGTAGCAACACAAATACTATTATCTAATCGCAGTTGTCTCTCAGAGGAACAGTGCGGCACGACAAGAGATGAAGCGATTGCATTACAGTTCGTTCGAGGATAAAAGGCACCGCTATCGGCATGGCACGTGTTCGTCAGCCAATTCTGTCCTCACCTGCGGCTTCCGTGCAGTAGAGACAAATACGGAGCCTCAAATGAGAACAAGAGTCGGCTGCCTGCTTACTAACGGCTTCCGACGCTCGCCTTCATGCTGTGGCGAAAATGCGTCACAGACAAAGTGGCGTTGGAGTTAGTTAGTTAGTTATGTGGTCCATTGATCAATAGCACGGAAAACCGCTATGATGTAGAACGTGTCAAATGCACAAGAAGTGCGCACAGGAAACAAGGTTTTTTTTTTACACTTTAGTGTTATACCTAAATATTTCTATTATCTATCCCATTCCCATAAATGTCACAAAATGCATATATTATATCTCCAGATTTATTTACTAATATTCAAGAATTCATCTATGGTGTAGAAGGAGTTGTCATGGAGGTATGATTTCGATTTGTTTTTGAGAGTATTACTGCTGTCTTTCAGACATTTTATTTCATCTGGTAATTTATCAAAAAGTTTTATGGCAGCGTATTTTACCCCTTGCTGTGCCAAAGATAGGTTAAGTAAAGTATAGTGTAGGTCTTTCTTTTTTCTGCTATTGTAATCATGAAAGTCGCTGTTGATTTTAAACTGGTCCATGTTGTTGAGAAAAAATTTCATTACTGAGTAAATGTACTTTGAAGCAGTTGTAAGAATTCCTAACCTTTTAAACAGATGCCTATTATTTTAACTACTTTCTTTTGAGCAGTGAATACCTTTTGCCTAAGTGTTGAGTTGCCCCAGAATATTATTTCGTATGACATCAGAGACTGGAAGTATGCAAAGTATGTTATCTTACTAATTTCTACATCCTCAAAATTGGCAATTATTCTGATTGCAAAAGTTGCTGAACCTAGTCGCTTTAGGAGATCCCAATATGAATTTTCCAATTAAGATTCTCATCTATATGTACACCCAAAAACTTAGTATGCTCTACCCTGGCTACTGACTTCTTTTGATGTGTTATGTTTATTGAAGGAATTATACTTTTTGCAGCAGAAAATTGGATGTACTGTGTTTTTTCAAAGTTCAGAGCAAGCCCATTCGCAGAAAACCAATTAATAACTTTTCCAAAGACCTTATTTGTATCATTTTCTATCGGACTTTCTTTTACTGGATTAATAATTATGCTTGTATCATCAGCAAATAGTGTCAGTTCAGCATCTTCTTTCACATAAGAAGGGAGGTCATTCACATATGTCAAGAACAGGAGGGGACCCATGATCGAACCTTGTGGAACACCTAATGTAATTTCACCCCTGTTAGATGAAGTGGCAAAATCCTTTGAATCACTTGAAGCATATAAAGAGACATTTGCTTCCTGTTCTGTACATATGACTTAAACCACTCATATTCTGTTCCCTTTATACCATAGAATTGTAATTTCTCTAACATAATGTCATGGTTCACACAATCAAATGCTTCGGATAACTCACAGAATATTCCTACTGGTGACATTTTACTATTTAAAGACTCTGTTATGTGGACAGTGAAATTGTATATTGCTGTCTCAGTGGAACAGCATTTCTGAAATCCTTACTGTGATTTACTAAGTATCCCATTACTGTTGAGATGGCTAACCACTCTTGAGTACATTACTTTCTCAAAGTTTTTGAAAATGCTGTAAGCAAGGATACTGGCCGGTAATTATTGACATCTGTGGTTTCCCCCTTTTTGTAGAGAGGCCTGACAATGCCATATTTTAACCTGTCTGGAAAAATACCCTGAGTCAGTGATGCATTACATATGTGACTCAAAACATCAGTTGTAGTTGCTCCACACTGTGGAACAGCTGAGTTTTAGAAATGGCACATGAATGCTAAAGCATCAGGACACTGGACTCGGATTGATGAGGAGAAGCATTCTAGTCACTGTCGAGCGAACCTGATTAAGGTTTTGATTCCCTAAATCGCTCAACGCAAATTCCGGGGTTTTGAAGGACACAGACGGATTTTCTTTCCCCGTCCTAGCTTGTGCTCCGTTTCGCATGATCTCTTTGTCAAGAGGACATTCAAGGTTAGTCTCCCTATTCTTATGATACAGAGGGTAGTATCAATAAAACTGCGCATCAAGAGATATGGTTCAACGGGAAACTGAGGCTCTCTGTTTGGGGAGCCATGTCTCGTCGTTTTGGTAACATTGACAACTCACTCCATCGGTCCATGTCTTCGGGTATCGGAGACGTGGGTTTGTTTACTGTTCTTACCTGCGTGTAGAACCGGCTAAAGTAAACAGCAGAACTTTTCGCTCCGGGAGGAATTTAAAATCTGCTATGACAGCAAAAACCTGCCGACTTTCAAAAAATCTTTGTTGAACGTGTTAAATGTCAGCGAACGTTTCATTTTTATATAAAACGCGGCTGCCTGAAACTAAAGGGAAGAGTTGTTGCACTAAGAAAAAGAAAAAAACCACGTAGGAGAGAGAATAAAGACAGACAAAGACACATATACATGATTGTCTTTGTAACAATTTTTTTTTAAATTTTTCTCGTGTAGTGTAACTTAGACTAAACTGTAATGAAAAAATATAATGACTATCCAATTTTTACCAATCCGAGTAGTGTTAAAAGTAGAATAGCTGTTTCTGAGGAACAAATAAGTCATCAGTGTCTCTAATGCCAGTCTTAGGGACCAAAAGGTGCAAATTTCCAGGACGCACAACCGCAGGTTATTGGTTCTGGTCTGGGTCAAAAATTAGGTAGTCTTTTCGGTTTGCTTTGAGATCGTCGGAATTCGTGTGCTTCTTTCCAATATTCTTTATTTATAAAACTAAATGTACACTACTGACCATTAAAATTGCTACACCAAGAAGAAATGCAGATGATTAACGGGTATTCATTGGACAAATATATTATACAAGAACGGACATGTGATTACATTGTCACGCAATGTGGGTGCATAGATCCTGAGAAATCAGTACCCAGAACAACCACCTCTGGCCGTAATAACGGCCTTGATACGCCTGGGTATTGAGTCAAACAGAGCTTGGATGGCGTGTACAGGTACAGCTGCCCATGCAATTTCAACACGATACCACAATTCATCAGGAGTAGTGACTGGTGTATTGTGACGAGCCAGTTGCTCGGCCACCATTGACCAGACGTTTTAAATTGGTGAGAGATCCGGAGATTGTGCTGACCAGGGCAGCAGTCGAACGTTTTCTGTATCCATAAAGGCCCGTACAGGACCTGCAACATGCGATCGTGCATTATCCTGCTGAAATGTAGGGTTTCGCAGGGATCGAATGAAGGGTAGAGCCACGGGTCGTAACACATCTGAAATGTAACGCCCACTGTTCAAAGTGCCGTCAATGCGAACAAGAAGTGACCGAGACGTGTAACCAATGCCACCCCATACCATCACGCCGGGTGATACGCCAGTATGGCGATGACGAATACACGCTTCCATTGTGCGTTCACCACGATGTCGCCAAACACGGAAGCGACCGTCATGATGCTGTAAACAGAACCTGGATTCATCCGAAAAAATGACGTTTTGCCATTCGTGCCCGCAGGTTCGTCGTTGAGTACACTATCGCAGGCGCTCCTGTCTGTGATGCACCGTCAAGGGTAACCGCAGCCATGGTCTCCGAGCCGATAGACCATGCTGCTGCAAACGTCGTCGAACTGTTCGTGCAGATGGTTGATGTCTTGCAAATGTCCCCATCTGTTGACTCAGGGATCGAGACGTGGCTGCACGATCCGTTACATCCTTGCGAACAAGATGCCTGTCATCTTGACTGCTAGTGATACGAGGCCATTGGGATCCAACACGGCGCTCCGTATTACCCTCCTGAACCCACCGGTTCCATATTATGCTAACAGTCATTGGATCTCGACCAACGCGAGCAGCAATGTCGCGATACGACAAACCGCAATCGGGATAGGCCACAATCCGACCTTTATCAAAGTCGGAAACGTGATGGTACGCATTTCTTCTCCTTACAAGAGGGATCACAACAACGTTTCACCAGGCAACGCCGGTCAACTGTTGTTTGTGTATGAGAAATCGGTTGGAAACTTTCCTCATGTCAGCATGTTGTAGGTGTCGCCACCGGCCCCAACCTTGTGTGAATGCTCTGAAAAGCTAATCATTTGCATATCACAGCATCTTCTTCCTGTCGGTTAAATTTCGCGTCTGTAGCACGTCATCTTCGTGGTGTAGCAATTTTAATGGTCAGTAGTGTAGTATCAGAACGTATACATACATGTGAATAAAACGACTAAGAAGACGAAACGATAATTACGTACAAGGTGTAAGAAAGCGATGCAAACAAACTTTGAGGGTGAATTCTTCTCGGGTTATCAGTCGAGTGGTGCCGTCATCTTGTCGCAACGTTTCAATGATGACGCCACCACTCGACTGATAACCCGTGAAGAGTTCATGAGTGGAATACGTTGAGAAAGACGGGAATCGCACAAACTTCGAGGGGTTGTACAGCGTGTACTGAAGAAGAAATCGAGGGCGCAAATACACGTCTCGAAACGTCATGGACTGTCGATACAGCGAGCTGAAGTAAGGTCATTCGGCAGTGATGGCTCGGAGACCCCGAAGGGAAGGTTCAGCCGCCTAATTGGAAAGGTTTTTCCTACCTTTCGTGCCCACAGGCGCCTTATCTTCGCGAAGTGTGAAGGTTGTGCGTTTTATGCGCATCAGGCAAGTTTAGGCGATTGTAATGGGCGCATGTGCAGCGTGGTGTCATGTTTGTATTGGATAACGATGAGAGAAGAGAGAGATTGACACCCGATGCCGGCACACAGCCTACTCCTGTCGAATAGCACCAAGAGGGCCGCCGAGCTTAAAGTCCCTATCCGACGGATGGATCGCCATCAACAGTGTCACATGCCCTAACTTCATGGAACACTGCGGAGAGGTTCTGATTTTAATTCAGGACATCGACTCAAAGACTGGCGACCAGGGAGCACACGCCAGATGGACAGCAGCTAACTGTACGATGAATACCCAGGCTGTTACCCATCCAAGTACTGGCGACACTCGACATTGCTTAATTTCAGTGATCTGGCGAAACCAGTATATTCAACGAGGAAAGAACCTTGAGCTGCAGCTGGGCTGCTGATAAGCCAATCCTTCGTCGGAAAGCGCTAGTTTGTTCACTCACGTACCGCAAACATTGTTGTTGTGATGGTCGTGGAAGCGATGTGATCGCTGTCAGGCCAAAGGCGAGAAGTTACACTCGCGGTACGCCAGCGTGCAAACGCGTTGTTGTCCGAAGGGGTGTTCTAACGGGAAACACTGGGCCTGTAGCTTCGACGCCCCGTGGTATCGGTGAATGACGCTTTCGGACATGGGTTCCTATCGGCACCATGGTTTTCCAGGGAAGCAAACCAAACTCTGAGAGCCTGCGGCCACAGCCAGATTAGAACCAATAATCTCTTGGATGAATTATATTTAAAGAGGTGTGACGTGAGGTCACTGAAGAGCTGTGAGCCCATTTTGTGGCAGTGCTATAATGGATGATATAAAAATACGTGGGGGTCAAAGGTTGTGTGGTGACTACTTTCTTTAATGATACGTTGCGATTTGTACAGCATCAGTTTAATCTGAAAAAAAATCCGTAAAGAGCCACAAATGATACATAGCTCTTAACGGTAGGTAGCTGACCACTAAGAACAGATAGGAAATAAATCAAAGTACAATTATGAAAATATACCAAGGTTAAGGAAAACACGTCAAATTTCTTATGCATTAGATAATCCAAAATTGAATGATTACGATGGCTACAGGTACACCACGAGATGGCAGTAATGGGTGAGCATAAATACGTAAGACTTCATCATAATTATAAAGTCCCTTGAAGAATGACGAAGACACTACCTAGAGGCCGTGTATAATCACAAAATAATGTATGTCAAATCGAAAACCATAAAGTAACAGCTGTCTTAAACGCAAAAAACAATTTCATGTCGCATGGAAGAGAAGCCAACAGGAGAGATGGCCACGTGAACGTGGGAGGGGCCAATCTGTGGATCGGCAAGATGAATAAAGTTTTTATTGCAAGACACTTATGATTAAAATAGATATACATACATTGACAGCCTGTGCATCCACGTCAGGAAATATATTTACATTTTCTTTACACTTTTACAACGTAGACTTCATAGGCAACACTTCTCATTGGTGTAAAATGACGTCATTGGATGGTAAGAATTACAGCACACAATAGCAGCGACATATAGTAAATATACAATCTTACGTCAGTCAAGACATTCAGGTGTGGAAAGCTGCAGGTGTAGAGTGGATGGAGAAGGGGATAGCGGGATCTGTTGGAGAGGACTCTGACAAATGACAGATATGAATAAAAGAAACGCAATAACATATCTAGGTAGAATTAGAGAAACATGCCTACACTTTCATGTGCAGAAAATAATCCGTGGGTTAAAGACTAGAAGTAGTACAATATATGTTTCATGGACAATACTGGCCATTAATGTAAACAACATTAAAGTGGAAGGAATTACAGCAAACAATAATTGGAAGATACAAAACTTCATAGAAATAGTACAATCTGGGTTGCAGCATTGACCATTAACCTAAACTAACAATATTTTAGTAAAGCATGTAATATCAATGACATAAAGTGAACATAAAATCGTAAATTTGCCAGGGATCATTCAGATGAGGGAAGCTGCGGCTGGGGAGGGGGTGGGGGGAGAGACAGCAACGGAATCTACCGGAAACAAATTTGACGAATGACCGATATTAATGAAACAAGAATAATAACATATGTAGGTAGAACTGGAGGATCATGATCATACTTCCACGCACGTGAAGTAGCCCTGTAGGTCAAAAACCATTGAGTTAAATGAGTACATAGCAATAGTACAAAGTACGTTTCACAGGCAATACTGGTCATTAATGTACACTAACAACATTAAAATGGAAGAAGTTATAGCGCACGCAATTGTTGCCCTGGAGTGAACATAGGACAGTAAACAGCGGAAGGCCATCCAGGTAAGGCTAGAGGATGGGCGAAGAGGCGAACAGCGGCATCTGTCGAGAAAAAAGGTGATTCATGAGAGAATACGAAGTAAACCTATAGTATCATCTTTAATCATGCATGTAGAAATAGGCTCTGATGTCGATGTTACCGTTTCTTCGTAGAAATGTGACGCCTCACATCTGCTTTACGTCCGAGAGTTACTGAGATGAAACAGCTACAAATCTCACACAGCGCTTCCTGATCCGTACGTTCTTTCTTCACAAAAGATCGTTCTTTTGTGTAAGCATCCGAAAAATGACACTTTCTCTTTCCATCCTTAGGCATTTTCATTAGCTATGATAAGATAAAATTATTAAACGGTTAACAGTCGACAATAACATTTTAGTCATCGAAGTACACGTCACTACACGTTTCACGCCCTACATACCCGCAGTAAACACATCCAACATTACTAACTTGCACTCATAGTTAGTATTACACTACTGGCCATTAAAATCACTACTGACGTGCTACAGACGCGAAATTTAACCGACAGGAAGAAGATGCTGTGATATGCAAATGATTAGCTTTTCAGAGCATTCACACAAGGTTGGCGCCGGTGGCGACACCTACAACGCGCTGACATGAGGAAAGTTTCCAACCGATTTCTCATACACAAACAGCAGTTGACCGGCGTTGCCGAGTGAAACGTTGTTGCGATGCCTCGTGTAAGGAGAAGAAATGCGTACCATCAAGTTTCCGACTTTGATGAAGGTCGGATTGTAGCCTATCGCGATTGCGGTTTATCGTATCGCGACATTGCTGCTCGCGTTGGTCGAGATCCAATGACTGTTGGCAGTATATGGAATCGGTGGGTTCAGGAGGGTAATACGGAACGCCGTGCTGGATCCCAACGGCCTCGCATCACTAGCAGTCGAGACGACAGGCATCTTATCCGCATGGATGTAGCGGATCGTGCAGCCACGTCTCGATCCCTGAGTCAACAGATGGGGACGTTTGCAAGACAACAACCATCTGCACGAACAGTTCGACGACGTTTGCAGCAGCATGGACTATCAGCCCGGAGACCATGGCTACGGTTATCCTTGACGCTGCATCACAGACAGGAGCGCCTGCGATGGTGTACTCAACGACGAACCTGCGTGCACAAATGGCAAACCGTCATTTTTTCGGATGAATCCAGGTTCTGTTTACAGCATCATGATGGTCGCATCCATGTTTGGCGACATCACGGTGAACGCACAATGGAAGCGTGTAATCGTCATCGCCATACTGGCGTATCACCTGGCGTGGTGGTGTGGGGTGCCATTGGTTACACGTCTCGGTCACCTCTCGGTCGCATTGACGGCACTTTGAACAGTGGACGTTACATATCAGATGTGTTACGACCCGTGGCTCTACCCTTCATTCGATCCCTGCGAAACCCTACATTTCAGCAGGATAATGCACGACCGCATGTTGCAGGTCCTGCACGGGCCTTTCTGGACACAGAAAATGTTCAACTGTTGTCCTGGCCAGGACATTCTCCAGATCTCTCACCAATTTAAAACGTCTGGTCAAGGGTGACCGAGCAACTGCCTCGTCACAATACCCCAGTCACTACTCTTGATGAACTGTGGTATCGTGTTGAAATTGCATGGGCAGCTGTACCTGTACACGCCATCCAAGCTCTGTTTGACTCAATGCCCAGGCGTATCAAGGCCGTTATTACGTCCAGAGGTGGTTGTTCTGGGTACTGATTTCTCAGGATCTATGCACTCAAATTGCGTGAAAATGTAATCATATGTCAGTTCAAGTATAATATATTTGTCCAATGAATACCCGTTAATCATCTGCATTTCTTCTTGGTGTAGCAATTTTAATGGCCAGTAGTGTACATTTAGAAAGAATAGTCTTATCAGATCGTCATTAAGATGGGAACTGCCCGATTCTTCCGCGTGGCGCTGCTTGATTAGTCCCAGCCCCGTACTACTGGAGAAGTCTGGTATTTACTGGAATCATGGCGCTAGATCTAGAAGGTGCTTGCATCGTCGTTACAGGATACAACATGCAACTCTGTCTGTGGGACAACCTTGTATACATAAACTTGCTGATATAAATAAAACTAATTGAGGCTGCATTTACATATTGCGCTAATAGATGGCGTTACTTGAGTACATGAGCCAAGCTCGTAATCGCATTTTATAAAATCGGGACAAAATAGGGTCATGTCGGGACAAGAAGGTCGTCACAACGGCGACGGTCCCTGTATATCGGGACGAATGGCAACCTCATCCCCCCCCCCCCCCCCCCATATCTACAGGGTGTTACAAAAAGGTTCGGCCAAACTTTCAGGAAACATTCCTCACACACAAATAAAGAAAAGATGTTATGTGGACATGTGTCCGGAAACGCTTAATTTCCATGTTAGGGCTCATTTTAGGTTCGTCAGTCACCTACGCTCAATGGAGCACGTTATCATGATTTCATACGGGATACTCTACCTGTGCTGCTAGAACATGTGCCTTTACAAGTACGACACAACATGTGGTTCATGCACGATGGAGCTCCTGCACATTTCAGTCGAAGTGTTCGTACGCTTCTCAACAACAGATTCAGTGACCGATGGATTGGTAGAGGCGGACCAATTCCATTGCCTCCGCGCTCTCCTGGCCTCAACCCTCTTGACTTTCATTTATGGGGGCATTTGAAAGCTCTTGTCTACGCAACCCCGGTACCAAATGTAGAGACTCTTCGTGCTCGTATTGTGGACGGCTGTGATACAATACGCCATTGTCCAGAGCTGCATCAGCGCATCAGGGATTCCATGCGACGGAGGGTGGATGCATGTATCCTCGCTAACGGAGGACATTTTGAACATTTCCTGTAACAAAGTGTTTGAAGTCACGCTGGTACGTTCTGTTGCTGTGTGTTCCCACTCCATGATTAATGCGATTTGAAGAGAAGTAATAAAATGAGCTCTAACATGGAAAGTAAGCGTTTCCGGACACATGTCCACATAACATATTTTCTCTCTTTGTGTGTAAGGAATGTTTCCTGAAAGTTTGGCCGTACCTTTTTGTAACACCCTGTATAGCCGAGCCTGAGGGCACGCGCGTAGTTACTTCTGCACCTATCGATGATTGTCCGTCCAAGATATGATGCTACGTTCCCCCTCCGAGAGTACAGTTACGTGATTGTGGAGATTACGTGTAGGATGTAGTAAGACGGGCGCGTGGTATCGACCAGCTGGGCCGCCCTGCTGGGGCGTACGTGACCCGCGGCACGTGCCTGTCTGTCTGGCTGGCTGGCTGGCGCTGAGCGCTGACCCGCCCACAGCCCGGCGGCGGCGAGCTGGCTGCGCCGCGCCTCCACCCTGCCGAGCGCACACCTCGCTGCAGGCGACGTGCCGCATCTCTTTCTTGTCGGGCAGCCGGTCTAGTCGCATAGCTCGTGTCGGGAAACTGAAAGACCGCATGCTCGAATTCCGATCGAACCAAGGCATTTTCATTTCGCTTCTAACCTAGCTTTTACATCGCAATGGTTTGAAGATTCGCCACGAACGACACGTCATTCGGATTCCGTATTAAACAGTAATCCCTATTCCCTTGTAAAATTCCTGGGTCGGGTTAGGGTCACACAAGTCGCCGAAATGGAGTCCAATGGAAAAACGCCAAGCAGGCCGTTGAGATACATGGAATTATTATTATCATCTATTTCCTAATGTGGGTACGTATCGTTTGAGACTCTTGCAGTAGGGTAGAGCGTAGCTCACATCCACACTCGCCTATTCTAATGTACTTTTTCCATCGTGCTCTAAATCAACGCGGGTAGATTAGAATTGTGTACCGGATAGGGGATTCGAATCGCGAGCTTCATCTTTCGTGGTTAATACAATAGCCAGCCGGCCGAAGTGGCCGTGCGGTTAAAGGCGCTGCAGTCTGGAACCGCAAGACCGCTACGGTCGCAGGTTCGAATCCTGCCTCGGGCATGGATGTTTGTGATGTCCTTAGGTTAGTTAGGTTTAACTAGTTCTAAGTTCTAGGGGACTAATGACCTCAGCAGTTGAGTCCCATAGTGCTCAGAGCCATTTGAACCAACCAATACAATAGCCAGATGGGTATCCAGGCAGGACACACGTTTTGTCCTCGCAGCTTCAGTTCTGCCAGTAGCCTACCTCTTTCCTATTATCATAGTTTCAAGATGTTTTGCTGCATACCTTGCTGGACTGATACTCACGGCGGGAAAGACATTGAAAGATATAGTCGACTCCCGATAATCTGAAGTTCAAGGGACTCCAGAAACTGTTCGAACAGTTAAAAATTCCAGAATGATATTTTCACTCTGCAGCGGAGTGTGCGCTTATATGAAACTTCCTGGCAGACTAAAACTGTGTGCCGGACCGAGACTCGAACTCGGGACCTTTGCCTTTCGCGGGCAAGTGCTCTACCAACTGAGATACCCAAGCACGACTCACGCCCCGTCCTCACAGCTTTACTTCCGCCAGTACCTCGTCTTCTATCTTCCAAACTTTATAGAAGCTCTCCTGCGAACCTTGCAGAACTAGCACTCCTGTTTTAATCTGCCAGGAAGTTTAATATAAGCGCTCGCTCCGCTGCAGAGTGAAAATCTCATTCTGTAAACATTCCCCAGGCTGTGGCTAAGCCATGTCTCCGCTATATCCTTTCTTTCAGGAGAGCTAGTTCTGCAAGGTTCGCAGGAGAGCTTCTGTAAAGTTTGGAAGGTAGGAGACGAGGTACTGGCAGAAGTAAAGCTGTGAGGGCGGGGCGTGAGTCATGCTTGGGTAGCTCAGATCACGCCAGCACGGTAGCTCAGCGTGATCCGTCAGAGGGGATAACTGCCACCTGTAATAAAAAAACTGAGTGAACGCATCAACGAACAACCTGAACGGGTGTCATCGGACGTCTGTCCCGAACGAATAAATAAAAAATAATAATAAAATAATAAAAATGATCAACTTGAATGGATATCTTGTGACGTCCGCCCAGACCATAACGCAACGAACAATAGCGAAAAAAAAAAGATTGTAGAGTACTTGCCCGCGAAAGGCAAAGGTCCCAAGTTCGAGCCTCGGTCCGGCACACAGTTCTAATCATCCAGGAAGTTTCGGTTAAGAATTCTATTAAACAAAATTTTGGTTGATCATGATGGATCGAAATAACTATGTGAAGTTAAAAAATAGTTCCATAATATTAACAACGATAATTTCATTTACAAATGGAAGCAGGAGCTACGTACTACATAAACATTTACATCTATACACCAGTGGGTACTTTGTCTGTCACTGTCACCTTCCCCCCTTTCCTGTTGCACTCGCGTATACTTCGTGGGAAAAACAATTGCTGGTAAGCCTCTGTGTGAGTTCGAATCTCTGCAATTTTACCTTCACTGTCTTTTCGCGATATATGTATATAGGAGGAAGCAATATATAGGTTGACTCTTCTAGCAGGATTCTGCACTTCTCTTCTTTCATTTCTTTGAACAATTCATTTGTTACCGATACCTTTTTTCTGTAGGTGCGCTTCTTTGATGTTATTTGTACAACTGGTTATGTACGTTATAAATCGTTCAGTAAACAAACGCCTGGCGCAAAGAGGTGACGACAGAACAATTCGAATTACAGAGTATTAGGTAGCCGCTGACGTCGATTAATACAGGCGACTTGGTCATGGGATACCGACATGCACATACGCAGAGGGCGGTAGTATCGCGTTCGCAAGGTATAACAGGGCAGCACATTGGCGGAGCTGTCATTCGTACTCAGCTGATTCGTGCGGAAAGTTTGCCGATGTGACTAAGGCCGCACGATAGGAATTAAGAGACTTACAAGGGAACCTCCTCATCGCACCCCCTCAGATTTAGTTATAAGTTGGCACAGTGGATAGGCCTTGAAAAATTGAACACAGATCAATCGAGAAAACAGGAAGAAGTTGTGTGGAACTATGAAAAAATAAGCAAAATATACAAACTGAGTAGTCCATGTGCACGATGGGCAACATCAAGGAGAGCAAGAGCCCAGGAGCGCCATGGTCCCGTGGTTAGCGTGAGCAGCTGCGGGACGAGAGGCCCTTGGTTCAAGTCTTCCCTCGAGTGAAAAGATTATTTTTGCGAAGTTATGATCTGTCCGTTCTTTCATTTACGTCTCTGTTCACTGTAATAGGTTTAGTGTCTGTGTTTTGCGAACACACCGCAAAACCGTGCGATTAGTAGACGAAAGGACGTGCCTCTCCAATGGGAACCGAAAACATTTGATCGCCAGGTCATAGGGCAACCGATTCCTCCACAGGAAAACAGTCTGATATATTCTATACGACACTGGTGACGGCATGTGCGTCACATGACAGGAATATGTTGTCGACCCACTACCTTGACCGATTTAGGTTCTCTTGTGGATGTGATAATCACTCCCAAAGAGGTGATGAATACATAAAAGTTTGTCACATAAACTGCATCAAATTAATGCAACAGTTTCACAGTCGCACAGTTTTCCCTGTGCTGTGTCAAAAGATATGTTTTTAACGTTTTCAAATTTTTCCGTGCGTAGACCGTCAAATCCTGCATATGTCCAAGCAAATCTGAACATGTCCTGGAATTTTGGAGAGCGAAGTTGATTATATAAAAAAATTAAACTTTTCGATCGAGGGAAGACTTCAACCAAGGACCTCTCGTCCCGCAGCTGCTCACGCTAACCACGGGACCACGGCGCTCCTGGGCTCACATTGTCCTTGGTGTTGCCTATTGTGCACATGGACTACTCAGTTTGTATATTTTGCTTGTTTTTTCATAGTTCCACACAACTTCTTCCTGTTTTCTCGATTGATCTGTGTTCAGTTTTTAAAGGCCTATCCACTGTGCCAACTTATAACTAAATCTGAGGGGGGTGCGATGGGGAGGTTCTCTTGTTAGAACGTAGAATGCTGATTGGAGCTAGATGCAGGAGACATTCCGTTTCCGAAATCGTTAGCGAATTCAGTATTCCGAGATCCAAAATGTCAAGAGTGCACCGATAATACCAAATTTCCGGCATTGCTTCTCACCACGGAAACGCAGTTGCCTACGGCCTTCTCGTAACGACAGACAGCAGCGGCGTTTGCGTACAGTTTTCAGTGCTAACAGACAAGCAACACTGCAGAAATAACAGCAGAAATTAGTGTCGAACGTACGAGGAACGGATCCGTGGAGACAGTGAGGTGAAATGTGGCATTAACGACCGACGTGAGTGCCTTTGCTAACAGCACTACATCGCCTGCAGCGCCTCTCCTGCGCCTGTGAATCTCGGTCGGAGCCTAGACGATTGGAAAATTGTGGCCTGTTCAGATCTGATTTCAGTTAGAAAGAGCTGATGCTGGGGTTCGAGTGTGGCGTTGACCCCACGAAGCCATGGACCCAAGTTAACAAGCCACTGTGCTAGCTGGCGGTGGCACCATAACGGTGTGTTTACATGGAATGGAGTGGGTCTTCAATCCAGCTGAAACGATCATTGACCGTAAATGGTTATGTTCGGCTACTTAAAGACCATTTTCAGCCATTCGGGGACTTAATCTTCCAAAACAACGATGCAGTGTCACCGGGTCACTATTGTACGCGATTGGTTTGAAAAAAATTGTGCACAATTAGAGTGAATGGTTTGGCCACTCAGATGCCCCGATATGAATCCCATCGAGCACTTATCGGACGTAATCGAGAGGTCAGTTCGTGCACAACATCTTGCACCGGCAACACTTTCACAATTATGGAAGGCTGTAGAAGCAGTGGCTCACTATTTCTGCAGGGGCTTCAAATTCAAATGGTTCAAATGGCTGTGAGCACAATGGGACTTAACTTCTGAGGTCAACAGTCCCCTAGAACTTAGAACTACTTAAACCTAACTAAACTAAGGACATCACACACACCCATACCCGAGGCAGGATTCGAACCTGCGACCGCAGCAGCAGCGCGGTTCCAGACTGTAGCGCCTAGAACCGCTCGGCCACAACGGCCGGCGCAGGGGCTTCCAACGACTTGTTGAGTCCATGCCACGTCGAGCAGGGCAAAAGGAGGTCCGACACGATACTAGGAGGTATCCCACGACTTTTGTCACCTCGGTGTTCAGAGCTTTTACGAGAGGTCTGTCATGACAATCAATTCGCTGACTGTTCTTTCCGTATATACGTTAACGGAAGACAGAGAAAATGTTGAAGAAATGGTTGCACGATTGTTCATTTCAGGAAGGGTTTGATTAGTTATACCACAGAACTAAACCGAGGATATTGTTGGTAATGAAGAGAGTTATAATAGTGGAAAGCTACATTCGACGAACATAATATTATTTATAATCATGTAATGACTTCATATTTTCTTTCGACACCTTTCCTCACAAGCGTCTTCTAACGAAACTCCGTGCCTACGGAGTATCGCCTCACTTGTGCGACTGGATTCGTGATTTCCTGTCACAAAGGCCACAGTTCGTGGTAATAGACGTAAAGTGATCGAGTAAAACAGAAGTAATATCCGGCGTTCCCCAAGGAAGTGTTATAGGCCTTCTATTGTTCCTGATCTATATTAACGACATAGGAGACAATATGAGTAGCCGTCTTAGATTGTTTGCAGATGATGCTGTCATTTACCGTCTTGTAAAGTCATCAGATGATCAAAACGACTTGCAAGATGATTTAGATAATATATCTGTATGGTGCGAAAAGTGGCAATTGACCCTGAATAAAGCAAAGTGTGAAGTTATTCACATGAGTACTGAAAGAAATCAGCTACATTTCGATTACGCGATAAGCCACACAAATCTGAAGGCTGTAAATTCAACTAACTACTTAGGGATTACAATTAAAAATTAATCTAAACTGGAACGATCACATAGATAATATTGTGGGTAGAGAAAAGCAAAGACTGCGATTCATTGGCAGAACACTTAGAAAGTGCAACAAGTCTACCAAAGAGACTGCTTACACTACGCTTGTCCGCCCTATTCTGGAGTATTGCTGTGTGGTGTGGGATCCGCATCAGGTGGGACTGACGGATGACATCGAAAAAGTACAAAGAAGGGCAGCTCGTTTTGTATTATCACGAAATAGGGGAGATAGTGTCACAGACATGATACGCGAATTGGAGTGGCAATCATTAAAACAAAGGTGTTTTGCGTTGCGACGGGATCTTCTCACGAAATTTCAATCACCAGTTTTGTCTTCCGATTGCGAAAACATTCTGTTGGCACGCACCTACATAGGGAGAAATGAAACATTTATCAGGAATATGCCCTATGAAACCTACAACTAACAGTGAAATTAGTGATATTCAGGCTCGTTCAGAAAGGCGCAGGTAGTCCTTCTCACACATCTGCATTACTAAACAAGCCTGAATCAAGGTCCAAGTTGCAGGTTACCTATGTAACGGCTTCCAGAGCAACAGAAATTTGATTTTCAATATTTTATTCAGTAACTGATTGAATTTAAAAACATTAAAATTCAGTCATAATCTGTTCATTAAGAGCTATAATCTTATGTTAAAGGTTTAACACAATAAGTCAACCATTAGAGTTAGAAAACGTGTATACGTCTTGAAGCATCACAACTCGTGGAGCGTAAATTACTCAGACTATATTCATCCAGTGCTTGACAATGAGAGCACGTAGGGACCTGCAACAAACTTTATACATACTTTCAAACATTTACAGCTGCAACAAACTTTATACATACTTTCAAACATTTATAGACCTTTTTCTCGCTGACAACCCCCACAAAATGAAGGGAGGAAAAACGTTTTTATCACTTACGATATTTTCGTAGTTCATGTAGTAAAACTGACGCATCAGGCATAACGTTTTAATTTATGACTTCTTAACTAATAACTATTCGAATAACATTTTTCATAAAGTATCCACTTGTATCACTGAACGTCTTTGCAAAATTATATCAGTGTACGACACAGTTCTGGTGATACTACTAGGGGTATGATTGCTTAAAGAATCCGGGGTGCGGGTTTACTGATGGTCTGAGACTGAGGTGGAGCTGGAACTGGAATGAATAGTACTGCTACACTACGTGTCCTCCTGTACCGATTACTTCCGAGGTATTATAGTAGAATGGTAGCGGTGAAAATCGAAATATTGTTCAACAATTTTTAGACATTTTTACTACTCTTTATTCATATTTCACACTTCCAATAGCAGTAAATGTATTTTCTAAAGGGTTTTATGTGTCGGTATTTGGCTGATGGAATGTTAAGTGTACGCTTCCCATCACACGGCGTACGCATCCGCATCAGAGCTAGGAGAACCTAAGCGGCGACGAGAGAGAAATATGGCTCGCTGCTCATACAGAAATAGACGTCTCCCAGTGGGAGTGTCTGAGCATGTGACGCGAGACAAAGCCGTCACGGAAGTGTCGCAGGGGAACTACAACTGGGGAATCCAGCGCTTCCGCCGGCGCTATCCTTAGAAGCAATCTCAATGAGAGCACGTATCTATGTTTTACGTAAATACCATTGCTTTAAAAGATAATGTCAATTCTTTAAAAGAATAATAATTTGCTTACCATGTATTTTTCAGCTCCTTTGCAGTTTTTAGCCTTGGTAATGGTGGTTCAGTTCCGTAACCGTGGATTAAATTACTAAGAAATACAGCAACCGGTTACTATTTATGTAGTTTTATTTGTACAGAGACGCGTTTTTGAAGTTTTACCCATCATCAGCTGGTGCAATACATTTATACATTATCATTATGACGTTTCTTATCGACCACATTTTGAATGATATAGCTGACCTGTGTAAAATAACAGCCCATTTACTTATTACTTTCCCCGAATTGTGCATTTGCATTTAATTAATAGTTAGAGACAGTTATTCTCTTCCGGTATAAATAAATGTAAATGTCGTGTGACTAGTGCCTCCCGTCGGGTAGACTGTTCGAAGGGTGCAAGTTTCTCGATATGACGCCACTTCGGCGACTTGCGCGTCGATGGGGATGAAATAATGATGATTAGGACAACACAACACCGAGTCGGGAATCGAACCCGGGTCCATAGGATTGACATTCTGTCGCGCTGACCACTTTTTTCCGTTGTTGATCATGGTGTTTGGTCGTTGCGGACGTCACATGACATCCTTTCAAGTTCGTTTGTTGATCCGTCCATTCAATTTTTTTATTACAGAGTCCAACCAGCTCTCTTACCGAATACGCTGAGCTACCGTGCCGGCTCTGTATGAATAAACGCATACACTATCTGAGCGGAAGAATCCGGAGAGACCAATGTGATGCGGTTTTGTCCACTAGATGTCACGAGAGGCTGGCCCGCCAGCATAAAAGGAGGTGAAGAGTATTGCGTTGTCAACAGAGAAGAAGTAACAACAGAATGGATAGGTCAGAAGAGCTCAAAAAGTGGCTTGGGAAGTGGAGTACTCATCGGACGTCGCCTGTGTAACAGATTCATTACGGAAATTTCCACCCTTCTAAAACTGCCCAAGTCGATAATTGGTGACGTGATTGTGAAGTGGTAATGGGCAGGAACAACCACAGATAACTAAGACCAGACAGATCTCATGTAATCGGGCGGTGTGGCCGAGCGGTTCTAGGCGCTCCAGTCTGAAACCGCGCGACTGCTACGGTCGCAGGTTCGAATCCTGCCTCTGGCATGGATGTGTGTGATGTCCTTAGATTAGTTAGGTTTAAGTAGTTCAAAGTTCTAGGGGACTGATCCAGTGATTAGGACGCTTGAGGTGGAGTTAAGAGCTATGCCACTGGACAGTGGGTAAACTAGAAACGAGTGGATTGGTCACTCACGCCTTACTCTGTGACAATCCGACGGAAGGGTTTGGGTTTGGCGAATAGCTGGAGAACGTTTTGCGCCATAATGTGCATTCCCGACAGTGAAGTGTGGAGGCTCTGGTGTTGCGGTATGGGGGTATTTTTCACGGTTAGGTGTGGTCCCATTATCGCACTTAAAAAGGCTGAATTCAGAAAGATGTGAATACATTTTACAGCATTGTGTACTGCGTGCAGTAGAAGAACAGTTCGGAGACCTTGATCATATCAGCTTGACAGTGCACCCCGTGTTAAAGCAGCATCCGTAGTGCAATAGTTTGTGGAAAATAATATTCCTGAAATCAAGTGGTCTGCCCATGGAGTCCCGAGTTGAATCCAATGGAACAGCGTTGGAATGAGTTGGAATGGCGACTTCACTCCAGACCCAAGCGCCCAACATCACTAACTTTTCTAGTTTCGGCTCTTGACGAAGAATGGGTTGCCATCCCTCCACTAACAGTCACGTGACTCACAGAAAACGTCCCCAGCAGAATTCGAGCAACCGTAAAGACAAAGGGTGGGCACACTCCATATTAACATCCGCTAACTAGTGTCCCCACATTATTGATCAGATAATGCAATTGGCACTTGGTGAATGCTGAGCTGAATCAGAGCTCAGTGAAGTATATGTGCTACACTTGCAAATGCTAAAATGGAACTCCTAACGTGGTAGATAAAAGGATTGCATATTGCATAGGGCAGCTGCAGCATTCAAACTCCAGTCCGAAAAAACGTTGTTCTAACGATGACAGTATTGCATCACGCCAATTGAAAGTGGCAGATAATGCATCTTGACATACAAAGTGACAATTATTGAACTATATGAAAAAAATTTGTAACGAACTACGACGTCCACACACTTTATTCAACATGTAAACGTCAGTACAGATATTCGGATTTAGGTTATGACATGTTCGATATGCCTGACATCATTGGCGATGATGTGGCGCAGACGAATAGCGAAATTCTGCATAACCCGCTGAAGTGTCGGACCGTCGATGACCTCCTGAATGACTGTTTTCAGCTCGGCAATGGTTTTGGAGTTATTGCTGTACACCTTGTCTTTAATATAGCCCCACAAAAAGGAGCCGCATATGTTCAGATCCGCAGGACGTGGCAGCCAATCGAGGCTCATGCCAGTGGCCTCTGGGTACTCCGAAGTCAGAATGCGGTCCCCAAAGTGCTCCTCCAGGACATCAAACACTTTCCTGTTTCTATGAGGTCGAGCTCTGTCTTGCATGAACCGCGTCTTGTCGACATCAGGGTCACTTTGGATATTGGGGAAAAATCATCTTCCAAAACCTTAATGTACCGTTCGTTGGTCACCGTGCCATCAAGGAATATCGCACCGATTATTCTGTCACTGGACACTGCACACCACACGGTCACCCGTTGATGGTTAAGAGACTTCTCGATCGCGAAATGCGGATTCTCAGTCCCCCAGATGCGCCAAGTCTGCTTTCTGACGTACCCATCAAATGGAAGTGGCCGACAACAAGACGCGTGCGTATGCGCATACTAATTCCCATCATGCCCCGCGGCCAACCGCGCATTTTGAGCGTCCTAACGCAAACCGTTCAGAAGTTATGGCGATTTTATTTCATACAGTTCAATAATGACTGGAATACGCTCTTTCAAATTCTGAAGGTGGCAGGGGTAAAATACAGGGAGCGAAAGGCTATTTACAATTTGTACAGAAACCAGATGGCAGTTATAAGAGTCGAGTGACATGAAGGGGAAGCAGTGGATGGAAAGGGAGTGAGACAGGGTTGTAGTCTCTCCCCGATGTTATTCAATCTGTATATTGAGCAAGCAGTGAAGGAAACAAAAGAAAAATTCGGAGTGGGTATTAAAATCCATGGAGAAGAAATAAAAACTTTGAGGTTCGCCGATGACATTGTAATTCTGTCAGAGACAGCAAAGGACTTGGAAGAGCAGTTGAACGGAATGGACAGTGTCTTGAAAGGAGGGTATAAGACGAACATCAACAAAAGCAAAACGAGGATAATGGAATGTAGTCGAATTAAATCGGGTGATACTGAGGGAATTAGATTAGGAAATGAGAAACTTAAAGTAGTAAAGGAATTTTTCTATTTGGGGAGCAAAATAACTGATGATGGTCGAAGTCGAGAGGATATCAAATATAGACTGGCAATGCAAGGAAAGCGTTTCTGAAGAAGAGAAATTTGTTAACATCGAGTATAGATTTAAGTGTCAGGAAGTCATTTCTGAAAGTATTTGTATGGAGTGTAGCCATGTATGGAAGTGAAACATGGACGATAAATAGTTTGGACAAGAAGAGAATAGAAGCTATTGAAATGTGGTGCTACAGAAGAATGCTGAAGATTAGATGGGTAGATCACATAACTAATGAGGAAGTATTGAATAGGATTGGGGAAAAGAGAAGTTTGTGGCACAACTTGACTAGAAGAAGGGATCGGTTGGTAGGACTTATGTTGAGGCATCAAGGGATCGCCAATTTAGTATTGGCGGGCAGCGCGGAGGGTAAAACTCATAGAGGGAGACCAAGAGATGAATACACTAAGCAGATTCAGAAGGATGTTGGTTGCAGTAGGTACTGGGAGATGAAGAAGCTTGCACAGGATAGAGTAGCATGGAGAGCTGCATCAAACCAGTCTCAGGACTGAAGACCACAACAACAACAGTTCAATAATTGTCTCCCTGTAAAGAAAGCTACAGAGGAAGTATCTGGTTGCTGTATTTCTTTAAAAAAATGGCTCTGAGCACTATGGGGCTTAACAGCTGAGGTCATCAGTCCCCTAGAACTTAGAACTACTTAAACCTATCTAACCTAAGGACATCACACACATCCATGCCCGAGGCAGCATTCTAACCTGTGACCGTTGTGGTCGCGCGGTTCCAGACTGAAGCGCCTAGAACGGCTCGACTTATTTCTTCAAATAAGTGTTTAATTCGACCAAATACATTTCGGTTTCTTTAAAACTATTAGTAACGTTCGTTGTGACTATTATGGTTCCGTGCATCACAAACAGTTTGAAAACTATACAGTACATTTCTCACCGCTAATTTTAGCTTTGCAACAGGCATAGTTGTCATCTCCTTGCACAGCGGAAGTCTGTTCTGAAAACACTGACGTCAATTTTTTGGTACAAATAGCACTGCGCAACATATTAATTACGTTTATGAGTGGAATAGTTTGCTGTACAAAGATTCTAGTCGGGTTCAGCAACGCAAAAGCTGTCGTTTCAATGCTTCAGCGTTTACTCGCGCGTTTGGTATGATTTATGGGTGATGTAATAGTCCTTTGTTAAATTCCTTCTTATGCGTTGGGGTCAGAACGACACCTAGTCAGCACGGCACTCTCCCAGCTGTTACTCCTGGTTTTCGAAACCAAAATCTCAACTTCTCCCTGAATAGCTCCTCACCGTCAATAAAGAAATCAATTTTCATCTGTTGATTATATCCCCTCGGTCTCTTTTACATCCTTTCTGTTCTTAAGCAACTATCTTGTTACCTTTTATATTATTGCGAGACGGAATGGATTACTTACTTACTTACTTGCCAGTTATTTGATATGAAAGGTTTGTTGTCTTTTATGTTCTCGATTATCTCTGTATCACTGAGTGCTAAACCTGTTGCTGTCCTCTTTGATGAGGCTATGCGACGGTATCTTCGTACCAAATCACACGTATTTCGTTGGTTTCACCCTGAGAGTTTCATTGCGCTTGGCTAATTCAGCAAATATTTAGACTCTATCTAGACCGTGGTTTGAAGAAAAGCAGTTAACTGTTTGCTACCCAAAACATTCGGCAACAGGCCAATATTTCATCAGTTCTTCGAAATAATAACAAACTTGTATAAATTTATGGCGCATGTTTCTTTCTCATACGTGTTTTTATTTGGTCTAATGGCGCATGTTACTTTGTCCATAGGAACACTCAGAAAACGGAAGAGGTGCTGCAGTGGTGAAGCACTGTTTGTGTGGTCCTAAAGTACCGGGTTAAAATTACAGAGTTTCTCACAAGGTCACCAAGGTTCATCATTACAAAGCGTCAAAGATTTGTCAAATTCAAAGGCACTATGTCACTTAAGTATAGGAACGATGGATAATGCGATTCTGTTACTGATGTGGATGTATCAGATGTTCGTAGAATTTCTATGTACCTTTACATGCTGATAACATTTTTCAGCTGAGATTAGCTACGTCGCCAATTAATGTGCCAATTAGTTTGGACTATACGCTTCATTTGAAGATCACCGACGGCTGTCTTATCACACCCGAAACAAAAGGTACGAGAGACTTTGAACCAACACAGCTTTAGTCAGCACTGCAGATAATCATTCAATGAAAAGATCGCCGGCCGGATTGGCCGAGCGGTTCTAGGCGCTTCAGTCTGGAACCGCGCGACCGCTACGGTCCCAGGTTCGAATCCTGCCTCGGGCATGGATGTGTGTGATGTCCTTAGGTTAGTTACGTTTAAGTAGTTCTAAGTTCTAGGGGACTGATGACCTCAGATGTTAAGTCCCATAGTGCTGAGAGCCATTTGAGCCATTTTTTGAATGAAAAGATCAACAAAATTCCCCTAACTCTTTATTTGATGTGTTTCTTGACTTTAAGTTCAATAACTCTATGTAAGTTATACGACTCCCTTGTAAAAGCTTTTTTACAAAAACGTGAATGGGAAGTTACTGCCGTAATAAAACTCAAAAAACTAACTACTAAAACTGTGGATAATTGAATTCTTGAGCTGATAGAAGGAAATAGGGCCGGTCAGAGCACAATCGGAACAGCGGAAGCAGTGGCAATGAAGTCATGAATAATTCAGGAAAACGCCAGCTTATCAGCTAAAGAAGAAAATTTAAGAATCCAAATAATGACATTGTAAGGAGTCAGTACAGGCTGCCTAAGAGTGACATTACCCCCGTAACTGCAAACAGGCAAGAACTGAGTGAATGAGAGAGACATCTAAAGGTATCGTGAAATAGATGATCACAGGAAAATCGACGCGGTGTGTTAGAAAATTAAACGTAATGTTGGAGCATGAATCGATGATATACCTTTGAAGCCACTAAAATCTTTCAGAAGTACAGTATAACAACTAGAATGTTATTTGAATTGGCATCAGTAAGTATTAAATAGGGAGATCTATCAGATTTCCGTAATTTCACTGTCGTCACATTAAGAGAGAAGACACTAGAGAACAAGTGTGGCAACTACTGAAAGATCATGGCGACGTATCATTCTCGTATACGTTGACCAGAGTAATTCACAAGAGAAGAGAGGGTAAAACTGGAGATACAAGGGATAAACATAAGGTCATTTTCAGAAACAGAAAATATACCATAGAAGCAATTCTGAATTTAGTAACGAACGAATATTGAAAAAACATGATACCGAGCCATTTTGGACACAGAAGAGCTTAAAGCCTGTCGGGTGGTATGAAATGTTCACCGTTCTGCGATTAGTGTGCAAGATCCAAATGAGAATAAAAATAGCAGATAAAGAAAGGAAGTTCGTGTTAGGAAGTGTTTAAGGGAAACGTTTGTTAAGCGCAGGAAACAGGGCAGTTAGATGGGGGTAGGGGCGGTACGTGAAGGCCCAAACAATGGCAAGATCTATCCGAAAAGTGAATGAAGAGTTTGATATAGAAGAAGAAGAAGGTAATCCGCACCGTTCGTTAACTTGTATGTCGAAGAGGCACTGAAAAAAGTGTAAGAAAATTTCATAAGAGGAATAAAAGTGCAAACCGGGAAGGTAATGAATGCATGAAATAAATAAAGAATACCAACGCCAAATTCGCAGACGATATTGTGCTTCCAGCCAAAAGAAGGAATACTGTGCTTACAAGACCTGACGAACTGAATGATCAGCACCCTTAGCAGACAGTATCGCTCAAGTATAAACACAGGCAAGGCAAAAATGACGAAGAACAGTTTCAATGAGAAAAGCAAACTGCTTAATATCAAAATAAAGGAAGAATTCTCATGCCAAGACAGAACAAGGTGGCCCAGTGATACGACACGGATCCGCATTCGAGAGGAGGGCGGTTCAGATCTCCATACAGCTATCCAATTTTAAGATTTCCGTGATTTCCCTAAACCGCTCAAAGTGAATAATACAGCTCCGTTGACATTAAATATTGATTTGAAATTGAGAAAGCAATTCCTAAAGGATAGCCTCGAGCTCAGAACGGTATGAACGTGAAAAACAAAGCACGGGAAATTCGGGTAGAAGAAACGGAAAGCGTTTGAAATGTGATGCTATAGAAGACTGTAAAAGATTAAGAGGAGAGATAAGATAAGTAGAGATTACGCACTGAAATGAAAACGCGACGAAAGAAGTCCGTGGAGCAACGTTACCAGAAGGCAACTCCTAAGTTATACAGGAAGAGTCAACTTCGCGTTGGAAGGAGCGTAGAGGGGACCAATCGTAGGGGCAGACAGAAACCAGAATATACTTAGCAGCTTATATAGGACGTTGGCAGTAAGTCACGTAGATATGTAAGACAGCGCAAGATAGACGGAGGCGGGGGACGGCTCCAAACCAGTCGAAAGGCTGATGACTTACAAAAAATGGCGTCATAATGCCATGAGTGTTAGAACAGCAGCAAACACAGATAGCCTTCGTGTCACAATTACACTTCGATAACGCCAGCGACATTCACTAACGAAGCTGAGTTCGTTCCGTTTAGATGTGTGTCGATTGGAACAAGGAAAATGCCGTCATGACTTGGCTAACAAAAGGAAACTCGCTCAAGTTCTCGTTCCCTTGTTAACAACCAGCCTATAAGCTACCGCACGCAATTTCAGTCGACTCCTTGCAAGTCTTATTCCAGTTCAGAAATCCAGCTTTTGATCTGAATCTTTTATACTCTAGCACGTTCTTGAGTGCGTTTGTAAGTTAACTTCAGTTCGACAATCATCAGTTTTTGTGACGTGCTGTATGGTTTGGAGGATTCCCTGTGTTAGTTAGCGTGTTTCCAGAGTTTTACTATTTCTGTTAATGGCGTATTTGGAGCTGGATTTCGAGGCGACCTTTGAAACAAACGATCGGTACGACATTGCAGTGGAGCACTGCGCTCATATTACGGAGGATGTAACACAGAGACTTTCTAGAGACGTTTAAAGTACGTGTCGAAGTCTGTGTAGCGGTCCAGTCCAATCCTATACAAGGAGAGGGTCTGAAATAAAATTAAAACTGCTGTTCCAATCACAGTTTACGAGTTTATGGTAGCAGATAGCACAGATAGCTTGCCTGAATACAGAAATATCAGATGGTGGGGACAGAGAAATTTCTGGGTTTATCAGACATTTAATTCATAAATTCGCCAAAATGGAGTAGAAGCGCAGAAGATCCAGTGGCCGTTGGTTTAAAAAATCCACGACGGTAGCGCGGAGGGACGCCGGCCTCTCCGACTGCCAGACGCCTGGCCCCATCCCAGTAAAGTCATCCAGTGCGGGGGCGGGCCGAACAGCCCCCCGGCTGAAAGTCTAAGCGACCGTCGGTATTGCCGACCTCGCTCATTGGCAGCAGGGTGCTCTTGCTGTCGGAGGAAGCATACACCGTGCGAGGATTAGAGATTACAAAACTGCTGAGAGTCGCTCTCTCATCGTCAGTTCGTGGCAGTGCTCGGTAGGCTCAGTTCGTGGCAGTACATTGTAGGCTTTATTTCGTGACCAGTAGTCGTGCGGCAGTGGACACCATTATGAGCTGCACGTGTTTGTTTCCACTCCCCATGGAGGCAGACAGACACCACTACGCTCTGTTTTGATCGTGTCAATTCAAGGCGAACGCCCATAACAAAGCCGACCGCGTTTAAGATATTAACATTGGATTTGAATTGCGAGAGATCAACCTCCCGGTTTTATCAGTGCTGAGTCGGCAGTCTTTGTCGTGCTGGCCCTGGGCGTGTGCTCGCTATGCGTTTCCACTCACGGATCTTTACCGTAACTTGTGATTCGAATCCTGGAGTTCATCTCCGTTAATCTGCATCAAAACTTTCTCTAGCGGCTGGAATACTTATCGTTGTCTTTGTTCGTATTTTGTGTCTTTCTCTGTATTGTGGCTTGGCCCACAGCTAGCCTGCCGATCGCCTGTGTAGTGAGAAATTGTGGACTGGCTAGTTACCACCTATTTGTATCGAGGCTGCCTCGCATTTCAATGTGTTTACGAGAATATATTTTCTTTTCTTTGAGCTGTCTGTCACTGGTCTGTAGTCTTCCCCGGTTCTCTTCATTAGGCAATTAATTTCAATCAGTAGTCGATATGCCTGCCATCAAAGTCAGCAGTAGATCATCAGATAAGGTTCTTATAAGCTGCTAGTAGGGAAGACGGTGACAGGCAGAACTTACGTATTTATTTCATTTCGATCCCTCCGAAGGCAAAAGAAACGAACAAGCTACAAAGTCTTGGCTTCAAATTGTAATTCGGCAATCTTAATTTAGATTTCGATAGTATTCCGACCAGGAGTGCGTCCACGACGCTGTGAAGAGCCGTTCAGATGGGCCTCAGTCGATTTTTCCCTATCCCTTCTCTAATAGGTCGTATAGCGTAAATGGTTTGTTACTATGCCGAAATCGTCTCGTCCCGATAGCTTTCACTACACACTTCCAGGACTATTTCGACGATATTTACTTCTACATGACAGAATACTTCGGCATAGTTTAATGCTGTCTGTGCCACCAGTAAAAGTAATTGTGAAAATGAATGCGTCAAAATACCGCAAATAGAGAGACTGTAGAAGAATACTTACACCTGAACGATTTATGAGGCGTCTGAATGGTACACTGAAGCCCACTGAGCCAAATTACGCAAATAAGCATCGGAAGGCAAGATCCAGTCTGATACTATTGACTGATCCAGTGAGCTATGTACACTTAGAGAAAGCTGTGATGGCAAAAGAAATTTGAGACAAGTTACAGAGCGCATCTGAAGACGGTGGTCTTACAAGAAAAGTCGGAGTACTCCGTTAACTTAGAATCACTCGGCTGGATAACTGCAAGAACTTGTGCGAGTATGTCAATAACAAGATAATATCCACATATAATCAACTAAGGAACATTGAGTTCGAGATTGCCAATGAATGGGTATTGCTAGTACGTCTGCCCGATAAATATGCATTCATGATCATGGGGTTAGAAAGTTCGGAATACCGATTACGGGAGACAGCATAAAAGTGAAGATCCTGCAGAACGTGAAAAGTGCGTCTTCATTCGGAGAAGGAAACAGCTACACCACTTTATTCGAAGAAGAAAACGAAGAAACCAGTCAAGTGTTACAGCTGCAGAAGATAGATGACATCGTATCGCAATGCCACCAAAGGAAAAGTGTAAAGGGTTACCGACTCATGAATTCAACAAGTAAGAAGATGCTGACTAGTAGAGATGATGTATTCCTTGAGAGTAATAAAAACTAAACAAAATAGGATCATCAAGAGAGTACAGTCACTTCATTAACGTCGTCAAGTTCAAGAAATGCTAATTCTGGAAAAGAAACAAAATAAAGAAGAGGAAGAAGATGGCAAAGAAACATAGATACTGTACATTCTATCAAGATAAAGTTCTAAAGGATGAAGGATGAAGAAGAGGAAGAAAATATTCTGAGACGCTCTTCTCGTGTATCTAAACATAAAGAACACCCTGATTATGAGGTGTATACAGCCCAAACTCTTAATGAAGGACCCGCAACAGTTGAAGAGCCTCTGAGTCGTCCGAATTCTCAGCAATGGAGAGAAGCTATGGAAAGAGAATTAGAGTCATTTTATGAAAATGTAACTTTCGAATGGGTTGGAATGTCAGAAAGGAAAAAACCATTACAATCACGGTGGGTGTCTAGCGTAAAAAACACTGAGAGTGCAACACCAAAATATAAAGCATGACCTGCAGTCAAGGAATGCTTACAAAAAGAAGGGATAGACTACGGGGAAACGTTCTCGCCAACGGTAAAATATGAATAACTTAGATACCTTCTAGGCTTGGCAATAAAAGAAAATGGATGTGAAGACAGCTTCCGTAAGTGGGAAATTATATGAAAAAATATATGGGATCCCGCTGGAAGAACCTACAAAAACTCGTCTAGAAAATGGGAAGATTTGGCGATTGAAGAAAAGTATTTATGGACTGAAACAGAGTGGCCGATGCTGGAACAGACGTCTGCACGGGACCTTGCTAAAGATGAGTTGAAACAGTCCAAGGCAGATCGTGGTTTCTATTACAGAAGAAGTAAAGAAGAGGTCACAATAATGGCTCCATGGGTGGAGGATTCCTCCACTCTAACCAAAGATGAAGCACAGATGAACAATTTTAAGAGATAGTTAAAAGCCATGTTTAACAGTAATGACTTGGGTGTGAAGATTTTTGAAAATATAAGACAGAAGAGTTATGCATAAATAAATTGTCATAGACAAAGAAAATTCTGAAAAAGTTTGGCTTGAGTGACTATAAACCCATTTCTACACCGATGGAACCAGAAGCCAAGTTAACGAACAATGAAGAAGATGTAGAGTGCAATGAAAATAACAATATTTAGAGGCAGTAGGAAACATTTTGTATTTGTCACAAATATTAAGGCCTGATATTGCTTTCGCCACAAATATTGTAAGCAGATCCCGCAAAAGCCCAAGAGAGGAACACTGGAGAGCAGTTAAAAGTATATTTAGATATCAAATCAGAACAACAGACTGTAAATTAAGATATTGTAAAAAGAGAAATATAAAACTCGAGGGCTATAGTGAAGGGGATTATAGACGTGAGTTGGAGAGCAGACATTCCATTACTGGAAGTTGTATTAGATTAATGGGAGGACTTATATCCCGGTCCTGTAAAAAGACAGAAAACGGTAACCTTGAGCGCGGTAGAATCTGAGTGCGTGGTTCTGTCACACACATTTCAAGTAGCATTGTGGATCAGGATTCTAGTAAATGGTGTAGAGCCTAATATCAGTATGAATCCCACCAAGATAGTCTGTGACAACAAGGGAGCTATAAACTTAGCCAAAAATAATGTTACTAGTGGCAGAACCAAACACTTCGATTTAGAGCACCATTTGATAAGGGATCACATAGAGCAAGTGAAAATGAAGTAGATTATTTATGCACAGAAGAGATGTTCGCTGATGTACTAACAAACCTGTGAACAAGGAGAAATTTCGTAAGAGTGAGATAATGTGGTTTGACTTGTAAAAGTGACATCCGAAACATCTGTTCAAAAGAGGGGAGGGGAGGGGGGGGTGTAGGGATATATGAACACTGTATTTCGTATGTGAATGTGGCTGCGGCGAAGTGTACTGCACACAGTGTAATATGCCTCTGTGACAGTGCTTTGTATACTCTGTAGCGTTACCTTAACTGCGTACTGTAATGCGCTGTTCTATTTAATTGATATTAAAATATAGCTTGTCTTATTCCTGCATTTTTCGCATTCGGAATTTCTTATTTCGCTGCACTAGTCCCGACAAGGGCGAAATGAAGCGCATAGGTTTTAGCAGCCGATGACCGATATCACATCTGGTGCCTTTCCATGACTTTTGGCTCACAGTATGTTTTGATATGAGACTTTCATGGATTCGTAATACGTGTGTAGCGGTCTCTCAGCAACGGCAGTTTATGCCTTCTGACTTTATTCTTTTTTTTTTTTTAATGTTACAATGTAGGCAGTTGCCTCGTTACAAAAAAGGAGCTCTGATGGCGTTACGTAATTGTAAAAGAATGAAATTTTTTCAGTGGTTGCTAATACACTAGCCAGTTTCTATGCACTAGTTTATTGCTACTCCTTAGTCTAGTTGAACGCGGATTTCTGTGCCTGCCACTGTGCGGCGCTCTACCATTACGATCCAAAACTGTTTACCTACGCTTCTAATCCATCCCCACAAATTCCTGATTTCTTTTACGGATCACTAGGCCCGTTGAGAGCCAGGACGGGCGCCATGATAAGTCCATTGATTATAAAAAGTACCTGCTCCACATTTTTGCTAATACATTTTTAAAGGGCTATGAGTGGGCTACGGAACTACAATTTCGAATGAAGAAGCTCTTTTTTTATTACGTAGTAAGGCAATGCTTGCAAAACAAATAACTCACACTTCAGGCAAGAAAACTTGTAGGATGCAGGGTCTACATCACACTCAATAATCTGCATTTTGAAGTACAGTTTCTCATGTAGTGTAACACATTTACTATTGTATAGAGTTATAAACGAATGCAACAGAGTTGTATCCAGTACAGCCAACTTGATAACGATATGGAGGAGGCCAGAAAGGAACGCTGCACGGCATTAAAGTGAAGCTTTTTCTCCGCTTTTGTTCCGCGATTCAGCAGCGGGCTCGGTAATATGGGAGAGAGAATGATAGACCGATGGAAACCGGCGTTTCATAACCGAGTGCCTGGATGACCCTCTCTCGCTACTTTCATTCTTCTCACAATACACCGAAATTTCTGTAAATTAAACTCGCCTTTCTTACGCTCACACTTAAAGAAAAGTTTGATAGATACGTCAGGTGCGCCCCTTGCTTCACATCCCCATTTCTCCTCCTCCTTCCCTCTTTTCGGTCTTACTAATCACTAAAAACAGACAACAGGAAGTTAAAAAAATTACGAAAACATAGACATCTTCACTATTAAGTGACTAGCATTCTACCACGTTTATGAATGCACAGGACTTACGTAATGCTTTTTATAACTTAAAATGCTGGAAGGAAATATATCCACGACCTGTTTATTAGAAAGCATGTACGCATAGTGACTGGCTGGAGGTGGTAGGAGTCTTAACTTCTGTCACATGTTTCTCCTTTGGCGTTGCAATTTTACAAACATCAGTGTGCTTGAGAAAAAGTTTAATAGTCAGCAATGTGTATTGTGCCTAATTAAGTATTAGACCTTCTTCCTCTTCTTTTAGGAAACAATGAGCGGAAGCGTTTTAAAGTGTCCCAAATACAACATTAACCCCCAGGATTAGTCAGAATATCTTGACTGATCACCTAATTGTCACATTCGCTACAGTCATGTATATGGGTTATCGATACTTTTGCTACAAGTAGGACTTGGAGACGGCTAATGTGAGAGTTTAGAATGTGTTGGAATATCAGTTAGGGCACTTTATGTGCAATTAAGACGTGTCGAGAAAAAAATGTAGCTGTATCATTAGCTGCAGATGTATTTGAATAAAATCGCTGTTGATAGTAAAACTTTGTATAAGAATGAATGCACCTGTGTTTGAATTATAGGTAACAGGCTACAATGTAGTAATTGAATAAATTTAAGAAATTGAGGAAAACTGAATGAAGGTCGTTTGTACCAAAATTTGCAGATAAACTCTCACCGATAAGCGTCGAGTACGTCAACTAATGACCCACATCTGCCGTGTAAAACCAGTACCTGTAACGAGGGGACTGTGGAGATTTGGGTGACAGTCGCAGACCGCGATACGGTATTTCCCTTTCCGCATACACGTCTGTTTGGCGTTTGTTCGAGAGTGACGTGTTGTTTTCCGGAGTCAGCTCTGGATGTTTGCCTTTCGCGGCAGGCCAGTTATTTTTATCTGTGTTTGAACTTCCAGGACAAGCCGGAGAGGTCCCCCGCCGAGATAGATAGCCTCCTTTACAGGAGACTCGCTGTTTTCTGTTTTCCTGCTCGCGTGGCTCGAATGGGTTACGCACACAATAGCAGCGGTAAACAGATCTCGTGCGTTCTGACAGTGTAAGGTAGTCGTGGGAAGACTGTTGAGGTCAGGAATGATTAAATAAACAAAATAGGTTTGAACTTCTTGCGTATCATGCTTCAACTTAATCAAATAAAAGATTGGCCTTACTTTGTACAAGCCAGTGTCCTCTTGTTGGACGTCCTATTTCGTACAGCTCTATGTAGCTGGGTGCTCAGATGACGTTCTGCAGCACTGAAAAATTTTGAGAAGTCCTGATTACTGTTGCCAGTCCATCCAACATTTAAGACGATCAGCCTGGGTTCGAGTTTCACTATTCACATGTTGTTAATGGCGGCTGCTGATTTATTCGAATGTTCGTGGTTAACCATGAGATCCTAGTTAACCATGAGATCCTAGAGGCTACATTACAGTACCATGTTTTTACTTTTATTTTCTTATCATCAGTATCTAATTGTGGGGAGGAAATTACTGGATGCTCAAAAAATTCATTGTTACGAGATGTGGCTACAAAACAACGAGACTATTGTGGTAAAACATATTATTTAAGAAAACGTGTGTATTTAGTTACTGTCACGCTCAATACACTCCTCTCCTCAATCCCTACAACGCTCTACTTACTCTGTGACAGCATCAGTCCCGTTATTTTATAGCCACAGCTCGTGTGATTGCATGTTCTGGAAGAGATGTAAGCGCCGTTGCTGCCGGGATGTCGCGACGTTGCTACTCGTTGAGTGACGTCTCATCGCATTAAGTTGTGTGTCACTCGATCCCTCGTTGTCGCTGGACGCCTTCCCAGTCTCGCTTACAGCTGTATGTTATGTGCTCTTTTCCTTCACGCCGAGTCTAAGGGCCGTTCGTTACTAGCTACTGCTGTTTCAAGTATCGTTTGTCGCCTTCAGTTACCAAGGAAAGGGTCCGCCCCCGGTAGCTGAACGAGCCGGCACGGTAACATCACCGTCTTCGGTCAGAGGGTTAGCTGCCCTCCACAATAAAAAAAAAAACTGAGTGAATGGATCAATAATGAACTCCAACGGGCGTCAGGGGACGTCCGCCACGAACAATTGCAACGAAAAAAAAAAAAAAAAAAAGTTGTCAGCGCGACGGAATGTCAATCCTAAGCGCCCGGGTTCGATTCCCGGCTGAGTCGGAGATTTTCTCCGCTCAGGGACTGGGTGTTGCGTTGTCCTTATCATCATCATTTCATCCCCATCGACGCTCAAGTCACCGAAGTGGCGTCAAATCGAAAGACTTGCACTCGGCGAACGGTCTACCCGACCGGAGGCCCTTGTCACACCAAGGAAGGAAAATTGGGATTTAACGTCTCGGCGACAAAGACGTTAGACGCAGAGCATAAATTCTAGTTGGAGAAGGATGGGGAAGGAAATCGGCCATGGCTTCTCAAAGCAAACGTCCGAGCAATCACATAGAGCAGTTTATCGATATCACGAAAAATCTAATTCTGGATAGCCGAAGGGACATTGGAATCAGAATTCTTCCGAATATGTGTCCACTGTCTTCTCACCACTGCGCCAACTCGTTTAGTTTCAGTTCGTTAGAAATGCAATGAATGAAAGTAAGTGAATGAAATGGGTTCTCTGTTGATCCACAACATTTTTCACAGTTTTCTAGATTGTAACCATCGAGTTCACTTCCGCTTATTGTTCAAGCAAAATCGCTTTATAAAATAAGCAAATAACTGACTTCACAAGACACAAGATAGCAGTGGATAAGAGAATAAAATCTCCTTTTCATCGAAGTTATGATTGTCTGTTGATGTAATTTTCCGAACAATAGCTATCGTCTGATGGCATATTAGGATACGATTTATTTCGCCTGGCAAAGTTAAAAAAAGCGATAGTTGACGAATACGAGGCGCTCATATTACTGCAACTTGAATAGAAGTCAGTATCCTCAAACAGGATCTTCTGGCAGTATGTGCGCGCTGAATCAGTTGTTGGATTCTTCTCAGCAGTGAATGACCCATGAAGCAAAGATAATATTACTGACAACAACAAACAACTTATCATCTGCCGTCCATTCACAGTAGTCTCGATTTCAAGCTGGGTCGTAGTAATCCTGTGAAAGTCTGCAGCTGAGATGAGCAGTCCAAAGACTTCCTATATAAAGTATAACAGAGTGTCACCTAGGCAAAAGAAATCCAATTCCACAATGATAATTCGAGAATACCCTTTCCTAAGAAGTGACTAGTATTACGCGATGATGCACGAAGAGTCAGTCTGAAATAAAGGCAGTTTATAAACGCCCAAGGTAGCAGCGTTGTACGTTACAGAGATGTCCACGGTTAACGAGACGTTGGTCCGGTATGCTAAACAAAGTTGTTGGCTCTTCAGGCTGATTTGCGCACGTGCTTGAAGAAACTGTCCATATGTCATAATTAAGCTGTGGGTATACAGTTAGCAAACAATAAACCAGCAGGGCAGCCGCGTACGTCTGCGACCGTCGTGGTTATTCGTTGATCTGCCGCCATATTGGAACTCATGGTAAACTGTCGACGTCTGCTTGATTTATGCGCCCGAGAAACAGTCGTGAAATTTGCATGGGAAATCTAAAGTAGTTGTATGTACTGGAATGTTATAAAGCGAAGTCCAAAGTAAAAGTTCGTCCGCTAAACACAACCGTACAAGAAAAACTACATTTACTGCTAGAGACAGGAGGGCATTACAAGGATATTGAATACCAGTGACACGAAGGTGATGAGCTTAATATGACTTTTAGTGCAGTTGAAACAGAAACAATGTTGTGTGAACTGCACACATAAAATATTCATATTGAGCTCATGTAATCAAATATTATTAGATTATTAGAGACGGTGCACAAACTAGCTGCTTCTAATGAGTAATCTTTATTCACGACAGACTTTCTGCGTTATCGCCATTTTAAAGTACGTCTAGACTGATGTGGCATCCATATTATGTCGCTAGTGGACTGTCTTATAACTGTCATTGTTTTAATAAGATGGTAAATGATGTCAATATGTCGATAATAAAATGTTAATTACGGTGTGACAGTAGTTTGACAGTTCCACTCTACTACTGTCACAGCTTAATTAACATTTTATTTTCAACATATTGACATCATTTATCATCTTGTTAAAACAGTGACAGTTATAAGACAGCCCACTGACGACGTAATATGGACATCACATCAATCTAGACGTACCTGAAAATGGCGATAAAGCGGAAACTGTCGTGAATAAAGATTACTTATTATAAGCAGCTATTTGGTGCATCTACTCTAATAATCATGTCGTTATCAGACATATATTACGCTGCTGGCCATAAAGAAGAAAAGAATATCTCTTATAGCGAGCGGATGAAAGAAGATTTCAGGGGGAAGGAGCGCAGAATCTAATGGAAATCCATGGAGTGTCTCATTTACCCTGTTGCTTTACTCCAGTATGTCTTAACAATCCCGTTCATACAGTAAAGGACAGTCCTTGTTCCCAGCAGTAAACATCATCTTTTAAGATGAAAATGCTGCCACTCACATCACTGAAAATTTTCAAGACTGATTTCATAAGCATGGTGGTGCAACGCCTTTACTTACGTTGCCTTCACAGCTGCCGGATTTCTTTTATTCCGAAGAACTGTAAGTTGTTGAGAAATAAATTAAAATCCGTTAGAGCTAATAATTCTCCACATGTTCAAAAATGGTTCAAATGGCTCTGAGCACTATGGGACTTCTGAGGTCATCAGTCCCCTAGAACTTAGAACTACTTAAACCTAACTAACCTAAGGACATCACACACATCCATGCCCGAGGCAGGATTCGAACCTGCGACTGTAGCGGTCACGCGGTTCCAAACTGAAGCGCTGAGAACCGCACGGCCACACCGGCCGGCTCTCCACATGTACAAAAATTACTTAGGGTGGCCCCAAAAAACAAACAGTAATAATACAGGAATGAAGCAAATGGTTAATATAGTTAATTTTTCCCGTGAACTTTCATTTATTGCTGACATTGTTATCCTGCAGGTAGTCTGGGTGATATCTTCGACAGAAATGTTGCCACAGGTCCAAAACTTCTACTCTTGTACAATTCTCTTGGTTAGTACAGAAAGCTTTAATATGGTAACTGTTATTTACACAAGACTATATTCTTAAAAAGTTTGTTAGACAGGACCGCCGAAATACGAGCTGTAGGCCAGGCTCACCTCTCAAGGAATTGTTTTGTTATTGTGGCTGGTTTGATCCAGCTCTACTTCGATCCAGTTTGCGTTCCAGAGACCCAAAAATGAGATGATTGTCGTGGGTGTGGAACGTGTCAGAAAGCATAACACAAAAAACATAAAACATTTTAATATAATATTCAGTACCCTGATTGTGGTGTCACCGCCAGACACCACACTTGCTAGGTGGTAGCTTTAAATCGGCCGCGGTCCATTAGTACATGTCGGACCCGCGTGTCGCCACTGTCAGGGATCGCAGACCGAGCGCCACCACAAGGCAGGTCTCGAGAGACTGACGAGCACTCGCCCCAATTGTACGGACGACTTTGCTAGCGACTACATGGACGAAGCATTGCTCATTAGCTGAGCCAATAGTTAGAATAGCCTTCAGCTAAGTCAATGGCTACGACCTAGCAAGGCGCCATTAGTAACATTGCATGTATCTAAAGAGTCTCACTTGTATCGCCACAATCTCCAGATGTACCAAAAGGATGGATTAAAGTTAAGTATTCCAGAAGCTACGTACTTTTCTTTATAGCATTCATCACGTATCCTGTTTCAGACCTCACGCCATCCTGCTTTAGCTTAGCGCGTGCCTTTCGGCTTCCTCTCATTGTGTCTAGGCTGTCTTGTCTAGACACAACACTGATCATTAGTCAGATTGTCAAAATAGGTGAATACATTACAGTAAACAGGAACGGCTAATATTTACAGAATGAAACATAGTCATGCACTTTCAATAAATTTATCAAACACAAAATATCTTATCTTGATTGTTGTGACCAAGTTCTGTCAAAACTGAAATCTAACAGGTATTTTTACTTACGCTAGTCTAACAGTTCCTGTTAAGATATTCATCTATAGAATAGAAGAAGTTGGCTAACAAAAAGTCTTTCAAACACTGTATAAAGCGTGCTTTATCTGAAACCAAGTATTTAATGGTTGCTAGCAGTTTATTGAAAAGGTGTGCTACACTCTGTTCTATCCTGAGCAAAGCCTATTCGTCCATGCATAGCTACTGCACCCTACAGGCATAGGTTGTACTGTTCTCCTACAATTTTTACCCTCCTCCCCCTATACACACAACCCTCTGTTACGAAACCGACTATTGCTTGCTTCCTCAGAATGTATCCTATCAAGCGATAAGTTCTTTTCGTCTAACTGTGCCTTAAAATTACTTTTTACCAATTCGATTGGCTTATCAGGTCTCATTACCTATTCGGTCTACCCATGTAACATTCAGCATTGGTTCTAGGCGCTTCAGTCTGGAATCGCGCAACCGCTACGGTCGCAGGTTCGAATGTGCCTCGGACATGGATGTGTGTGATGTCATTAGGTTAGTTAGGTTTAAGTAGTTTTAAGTTCTAGGGGACTGATAACCTCAGATGTTAAGTCCCATAGTGCTCAGAGCCATTTTTGAGCCATTCAGCATTCTACTGCAGCACCACATTTCAAAAGCTTCTAGTGTCTGCTTGTTTCAGCTGTTTATAGTTCAAGTTTCACTTCCATATCAGGCTACACTTCAGACAAGTATATTCAGAAAACATTTCCTAAAATTTAAATTTATATTCGTTGTCAACATATTTCTCATTTTTATGAACTTTTTCATGCCATTGCCAGTCTGCACTTTACATTCTCTCTACCTCGGCCATCACCACTTATTTTGCTGTCCAGATAACAAAACTCTTTGTTATTTTTGTGTCTCCCTCAACATCTCCTAATTTTATTGGACTACGTTATCTACATTTGACATTTGTTGATGTTCGTCTTATACCCTCTTTTTCAAGACGCTATCCATTCCGTTCAGGTGCCCTTTCAATTCATTTGCCTTCTCTGGCATAATTACAATGTCGTCGGCAGCCTGAAAGTTTTTATTTCTTCTCCCTGAACTTTATTTCCCTTATCTGTTTTTCTCTTTGACTTCCTTTGCTACATGCTCAATGCAATGATTGAATAACGCATGGTTATGCTGCGACTCTGTCTAACTTCCTTCTCAACTACTCGCTCCCTTTCATAATGTTATACTCTGAAAACTGGAGTCTGGTTTCTGTACAAGTTGTGGATAATCCTTCGTTTCCTGTATTTTATGCCAGCTATCTTCAGAATTTCAAAGAGTATATGCGAGGATTTGTAATAGCGTCATATTATTTTGTACAAATCGTGTCCGTATTTTTATATTGAGAGATAAGTTCCCAGAATTCCTTCGGAGGAGCTTTGACACAGTTTTATAATCGCCGCTCCATGCACTCGATCTTCACCAGGTTCTGATAAGATAAGTGTAGCTGCGCTGGGAGGGAGACCTTTGGTACGTGCCGCTAGCCGTGTTGGAGCAGCCTGCGTGCTGAGGCCCTGTCACGGTACAGCAGAGCGCCGTTATGTCTCTTCTCGCAGTTTGTACAGATACCAGAGGTTAACGATAGTGGATCATTCAAGCCAGCAGTTAGGCAATCGTCTGGTCGTGTTTGAGGTCAGCCACGGGGGAACTGCGAATAACGACGATAATAGTAACAAAGATAGCCTATCAAAATGACAGTTACGCAACGAGTTAAGTAGGACGCGATTCAGAGACGCCGTGACTGGATGGGACTATCAGACTCAGTTCTGAAAGCGATATCCACGTCTGTACACCACAGGATACTTTACGGTGCTTTCGGTGCTACTATAATCCCCCATCTGCCCTCAGTGACTTGTTAGATATATTCCAGTCTCTAACTTCTCCCACAATTTTTGCCCTCTGCACCTTGCCATTAAATAACAATTATTACGTGCCATTTCGTTTAAAAACGCTTCACTTGTATCTGCAGTTGGTTATCCTGTGAATGAATGTGGTGGTGGTGGTGGTGGTGGTTAGTGTTTAACGTCCCGTCGACAACGAGGTCATTAGAGACGGAGCGCAAGCTCGGGTTAGGGAAGGATTGGAAAGGAAATCGGCCGTCCCCATTCAAAGGAACCATCCCGGCATTTGCCTGAAACGATTTAGGGAAATCACGGAAAACCTAAATCAGGATGGCCGGAGACGGGATTGAACCGTCATCCTCCCGAATGCGAGTCCAGTGTGCTAACCACTGCGCCACCTCGCTTGGTGAATGAGTGTGAACGGTTTACGTGAAGAGCAGAAAAAATTTCTTGTGCTTTCTTCAAACAGTAAAAATTTGAAGAGCGATGTGACTCACATGACAAAAATAAAGAGAATAAAATTTTTCAGGACAGTTACAAGTCGCACACAGCTCTGTAAACAGCCAACTACTGTACTTCTTTAAACTGTTAATTCCAGAGTTTATGATGATGCACTTGTTAAATTAATGAGCGAAACCGGCCAATAAACCATACTGAGTGCGACTTGTGGCTGTCATGTTTCCTCTGCCGGGAATGCCTGCTCTCACTAAAAATAAAGAGAACTGTCCACGTGTTTCCCAGTATAGAGATTTCACCTGAGCACGAATAAGGTTTAATGACTGTGGTATTAATGCTGAAAAGTGAGTTCCGTTGACTATTTGGGAAGATTTTGTGTGTGTAATGATTTAATCTACATGAACGTAATTAATGTTCGCAGAATACAGTACTCTGCTTTGGTTTATGGTGACGATAGAGAGAAGGGAATGGCTGAAGTCCAATGCCTATCAGTTCCCTCTCCTCTTGAGAATAGCCAAGGGACCCTCCGAGCTTAACTCCAGCCGAGGGGCGGATTATCATCAGTAGCGTCACGCACTCTCACTTCATCATACATCCCTGGAATGGCCTTGACACACAATATGCTAGTCGTGAACTCTGCGCTGCTGTGTTCTTGGCGAGAAAATTCTAGTGATCAAAAGTTGTTCTAACCACTCTGTTAAGCTGGATTAAGGTAATGCAGAGAGTGAGCGCTGGGAAAATTTAAGGACTACAGTCTTCTGGCGTCTGTATCCATTATCCGGTTTTATTTAGCGAGCGAGGACGACGGTTTAAACCCACGTCCGGCCATCCAGACTTAGGTTATCCGTGATTTCCCTAAATCGCTCAAGGTAAATGCCGGGATGGTTCCTTTGAAAGGGCACGGTCGATTCCCTTCCCCATACTTGACGCAGTCCGCTTGTGCTCGGTCTCTAATCACCTCGATGTCGACGGGACTTAAACCCAATCTTCCTTCCATCTCGTTTTAATTATTCTAGAATTTGTTGTACTCTACCATTTTCCCACTAACTTGGCCTTGATGCTTCGCTTGGACGGCAGAATTCTCTATGATATTTGCAAATACGTTCTGTCATTTGTTAATTTGACGTTGCTCCGTTTCCTTTTCTACTTTCTGAATTTTAGTCAACTCCTGCATGTTTTTTAGTTCCGATCTGTGTACACTTTTCCTCTCGCGTATACTTTCGAATCCACTATCTGGGCAGGCCGGTATGGCCGAGCAGTTCTTGGCGCTTCAGTCTGGAACCGCGCGACCGCTACGGACCCAGGTTCGAATCCTGCCTCGAGCATGGATGTGTGTGATGTCCTTAGGTCAGTTAGGTTTAAGTAGTTCTAAGTCTAGGGAGCTGATGACCTCATATGTTAAGTCCCATAGTGTTCAGAATCATTTGAACCATTTGAGCCACTATCTGGCTATTCAGTTTACTTCAAATCAAATGGTTCAAATGGTTCAAATGGCTCTGAGCACTATGGGACTTAACATCTGTGGTCATCAGTCCCCTAGAACTTAGAACTACTTAAATCTAACTAACCTAAGGACATCACACACATCCATGCCCGAGGCAGGATTCGAACCTGCGACCGTAGCAGTCGCGCGGTTCCGGACTGAGCGCCTAGAACCGCTAGACCACCGCGGCCGGCTCAAATCAAATGGCTCTAAGCACTATGGGACTTAACATCTGAGGTCATCAGTCCCGTAGAACTTAGAACTACTTAAACCTAACTAACCTAAGGACATCACACACATCCATGCCCGAGGCAGGATTCGAACCTGCGACCTCAGCAACAGCACGGTTCCATACTGAAGCGCCTAGAACCGCTCGGCCACACCAGCCGGCTCAGTTTACTTCTAACTACTGTAAACAGTAAACTAACTAATATATCTACGTATTTTTCCAATTTTACCTTTTTTTCTGATTTTTAAAGACTGCAGTGAAAAGCGTGATTATAAGTGAAAGGAAAATAAAATGTAGATGAGTGCGACATGTGGACAGGCGTACGTATGGGAGATACGTTGATGAGCCAAAACATTATGACCACTTGCTTAATATCTTGTTTGTTCGTCTTTGAAACGAAATATATCACTGATTCTGCGTATCAGGAACCCAACAGTTTCTTGGTAGGTTTGTGGAGATATGTGGCATTAGATGTCTACGCACAGGCCATGTAATTCAGGTAAATAACGCGCCGCTAATTTGTGTACGCGGTGATGGCGCCCATTAGCGACGCAGATGGGTTCCATAGGATTTAAAGGTGGCGAATTTGGTAGACGAGATATCAAGGTGAATTCACTATAATGCTACTCAAACCATTGTATCACGGCTCTGGCTCCGAGACATCGACAATTATATTGCTGAAAGATGGCATCGCCGTCGGGGAAGACATCAAGCATTGTGGGACACAGGTGGTTCACAGCTGTCAGCGTGTCTTCGATTACAACTACAGGTTCCCCGCAGACGCAGCAGGATGTCTCCCATAGCTTAATATTGCTTCCACTAGCCTGTGTCCGTGGCGCGCTGCACGTCTCGAGCCACAGTTCACCTTGATGACGGCGATTGTGGAGACGGCCGTCGACCTAGAGTAGCAAAACTGTTCAAAATGGCTCAAATGGCTCTGAGCACTATGGGACTTAGCTGCTGAGGTCATCAGTCCCCTAGAACTTAGAACTACTTAAACCTAACTAACCTAAGGACATCACACACATCCGTGCCCGAGGCAGGACTCGAACCTGCGACCGTAGCGGTCGCGCGGTTCCAGACTATAGCGCCTAGAACCGCTCGGCCACAACCGACCGGCAGCAAAGTTGTGAGTCTCCCGAAGAGCCGACACCTTTCCATTCATCGATGGTCGAATCCCGATGGTCCCGTGCACACTGCAATCGTCATTGACATCGTAGTTGGGTCTACATGTGAACACCCAGGGATGGTCTGCTGCAGAGTTCCATGTTCAATAACGTACGATGAACGGTGTGCTGCGAAACGCTTGTGCGTGCACCAGCACTGTGCTCTTTCGGAAGAGATGTCACAGATCACCATCTATCCTACTTTACAGAGCAGACAAACCCCGGAACCCCATATTCTATGAAGAGTCGTCGACGTCCAACCATTTAGCGCCTAGTTGTAGTTCTACTGTCCTTCTACCTTTTACCGTAGGTACTCACGAAGTAGCACGTCAACATTGGACCACCTTTGCCGTTTTCGAGATACTCGTTCACAGGCTCTGCGTAATAACCTTTGTCAAAGCCACTTATCTGAATGAATTTCCCAATTTGTAGCCCATATCTTTACTAGGGTGATCCCCAGTCCGCGTCTGCTTACCGCACCATGTGCCTGCAGCGCGACCAGGTACCATCCAGCGTCGCAGTGGGCAGTGGTCGTAATGTTTTGGCTCATCGGTAGACGTCGCCTTAATGCAAGGTGAATAGATGACGTGCGAGAGCAAATTTGATTCGTATCGCTGAAGAGCTCACTGCATGGAAAAGTTGTAACTTACTCACCTATTTCCTAATGTGTGAACAGTTTTACCAGTTAGGTGAAAAGTAGAAACACAACATGTCTATGAAAAAGAGCCCTCTGCAGGGCGGCTAGCCAAGCTAGATGTATGTACAGTCACTCTCTCATTCGCACCCACCTTCCTCAGACGCGTTGGCGAGTTAAGCGACACTGCAGCCTGTAAAACTCTCGTGCTCCTCATTCACTGCAGAATCTCCTCTGATGTTGCGCTCCTTCTCGTGACACGTTCGTATGCTTTGAATAAAGTAATAGGCCAGGGAAAGGGTTGGTTGGCCAGCAAGTAAATACCAAACTCGTGTGACGGAAACACACTACCCAGTCAGTCCAAACATTTTCGAGACTGGACTAATAACCGAACGTAATACAACTATGTGCAACTGTCACAAAAGTCCTTTGGAATATTTTTCAACTCCGTGTCATATTCGCACCTTCTTCGGTCATGAAGGACCGTCGGAAATCCATTCTGCACTTTGTCGTTTTGTGGTAGGTTCTTACTGATAACACCAAGTCTCGTCGCCACTATCATTTTTTTTTTTTTTCAGAAACGAACTGTCCGTGTTCTTCATGGCAATCAAGTCACAGCAGGCTTACGAGGATCGTTGTTTTTGTTCAGGAGTCAAGGAGAGCGGAATAAATTTTACACACCGTTTTCTTTTCTTCAAAATATTCTGGAGAATTTGTAGGACTCTTGATTCAGACATGTTCACCGGTGCTCCATTGCAATTTATGACACAACAACGTTCACACACTATGGCCTCAAGTCCACTACTTGCCCAGAAGTTGCCACCGTAGTTAATGCGCTTGCCTTGCTTATGCACCAGGAATAAATTCGGTCCCGGAACTTTTTTGTCGGATGGTGTATATTGTTGGTGCCCTGTGCCCCCCCCCCCCCCTTCCTCCCTGTTAACTTGACATATTGGGATGGATAAGTATCACAATCGTAATCAAAGCAGTATGTGCGTAATACCAGAATTCAAGGAGTTTTCAACGGTGCCACTAATTTAGAGTAATCGAAGGCCACGTGCCATTTATCTAAAACAATTCTGAGAACATCTGCAGCAGGATAGTTAGTATAGCCTTAATTACCATTACAAAAATGGCTCTGAGCACTATGGGACTTAACTGCTGAGGTCATCAGTCCCCTAGAACCTAACTAACCTAAAGACAACACACACATCCATGCCCGAGGCAGAATTCGAGCCTGCGATCGTAGCGGCAGCGCGGTTCCAGACTGTAGCGCCTAGAACCGCTCGGCTACTCCGGCCGGCTTACCATTACAGTGCAGAGCAATGATGCAGTGGAGCGGCGTAAGCTTTGTTTAGTTGTTCTAACCACGTCTAAATCTGTAATTACTGCCACTATTCCAAATAATCCTTTTGTTCACCATCAAAGTTACTTCTTAAACGCGAGTGCACGTATTTCACTTCTCAGCATCAAATAAAGTACTGATTCAGCTTACTGCGCCACTGACATTCGACCACCAGCGGCGACACGATCTGCGTTCGCCCAGCTTTCATCACAATCTCCCCCAACAAGCGACGGCTGCTCCTACGAGTACGCTTTTCTCCATCTGTGAAGGCAGATACGTCAATTTTCATAGCAAACGTAATCAGAATACTTCTGTACTTGCTCGAATGAACTATTGTGAGGATTTTAATTTGTATGTTTATAACCTAAACATTAATAGAACCTAATAAATCTAATGGAAATACATCCAGTATGTCTTGTATCTAACTTCTTTTCAAATCTCCCGCAAAATATGAACGTGCCTGTTGTTCAGCAGAGGAAGAGGATTACATATCATAAATCGCAAAGGCGCCAATGTAACAGGAAAAGATAAAACTAATCAGGGAAGAAAGCTATACAGCGTATCGCTTGCAAGACGTCAGTGATAAATTCTAAAGTACTGAAGGCACAAAAACAACACGAAAGACGGTTTCCTTATCTCATTCAGTGCTTTGCTCATGGCTGCATCGTGTACGCTGTATGTCACATGAATGACAGCGCCTGATAATTGGCATGCTTAAGATCTTTGCGAGAACGCGTCTTACACACAAGAACAACAGGGAGCAACCTATGACAGATCTATGATTTTTTTCTCTCGTTTCTTTTGGACATTGAAGCCGACTTAAAATTTACCATAGTTCTTTTCAGCTTCCACGTATGCCAGCATTTCCATCGCGAACTTTGTATTAAATGTTTTGGAAACCTGCCTCCTTAATTCACATAATAATTAATAGAGAAGTCGTAAGAACCTGTGTGTTTGTATCAAGTGGAATTACTACCTGGGAGGTTTTATAAACAGCTGCAGTAATTATAATTAAAAAGCCGTCAGAGGAAAAGTGTTGAAATTAATCTGATGGAAAAGTTTTTTATTTCTGTGTGAAAGTTCGTCGGTTATATTCCAAAGTTACTGATTACAGACGGATGCATTAACGATTTCTGAACAAACCCTTTCAACTTCCATTCGTAATAAGTTGCACTCGAAAGTTAGTCAGGTCTTACACTTGTTAATCGGTAACTTCACATTCGGCAGTGTTACGAAAACCATGGGAGACTGTCCATTTCAGTTCTAACTGAACAAATTTGAAAAATGATTTTTCTCATCGACACAACTACTGTATTGGCTCACAGTGTAAGAGTGGCCGGGGAAAGACGGGGAGGGTAATGACGTCTGCAGGAATACGGGAAAAAGATAATCTCATAAAAAAAAATTAGTTTCGTGTCTCGCTTCCACAGCAGTAGTGAGTAAGTGAGTGTGTGCGTGTGTGTGTGTGTGTGTGTGTGTGTGTGTGTGAGAGAGAGAGAGAGAGAGAGACCTAATATCCCTTCTTCTACTCTCCTACAGACAGAAACGAAATAGAATACTCCCGACAAGTCTCAACCTCTGCTAGTCTACCATCTGCACGCACTTCACATCCCTACAACACGCTCCATAAAAAATGCACAATGCGCCGACGACACGGCAGTTTCTTGCGGCTCGGCAAAAAGCAGTCTTGCCATGAGGCACTTGCAAACCGCCCTCAATGTGACGAGAAACTGTCATAGAGGTGGCGCATTTCTCTAATCTGAACAGACAGAAAACGTACATGGCACCGCGGACAATGACCCCCATTTGACCAATTCACGAGCTGCAGTTGCAAAGGCAAAATTCCTCTTGGAAGATCACTGCAAAATACTTAGTCGTCACACTAGACAGACTCCTAATGTGGAAGTGTCACACTGAGGATCTTCAAATATTCCAGCGGGAGACTGATATACGAGGGTTGGCTGAAAAGTAATGCCTCCACCTTCGTAACTCTTCAACAGTTGGCAGCACTGGTATACGGCAGGTACTGGCTTGTTTCGTAGCCTCTTCTCCACAGCTCCAGTTGGCGGGAAGCTTTAGCATTGAACGGTTGTGTTGTTGCAGTGTAAAGTATGGAACCCTGCGCAGACGGTCGGTCAATGTGATTTAAGCAGCATGCAGTCATTGAATTCTTGGCAGCAGAAGGTGTCACCCCGAAGAAGATTCATCAGAGAATGAAAGCAGTTTATGGTGATTGTGTTGATGTGAGTACTGAGCGTCGTTGGGCGAGTAAGTTTAAAGATGTTGAGGAGGGAACATCTGATCTGCGTGAAAAACAAAGAGTTGGACGCCCTGTGACAGCAACCATCGAATTTCACAACCAAAATGTTGACAGACTGATTCAGGACGATCGTCATATCACTCAGAGAGAAACTGCAAGCACAATCGGCATTTCACAAGAACGTGTGGGTCACATTATTACCTTGCTAGGCTACTGGAAGACCAGTGCATGATGGATACCCCGGATGCTGACTTCAGAGACTGACTCTCGCCACCGTACGGCATCCTCTATACATTCCAAATTTAGCACCGTCTGACTTCCATCTGTTCACGATAATGAAAGACGATCTAAGGGAACATCATTATGCTTCTGATGAAGACGTTGAGAGATCTGTGAGACTGTGGTTGCGGAAACAGAGTGTCGATTTCTGCCGTGATGGCTTCAGAAAACTTGTTCATCATTGGCAGGAATGTATCCAATTGGCTGGTGACTATGTGGAAAAGTGAATATTGGTAATTAAAGATCACATTCTAAGGATTATTTAAGAGTTTGATTTATTAAAATATTCCCATCCAAACACAATTAGCAAAGGTGGAGGCATTACTTTTATTCAACCCTCGTATATGTACCTCATACCTAATGCCGACAGTGCCCTAGCTGCCACAATTGATGTGGGAGTGTACCGCAACCTCAAACGGTCGACGCCGGAAATAGTGTACACTTCATGTGGTTATGCACTCTCATCGATAGTAGAAATTCTGACAACTACTCAGAACAAAGCATGACGACGACACCGTATGTTCCCACGCTATTCTCTACGGCAGACCTTTACGCCGCTGGCGACACAGAACAATTAAGAACGCGATTCCGCACTCTGGCAGAGACTTCCTGTGCCAAGGCGAGTGCATCACAGAACCAACTCATCAACACGTTAAGGACGGAACTGAGGAAGAAGTTCCTGAATGTGGACTTTCGAAAATACGGAGGAAAAGAAACTGGAAGCGTATGATGTGTGGTGCTTTCGAAGAATGTAAAAAATTAATTGCGCACACAAGTTCTAAAGAATCTGTGTGAGAATCGAAGTTTCTGGAAAACTGTTACTGGAAGAAGGGACAGGTTAGTGGGACATCAGCTTCGGCACGCACGAACAATTAACCTTCCTCAAGAAGGAGCTGTAGATAGGGAGAACAAGAGAGTCAGACCAAGACGAGAACATGTAAAAAATTTATAGTAGATGTCGGCTTTATCATTTCGTAGAGTGAAAAGATTGGCACAAGATAGGAAAAGATGTAAGATTGCTTCAAACCAAAGGAAAGACTGAATGATTTTTAAGCCAAAACAAAAAATGCGAAATTGCTTCGTATCATTACCTCTCTACATAGCAGAGCATCAAAAAGAAGAGCCAGAATCATAAACATACCCAGAACATAGAAAGAAGGAAAATTAGGGTTCAACGTCCGGTCGCCATCGATATAATTAGAGACGGGGCCCAAGCTCGGATTGTATCAAGAATGGGGAGGGTAACCAGCGGTATCCTTTCAAAGAAACCGTTCCACCATTACCCTGGAGTGGAAAACCTAAATTTGGATGGCCTAACATCGATATGAACTGTCGCTCTCTCGAATAAGAGTCCAGTACGCTAACAACTGGGCTGCCTCGCTCGATAGAGGAAATAGAAGGCAATGTGGAGAGATGATAACTTCCGCCAGAACCTGCCTTTAAGAGAAGAGTTAAAAACTTACAGGCGAGCAACGGTGTACGCTACGGATAGCTGCTAGAATTAGTGTTACGTCAAAGATTATTAGGCGGAGAATAAAGAGGAAGGAATGGCGGGCGGGGACGCGGGGGTTCACCCCCCACCCCCCACCCCCTCCCCCCTAAGAACAGAAGCGTGGTGGTGGTTAGTGTTTAACGTCCCGTCGACAACGAGGTCATTAGAGACGGTGCGCAAGCTCGGGTTAGGGAAGGATTGGGAAGGAAATCGGCCGTGCCCTTTCAAAGGAACCATCCCGGCATTTGCCTGAAACGATTTAGAGAAATCACGGAAAACCTAAATCAGGATGGCCGGAGACGGGATTGAACCGTCGTCCTCCCGAATGCGAAGAACAGAAGCGTTTAAAGTTTTGCATAATATCAGTTCCCAAGTATTTCAGTTAACTTTCAGAAAATACAGTAGTATTAAAACTAAGTGCCTTAAAAATGGCAAGGAACGTGCTCCTTGATGTTTTCGCGGTGTAATGATTTGTCGATTAAATTTTGGGAGTGCAGTCACGTACAATTTATTTCTTCTTCTTCTAATATTTCGGCCGTATACTCTCCGACCATCTTCAGAGTGAGCCGAGAGATTGAAGCTACATTACTTGTTCCGTTGTTTTAAACCACAGAAAAACACAAGCGCCAGAGACACTGATCGGCAGAAAAGAGTACGCATAATTTGAATCTGTAGCTACGCAGTGGATCCTCGCGTGGATATTAGCGAGTCATTATTAGCTGCACTATAGCGACGGCTTTGCGAGCTTATTAAAGAAAGCAACGGATTCCACGACTTGGGGTTTAGTGGCGAAAGAAACAGTGGAAATTCGTTTGATGAAAAAATTTAAATAATAAAGATATATGTTTCAGTGTAATAATGACCCATCGATATCCGAGCATGTACGGACCGCGTAGCCACAGATTCAATTTATGTATTCAGCGTGTTTGGCTCTTATGTTTTCTGTGCTTATAAAACCACGGAACGAGTAGTGTAGCGTACTGACCTTCAGTCTGTCGTCTCACTTTGAAGCAGAAGAGAAAGAGGCAATGAAGTTCATACTCCTATGCTCCCAAAATTTAGTTGGTCAATGACAAAAAGAGCACGAAAATTACAAGGTACGCTTATCACAGGCTATTTTTTTTATAAAGAGTTGGCGAGAGAGAGATAGACAGAGAGAGAGAGAGAGAAAGAAAGAGAGAGAGAGAATGCTGGCATTTTATGTTAGGAATAACGAAAAAATATAAACACTTAGTGGACAGGTGAAGTGCTGAAAGTAGTAACAGAGTTAAAATACCGCAAACTGTAAGGGTTCAGAGGCACGACAGAGAAGAAAAGACAAGTTGAAAGAACTAGTGCTAAGGTAACGAGGAACTGATTAACCTGAGAATGGAAGGTGCAAAAGGCGGTCAAGAAATGTAGAAAAATTTGGAATACACACTATCTGATTAAAAGTAGTGGACATTAATATTGAGCGCGTCCACTGTTCGCCTTTATGATGGCTCGAACTCTGCCGGCGACACTTTCAGTGAGACGTTTCAACGTCTGTGGAGGAATGGCAGCCCGTTCTTCCTCAAGAACCGAAACCAGAGACGATACTGATGTTGTCTCAGAGGCCTGGAGCAACGTCATCTTTCTGACTCATAACATAGGTGTCCCATTGCGTCCAGGTCGGGACTCTGGGTAGAAGCATTTCATTTCAGAAATGTTACTGTCCACGGACCGTTTTCTCACTATGCTGCTTTTTGTCAGGGTGGATTGTCATGGAGATACAACCAATCGTCGTCTGCGAACTGTTCCTGTGCTGCTCGCAGTACACAGTGCTGTAACATTTGTTCGTATCCTTCCGCATTTATCGTTTTCTTAAGCAGATTAAGGTGACTACACCTTAACAACAAAAAACACCCGCATAGCGCAACACCACCTCCTGCGTACTTCACTGTCGTTTTTGGACGTGGTAGCAGGCAAAGTTCTCCAGGCATTCGCCAAACCCAAACCCTTCCATAGGTTGCTAGAGCGTAAAGCACTATCCAAAGCCCGAAAACACTCGTTTCCAGTTATTAACTGTCCAGTGGTGCCGGTTTTTACACCCTCTTTAGTGCCGCTTAGCTCTGACTACATAAATGTGTGGCTTACGAGAAGGTGCTCACCCGTTGTACTCCTTCCTCTTTAACTCCCTATGCACAGTCATCCGGCTAGCTGTACTGGTAGTAGCACTTTGGCACTCAAGGGCGATTCCTTCCACTGATTTCATGCAATTTTTTGCAACCATCCTCCATAGTGGTCCACGGTCCATGTCTGTCACTATATGAGGTCTGGCTGGTCTTGGTTTAGCCGTGGTCGTTCCTCGGTGTTTCCACTTCACAGTCACCTCACTAACAGTCGACTTGGGCAACTTTAGAAAGGTTCAAATATCACTGATGGATCTGTGACTCAGATGACATCCAGTGACAAGTCAATGCGCTCTTCTGATCGACCCGTTCTGCTTTTACTCCTGACAACACTCCTTTTATACTATCGTCTCTGCCGCTCGTCCCATCTAGTGGTCTATTCCCCATAAACATACGGGTGTCCGGACACTTTTTATCACCGAGCGACGTGGGGCAGCGGTTAGCACACTGGACTCGCATTCGGTAGGGTGACGGTTCAAACGCGCGTCCGGCCATCGTGATTTAGGTTTTCCAAGGTTTCACTAAATCGTTTCAGGTAAATGCCAGGATGGTTCCTTGACAAGGGCACGCCGACTTCCTTCCCCATCCTTCCCGGTGACCTCGCTGTTGTTTGAAATACAATGTCAAAACCTTCGCAGGACTGATGAACATAAAAAGGTTAGAATCACTAAAAGCGCAATAATATTCTAGGTTTTTAACAACTTACGATGTGACACCGTATTAAATCTTCAGATGGCAGCGGATGAGAGGGACAAGAGGGCTCTATATCGTTTTAGTCTGCAGAAGAACAAATACTAAGCCACACACAACGAGAATCGAAATTACTTTTTTTTATATAGAGATTACCTTTTTCCCGCATTCCTGCTCATGCTGACTCCCTCCGCGTCTTTCCCCGCCCACTCTTACACTGTGTAGACTAGAGAATCGAACCTAAGACCGATTCCTTCGGCACTTGTTTCTGGTTCGTCGTTTCTTTGACAAAGATGCTTCTAATTTCACGGAGTGGATCCTACCACGTTGCACTGGCCACTGTTTCATTCGCGATGAGCAGCTTCTAGCGCGTCCTTGGCAGCTTCCTGCGGCAGTACTGCAGAAGCAGCTGGTTCTCGTGTTTACAAACACCACGCCGTCTGGAAGCGGCATTAAGGCAACAAAAATATCAGCGCAAGACCACGATACCTGATCGGATGACCTTTCGTTTCACTTAACTGGAAAAAGCAGATAAATCTGCTTCGTCTTGATGTGTTCCACTCACTCTACGACACTGCTTGTTTGTCATCTCTCTTCAGCGTATCCACATCCTCGCATTTGTAACGTACTTCGCCACTTAGATATTCCTCCATAAGATATCTTGTCGCTTTCGTCATTTATGCTTATACTTCACTATTGCAGTTGCGACTTTAGCCATTTTCAAGTGGTTCACAGAAAAATTTGAATGCATCGCACATGTAGGCCTAATCATGTCATCATCAAATGGCCTCACTCTTCTAAGTAGCGTCAAACTCTTTCATATGTTCCTTTTTTGTTAGCAACGGCTGTAGACGAGGATTTGAACCGCCGTTTCCCCAAATGTGAGTCCGTTGTTTTACCACCGCACTATCTCACTCAACTGGTATGACGCACCTTGCGTTAAAGAATACACAAGAGCGATATGTGAGACCTCTTTACGTCCACCAGCTATCTATTCTACACTCATGTTCAGAAAAAACCAGAACACCACGAACGACTAGAGATAGAACGTTCATATTCACAGGACATGTACGTTAGTATATTCTGCTGAAATGATTAGTATCTGAACCATGTCGGCCCGCTGATTCAAGACCAACATCGATATCGTAGCGCAACACCATCTACAGGTAAAATGTGCCTGCAGCCCTCGTTGTCGCTATAAACAGAAGATAATATAATATAACAGCATGACTTGAGCAGACGTGCAGGATGCCTCGCAGACGTATTCGTGAACCGCACTGTCAAATAAGAGCGTCTGAAAGAGGGCGCATTGTTGGCATGAGAGAACGTGATGCATCCATCCCCGAAATTGCTGCTTGTCTGCTTGGCAGTGCAACAGGTGTGTGCAGAATGGTTCACAGAAGGCCGTAGAACACGACGAGATGGGTCAGGTCGCATCACCCAGACCGCTCCTCGAGAAGATCGATACCTCATCCGAATGGCACTGCAGGACAGATCTGCGTCGCCCTCGGCTCTGGCGTAATAGTGGAACAGTAACACATCGTACACTATCGCAGGTGGCAGTCCATAGCCGAGTATTATGGTATGGCTTACTGCTCGTCGTCCACTTCTCCACCTATCTTTGACAAATGTGTGGAAACATGCTAGGTGTCAGTGTTGTATGGAACGACGTTAGGCCGGCCTTGTAGCCGAGCGGTTCTAGGCGCTTCAGTCCGGAACCGCGTGACTGCTACGGGGTCGCAGGTTCGAATCCTGCCTCGGGCATGGAAGTGTGTGATGTCCTTACGTTAGTTAGGTTTAAGTAGTTCTAAGTTCTAGGGGAGTGATGATCCCAGATGTTGAGTGCCATAGTGCTCAGAGCCATTTGTACCATTCTTTTGAACGACGTTACTGGGGACAGGAATGCCATCAGATAGTGCTTTCGGACGAATCCAGGTTCTGTTTGTTAGAAAACGATGGCTGCATTTTGGTTCACAGCAGACAGGGGGAGCGGCATCCCAGTGACTGCTTTCGCACAAGACATACAGCGCCAACTCAAAGCCTTATGGTGTTGGCCGCTGTAGGGTACAACCGCAAATCACAGTTGGTGCGCGTCCAGAGCACAGTGACCAGTGTGACTTATGTGAATGACATTCTGCGATCTATAGTCACAACCATTTGCACAAACCTTAGACGCCATTTTTCAGCAAGGCAGTGCACGATCAGATTTTGTTGGACGAACATATGCCTTCTTGGTGTCACAGGATGTCAGCTTTCTGCCCAGTCCTGACAGATCACCAGACGCCGAAAAAGTGTGGGATACGGTAAAAAAGGACGGGTGCAGCGCTGTCACCCAGTGCCAACCACCACAGATGAACTTTGGAACCAGACAAATGCAGCATCGATGGTTATACCACAGGACACCATTCGCGTCTTATAAGCATCGATGCCGTCACGCATGGAACCTGTTATCAGGGCCCATGGCACACTCTGTGCCTACTAGGCAAGAGGACACATGCTGAACCGATGTGACTGAAATGTTAATCATTTCTGCAGAACATACTAATGTACATCTCCTGTGAGTATGAACATCCTATCTGTAGTCGTTCAAGGTGTTCTGTTTATTCTGAATATGAGTGTACATTTCGAATCTAGAAATAACAAACTTTCACTCGTCAATGTCTTGTACACTGGTATCATTAAAAGGTGAAACTTATATTCTGGTCCACGAATCAAATCCCAATACTCACCTTTCGGAGGCAACGCTTCGTTAATTGAGCCATGCGAGCATGTTGTCCGGCACTCCCTATACCTTCAACTACGGTACAAGATCTGCAGGATGGGACGACTAATAGACTAAGGTTGCGTGTCCAATCCTTACTAGTTCTTAGACTGATCTGTGCAGCGCAAAGTGTTGTATATGATTTACGGCCTTTATATCAGGAGGGACACTGATAATAGAATAATTTAAATGGAAATCAAATAGAGACCAACTGTCAAAGACATTTAAAGTACCTAAGGTGTGGATAATCCCAACATATTAGGAATATCACTAGAGGACAGTGACAGCAAAATGAAGGGGAAATAAGAAACATAGCAATTATCAGAAACATCTTTAACAAGAAATCAATCACAAGAAATGAAATATTCAGATACAACACTGTGAGGAATATTTGAACAATCGAATAAATACCACTGAACAGAAAATGCCTACTCGAGTACACAGAAAAAGAGGAGGAAGGTCTTGCAAAAAATAATAACGTACTGATAAGATGGACAAGAACATGAATTATGAGTAGACGAGGAACAAAATAAACGATCGACGAAATCACAATATCATTTAAGAATATTGCAGATATTAAAAGCACACTGTCAGGAACAATAGTTAGGAAAATTCTGGAAAACATAGTCAGCCATAAAATACAAACAGAATGGATTTCATTTGGTTTTACTGGTAGTCACCATGTTACTTTGCTCTGAAATTTGTCGTCGCCAATATGTGACTTTACGTGCAAGTAATTTTCGTTTATTGTTTCTTTTATCTAGCGATTTGTACAGCCCTTAGACATTGATCATTCTTTTTAACAAGATGTAAAAAAAATTCCTCAATAGGTCCACGTACTTTTGAAGAAGACAATTTTACAATTGTTGAAACCATGGTCAAATGTTGTTAATAAAACTTTCTACCTGTAACTGATGGCTGAATTGCCCAAATCATTCATTTACATTCACCGTTGCTGAACATCAGCTATGGCCAAAATTTTGAAGCAGCAAATGTTATAGAAATGAAATTTTCCAGAAGTATCCAAGCATCAGTTTACGAACAGAAGAAATAAGAGCATCAAAAATGGTTCAAATGGCTCTGAGCACTATGGGACTCAACTGCTGTGGTCATCAGTCCCCTAGAACTTAGAACTACTTAAACCTAACTCATCTAAGGACATCACACACACACCCATGCCCGAGGCAGGATTCGAACCTGCGACCGTAGCAGCAGCGCGGCTCCGGACTGGAGCGCCTAGAACCGCACGGCCACCGCGGCCGGCTAAGAGCATCACTTTTACTGTTTAGGAGCCAACACTTATCGACCAAACTGTCAAAGCATGTAGAGCAGCAAACTCATTAACACTATACAAGCTTCATTATTAATGCTTGACGTAACATTATCTTGTCTTGATGTTTAATCTGAGAGAAAAAGAATTGTTAACGATAACATTTAACACGAATAATAATCGTACATATTATATTGTGTACAAGGTTACAGACATCCTCAGGCTGAATTTCATTGATGCTGATTATTCCTACGCTTCCATAGTTGAGTGGTCAGGGCGGCTGACTGCCATGTTGGGAGTTCCGGTTTAGATTCCCGGTATAGCGAGAGATTTTCCTTGGTGAGAGGATTGGGATGGCGTGCACTCAGCCTCATGAGACAAACTGCGGAGCTACTTGATCCACTGATATCGATTCCGAGATCAAGGAGCCCGACAACGACCGGAAAAGCTGTGTGCTGACCACATGCCCCTCCGTACTGCTTCCAGTGACGCCATTGGCAGAGGATGACAGGGAAGTGAGACGAAGCCGATTGGTCCGTGTAGGGCCAGAACGCGGAACTTTAGCTTTACTTTTATTCATATACCATACGTGATCAATTTGTGAATACAAAATGCATCACCGGATGTATCTGGAGTGAATACAAAGTGCATCACCTGATGTATCTGGAAAAGCAGTCACATCTACATCAATTAAACACGTACCTGCATTGGTACTGATAACCACAGGTATCCTGCAGTACTACTTTTCTACGTAGGCGAAAATTAGATAAAGTTATGAGAAAACTTTAAATTCTTCACCTGTGTGGCCATAGTGTCCGTAGTTGCTTTTTAATTCTTGAGGGTATTTTTGGCCTGTCATTGCAACTACAAAAATGCGTGATTTTTTCATCAGACGCGTTTCGCTTTATTGAGGTAAAGCATCATCAGTGGTCTGTAATTAAGTTATTTACGTTTTGATTTATTTTTAGATCGAAAAACAGGTCGTTAAGAATAGGTTTATTTGTACTTACGGTACAATTGTTGAATTCTTAACGCACTGTTTTTTGATCTAAAAGGCAAATCAAAATGTACATAATTGAATTACAGACCACTGATGATGCTTTACCTCAATAAAGCGAAACTCGTCTGGTGAAAAATATCACGCATTTTTGTAGTTGCAACGACAGACCAAAAATACCCTCGAGAATTATGAGAAAACGTTTTTGCTTTGTTCAACACCGCATACGAAAACCAAATAGACTATAGAATGTATCAACCAAAAACAAATTAAAATTGTATATGTTTGAAGAGATTCATATTTAATAATTACCGAGCGCTACTGATCAAATAATCGTCTTTATCAATCGAACAGTATCACGCAGCTGTTGTAAATAATGGTAGTGAGTAAAAGTTCATTTGATCAGCAGATCTCTCTGTTCTTCGACATTCTTCAAATGAATCGTAGATTTGGTAAGAGGGAGAAAATGTGGGTGGTTTCGAATGAACAAGGTACTATCCCGGGCTTCATCGGCTAGAGACAGTCCTGTACTACACTGACAAAGCGGACTGGAGCCTGCGATGACCTTTTGAGTTAAGATGTTTGACTTCTGGCGCGGTAGAACACGCCACCCATCACGTGATTACCCACAGGGAACGATAGCGAAGCAAGGTCGACTGGATGGCGAGCTCGTATGCAAACATTTCCGCAATGCGTGTTGTGAACGCTGACACAAATGACCTTCACCAAGGTTACTCTAGTGTCATCTCGACAGCAACTGATCAAGAAAATAAGTGGAGTAGTTCTTTTCTTCTATTGATTTTGTAGTGGATAGTGACAACGAATGTTGAGTTTCATCAAAGGTAACAGAGGCAAAACTAGGCCTGAGCAAAAAAGGGAACAGTGGATGATTTACTTATTTTTAAAGTAACACAACTGTAGAAGTAATAGGGTCTCATACGCTTGTATCGAAAAGAACTTCATGGTCAAGCCCTTGAAACCATGCGACGCTGCTGGCTAACTGCTGCTTCGTCTCCTGCCTGGGGAATTATCAGATTGCAGTACTGGGAGGGAAGGAATGAAAATTAGGGTTCAACACCCCATCGACGATAAGGTCTGGCAAGCTGGAACACGAACTCGGATGGAGAGGAAATCGGCAGCATCTTGTCGCCTTAATCGAAGTAGGGAAACTAACTAATTCCTAAATTTAGACGTCAGAATGATGATTTGGGTGCGGGTCCAGTGCCACTTCGCTCGTTTGGCAGTATCGCCAGAGATCCGGGAAGCACACTGCTCCCCCAAGTTGTCAATGTTTGCCTCTAAACGGAAAGCTCCACTTCCTCTTCAAGCAGTTCATCAGTCGTCCTCACAAGCATGAGTGGGTCACGAAACAGTTGTGTTACAGAGGAAACGTCCATGGTAGTGTCGCTCTAGGTCGAAGGATTTGAGCCGTAACAGTTGCAACACAACCACTGCTGACCTCCAGATGGCACCTGTACAAGAAAAGAATTATCGCAAGCCATTCAGGGCAGTGTGAACAACAGTTTCAGAAGCCCTGCTAGGACGTAACACCCTCTACGAACACTATGTACGTCAGTTGTTACAGATACTGAACACAGAAAGTACCACCCACTCTCCAGCATACGTGCTATAGTGTTCCAAGGATACCGTTTTGTGTACAGGCTATTGCTGGGCTGGAACTTGTGCTGTGGATCTCAAAATTCCCTTAACTTGTGGATTATGGCTTTGTGACGGTGATGAGTTTTCTTTACTCAACAGTCTTTAGATTAGTTCGATATTGTTCTCAGCTCTTTCCCATATCATCCATTACATATAACGTCCTCAACAATCTGTTCGTACAGTCTAAGTCTTGTCTACAGTGAAGTCTAGAGGAAACCTTTATGGCAGCAATGGATATCAAATAGCCGGTGATTATAGTCACGGTGGTCCCTATAACACGTTATCTCTTCTGCATCTTCTGGCATCGAGTTAATTATTCTTGAATGCCTTATCGTATGCCTATGACCTTCTGACCTGAGGCTTACGCAGTTTAGTAGACTTATTTCCTCGCCTATTGTTCTTAATATACCTTATCTGATGCTTCATCCTGTCCTCTTAATTTCTACAGTTCAAATTATCCTTCCCCAGTTTTTTATAGTTCACATTTCCCGTCAGTATACTAAAAGCATGTTCTATGGATGCCACAAACAGACAGAACAGAACTCCCGCCTGCTGTTTATACACACGTCGAATGTTCCAGAATATATAAGTACTAGAAATATAAGAAATTTAGAGAAAGTTCTAGACATGATAAATACTAAATAACAAATATTTACTGGTGATCAGATTTGAATTGGGGACGCGTAGCATGCCAACCATCGACACTAACTGCTACGCCACAGCACAGTTTGCGGCGTTTCTCTTTCTTCGGAGAAACAGCGACCCTCAGTTTCAGAAGTTCTCATTCGAGTCGCTCTCAGCATCCAAATCTAGATATTTTCAGTAGTCATCTGTGAGGCAGCGCTGGAGGATCATTGTGTTCGCGTCGTGCTGTCACATCCTCTTCATTATGGTGAACATTGAAGCTAACTCCTCCCATCGAAGCCTCGTGAGCTTAGAGCGGGTTTCCTCGAACGAGAAGCCTCGATCGTCGATCTGCGCAACAGGATTGTAGTAGGGCGGCATATGGTAGACATGGATGACGTCGCTGCGCTTAATCCTCTTGATGAAGGATCATAAGCTTCGATTTCGTATGTCACGTCCGACATGTGATGACTGCGAAGGGTAAAAACTGTAGAGAAAGACTGAGACTGGAATGCACCCGGCACGCAAACGAGGACGTAGCTTGCAAGTGCTACTCTGAGACGAAGAGGCTGGCATATGAGAGGAATTCATGGCGGGCCGCATCAGACTCAAAAGGAGCTCTTTAGTAACTTTTCCGAATGGTAACTTTCCGTGCAGGTTTTTAATCGATGCCAAGTCTACTGGGCTGCAACTCGCTTCCCAAAGCCTAGCGTTATAGCGCTCTTAAACCTTCTCTTGGGCGTCCAGCTACTGTAAACGAACCAGCCGTCTTTCTTCTTCAGTCCTGGTATTAAACGTAATGGTTCTGAGTATCGTCCATTTGAAACGGGAGCAGTGCGCCCACTGTCGTTTTGACCTCTCGACCATGGAGCAGAAAAAAACCATTGTGAAGCTGTAGTGTTTTGCTTTACTGTGTTGTACGTGAACCTCACACGGGCAGTGCTGTATCCCCATCTCTCTGTTCGACATCAGCTTACAGCGAAAGCATGTCTGCCAACGTCTTATTAAAGCATTCTGTGAGGCCATTCGCCTGTGGGTGGAAGGCATCCTGTGGATGATGTCACAATATGAATTACCTCTGATACAAGTCTCGACGGGAAAACTTCCCGACGATCATATATCATCACACAGGCTGCGACATGTTTCAAAATGATGTTTCCTACAAGGAATCCTGTAATTTCTGGAGCTTCACCAGTCGGCACAGCGTAGTGGGTTCAGTAGCAGTGGAGACTATTACCCATCGATTCCTGTTTGATGACTTCGGGAACCTCCACAAGAGGTCGATTCCAATCTCGTGGAATGGCGCTGCTGCAGGCGGAATTGGGATCTGATGCCTCGGAGGTAACTGCAGCATATGCTTCCATTGCTGACTCACACAGTTACTAACAAATCGGCAGGAGCCTAGCCAATGATACCCCCATCTGATTCTAGAGTCTTCACGAATACAAGGTGACCAGATGTTAGAGCGTCCTGGAAATGATAGCAGATAGCTGGCCATAGAAGAGCTGGGATGACAGTTTCCGCCCCACCAGTTCATAGTTCCTCGTATACAATCTCTTGTTTACTAACTGGAATTCTCCTTTGGGCGGTTCCTCTATTTTCAGAGCTTCTATGGTTTTCAGCAGTGCTGGATCTTTCCTCAGCAGTAATGTCATTTAATGCAGCTACGACTGATGATCCACGCTGCTGTGTTGCACTACAGGATTTCGTGAAAGATAGTTCGCGTCCTTGTGTTTGCATCTACTTTTATATACCTCTCTGGTGCCGTCAGTCCTCATTTCACCAGTCAGCCCAATGAACCCCCCAGGCTAGTCAGCCAGCATAGGTAGCGGTGATCTGACACAACGTGAATGGTTTGCCCCTGAATAAGGCCAAAACTTGTTGATGGCCCAAATAACTGCAAAGCAGTTGTAATCCTACTCTCCCACACATCACTATTAAAATTCTCTGTCTTTGCACAAATTTTGAAAGCTTCGAGAGGCGTAAGATATACAAAAGAATAACTTTTTACTTATCTTTATTATCTCGTTGTTGTTGTAGATGGCTCAAAGTCTTGCCTGGGGGTACATTCATCCAGCTGAAATTTCAATTTTGTAGGCTCTTGATGACTAACTAACTGATAAAGATTTGCCTGTATTACTCTTGAATTTTATTCTTTGTCACATGTTTCAACATCACATCGTTTTTACATTTTCCACATTCAAAAACCCAATAATTACATTGTTGGTGACAAACTAAGAAAACGTCTACTTCCATCAGAGCCATGCCCACCACTACTTACATTCTGCGGTACTCACATAATTGCAAAGAGTTTACAAAGCAAAGGGGTTTACAAACTTTCTGTACCAAAGAAGAAACTTCACCAGATTATATCGTTATTTTATAAATAAATCCAGAAATAATTTTAATAATTAGAGTTAGATTGTACAATTAATAATAAGAATTTTAAGTATACCAGAAATTTCGTAATTCCAGATATTTTTAAAAGAAGAGTAATTTTAACTGTTAGTACATATCAATTGTAGCACATTAACTTGTTTTTTATACATTTTAGCTTGAAATATGATACATCGTATACTAAATCATATTAATTCTTTTAATGGAACAGCTGAGATAATTTTAACCTATGCAAGAATCGATAATACACATGGTATCGATTATCTCTATATAAAAAGGTAATGTTAGAGGAGGGTGATTTATTATACAGTCTTTCTGAATTGTAATAGTTTCCTACTGTGTTTATACTTGACGCTGTTGTTGTGGAAAACCAGGAACCGTATGAATATATTTATGTTTTGGTCGTCACATGGGGGTAGATGTTTTTTATTTGAGTCAGACATACTTGAGGATTCGAAAACAGCTAGTAAGTGACAACACATACCTTATTATGGCATTCAAACAATATAGTATGCATTTAAAACACATTTACGAAGCTTATATAGGAACTGCTATGGCGTTCAACGAATTTTGTACTATATGTAGAGACTGCTGGAATCGGACGCAGTGCGGGTTTTTGGTTATTGATAAAACACGAAAGCTTAATGATGGACAAACAGTCAAAACTTCGAGAATTTAAAAAAAAATAATGTTATGATGTGTGAGTGCGTCAGTACACACCACACCATAGAAAAATACCGTCACGTCACTCGACGTCACAGGCGAATGTAAGTAATCCCCACAGTCAATTAATCGGTATTATTACGGATCTATACGAAAATATGAAATATATTGATACAAAGCACGAAATCTATGGAATTTCATAGAAAAACTTTATATGTCAGCAGACCAAATGATGGATTTGAAAGTACCCCATCAGTTCAAAAAGTTTCAAAAGTGGATTAATAAAAAATAGAGAAAAGTTAATATGGTGGTTTTAAGCTTCAGTTGTTTTACATAGTCTCCCCTAATGGAGTACAATGCAGAGTATGTTTGTACAATCATGTGAAAACCTCTGAAAAGTTATTTTTGGGATGGTGTTCCATTTGCACGTCACGTTCGCTCTTTCTTCAGTGTTGCCAAACTCTCAGTGACCCATTCTGCACTTGATCGTTTTGTGGTAGCTTCGTATTGATAACACTAAGTCGCGTCACCTGTCATGATTCCTTTTCCAGGAAGGAATTTTCCTCGTTCCTCATTTGAATCAGGTTGTTGCTGGCGTCCACGCATTGCTGCTTTCGTTCGGGAGTCAAGATGTGCGGGACGAACTTCACACGCACTTTTCTCTTCTTCGGAACATTCTGGAAAATAACTTGAACAATTGATTCAGAGCTGTTCAGTCCTTTGCTCCATACCGATTTGTGTCACAGAAACGTTGTCACACTATGGCCGCAGATCCACTACCTAAGACTGCCTACTCACAATTGCTGGTGGAATATATATCTGTTGTTCATAGTGGTTTGTTCATGTTGCCACCGTAGGTACTGCCTTGATTTCGCTTATACGCCAGAAAAAAGGTCAATCTCTGAATATTTTGGACGGGTGGTGCGTTTTTCATCTTGCACGCCCCCTTACGTCGAATCCTACGTTGAGACAGCTCCTTAGCTCATTGTCAGTAAACGCTCTCATATGCAAGTAGCAGTGTGGTAATGCTCAACCCTATTTAAAAAATCAAATTTCTGGCGTTGTCTTGCGACTGAGGAAGAGGCCAGCACATCGCGAACGTCCCTTGGTACGTTATTCTTGTAACCGAAAAAGAGAGTGAAAAAGCGAGTTGTCTACAGCGTGGGGACCCCCACTGGCAAAAAATTTGCACCGAATTTTTATCTTCATTCATTTAGAATACATAATCTTGTGAAATCGATGAATCTTTCGAAACACCTTGTATTGTGTTCAAATAACTTACGGGTTTGCTGCCGGTGACGTCGTCGACCACCGCCGATATTTCGACAGGAGCACACCCCGCCATTCTCAAGGCACAAATGCAAGGAGGAAGAAATGTGTAAGGAAATTTAGTGCCTCGGTTCACAGAGGAGAGGCCGGCCGCGGTGGTCTCGCGGTTCTAGGCGCGCAGTCCGGAACCGCGCGACTGCTACGGTCGCAGGTTCGAATCCTGCCTCGGGCATGGATGTGTGTGATGTCCTTAGGTTAGTTAGGTTTAAGTAGTTCTAAGTTCTAGGGGACTGATGACCACGGCTGTTAAGTCCCTTAGTGCTCAGAGCCATTTGAACCATTTTTAGCCACAGAGGAGAAACAAGGAAGATACCACACACAGAACAAGTGTCAACACAAACGAAGATAACCAACATCAGAAATATCGATAGTGACTATTAATCAACAGGAGAAGTAGCACTAATTCTGTCCCTCTGTTTTTTGATGAGAGACAGAGCCGGATTCCAAGCAGCATTTAAACAAAATCCACCATCTCTGTTAATAAGGTTGCTTGATAGTTTGATTTCAACTGCTTCTTTATTGGGATAGTGTTATTAAGGAAGCAGTTGAAATCGAAATACCAAGCAATCTTATTAACAGAGATGGTGGATTTTGTTTAAATGCTGCTTGGAATCCGACTCTGTCTCTCATCAAAAAACAGAGGGACAGAATTAGTGCTACCTCTCCTGTTGATTAATAGTCACTATCGATATTCCTGATGTTGGTTATCTTTGTTTGTGTTGACACTTGTTCTGTGTGTGATATCTTCCTTGTTTCTCCTCTGTGAACCGAGATATTAAATTTCCTTGCACATTTATTCCTCCTTACATTTGTGCCTTGAGAATGGCAGGGTGTGCTCCTGTCGAAATATCGGCGGTGGTCGACGACGTCACCGGCAGCAAACCCGTAAGTTATTTGAACATTCAGTTCGCCGGGAAAAGTTAAGCTCTCACCTTGTATTGTTCTCATTATCCAGTAGCAATAATTAGTTGTCCCTGATCATATTTCTATTGAGCGAAGTGACGCATTATAGGTCACGTCTAGTATCTGTTGACATATTTAGGGTCCAGGCACCTGGCAGTACAGGTACATCTAGTTTATTTTATGTAACTTGATTTTGAACAATCTCTGTACAGCTACGTATCTCTAACCTTCCTTCCTCCCGTGCCAGTGCCTGTTGCTATCTTCTGGAAGCCGTCCCGCCGTGCAACTGTGTGGGTGCGCCAGTGTGAGCGTGTGCGGCGTCGTGTGTTGCAGCAACTGGCTGGCCAGCTCGGCGCTGGGGCGGCGCGTGGCGCCGGCTGCGCTGGACACGGCGGCCAGCAAGGAGGACGTGCTCGAGTTCAACAGGGTCTTCCCAGACGTCGTCAGGGACCTGACCGAGACCGGCCGGCACCTCGACGCGCCCTCCGCCACCAAGCGCTTCGCCAAGGTCAGCCTCCTGGGTCGTTTTTACATCGGTTTTGAATGATTTGCAATCTACAGTGGTGTGCAAAACTTAAGGACGAGAGTAGCTTTCACATGATGTGTCACTGCCAACATAACTCGATGAAACTTGGATCATTCATACACAGACGGAAAAAATCGCAGCACCAAAAAATAATTAATGTAGAGCAATGAAATTTCGGGAATACATTTATTTAGCTAACATATTTAAGTGATCATGCAAGATCACAGGTTAATGTATGCGCGAGATAAGTCATTGCAATGTGAAACGCTGGTACATTACTAATCGGTGTAACCGCCAGAATGATGCAAGCAGGCACCCAAACATGCATGCATTGTGTTGTACAGGTGCCAGATGTCTGTTTGTGGGATGGAGTTACATGTCTGTTACATTTCATCGGTCAGTACATATACGGTTGTTGATGATGCTGGAGTTGTCGTCTGCTGATGTCCTCTATGACTGGAGACAGATCTTGTGATCGAGAAGGCCAAGGCACCATGTCAAGAGTCTGTAGAGCATGTTCAGTTACAGCAGCAGTATCCTGTTGGGAAACACCTCATGGAATGCTGTTTATGAATGGCAGTACGACAGATCGAATCATCAGACTGATGTACAAATTTGCAGTCAGGATGCGTGGGATAACCACGAGAGTGCTCCTGCTGTCATACGAAATCGGTCTCTAGACCATAACTTAGGGTATAGGTCAAGTGTATCTAATATGCAGAAAGGTTGATTTCTTTTCTTTATTTCTTTCTTTCACTTACGCCATTGTCCCGCAGCGATCGCAGGGTCGGCGTGGTTACGACGGATATGGCAAGGTGAGTTTCAGGGGTGGCCGGATGCCCTTCTTGCCGCCAACGTGTACCCCCAGGGATGGAATCAGTGTACCCCAGCTGTGTGCATCTAGTGTAAATCGTGAAATAGTGCGAACGTGTTTCAAATGTGTAACTGAGGTGGAACGTGGGGACCAGCCCGGTATTCGCCTAGCGAGATGTAGAAGACCGCCTAAAAACCACATCCAGGCTGGCCGGCACACCGGCCCTCGTCGTTAATCCGCCGGGCGGATTCGATCCGGGGCCGGCGCGCCTACCCGAGTCCAGGAAGCAGCGTGTTAGCGCTCTCGGCTGCCCTGGCGGGTCATGCAGAAAGGTTAATTGCAGGCCCTCAAATGGCTTCTTTCTAACCAACACATGGTCATCACTGGCACCGAGGCAGAATCGGCTTTCGCCAGAAAACATATAACAGACCTCCACCCAGCCCCACAGTGAGCTCTCGCTTAACATCACTGAAGTCGAAAATGGCGCTGGTTTGGGGTCAATGGAGAGCATGCTACAGGGCGTCTGGCTCGGAGCTGTCCATGAAGTAACCGATTTGTAGCAGCTGGTTGTGTCACTGTGGTGCCAAAGACTGATCAAATTGCTGCTGCAGACGCAGTACGATACGCCACAGCCATACGCTGAACACGATGGTCTTCCATCTCGGTAGTGCCAGGTGGTCGTCCGGAGACCGATGTTATTGCGACTGTAACTTCCCGTGACCGACGCTGCCAGTAATCGTGTACAGTGGCTACATTCCTGCCAAGTCTCTCTGAAATATCGCTAAAGAGACATCCAGTTTCTCGTAGTTCTGTTAGACGATCTCGTTCAAATTCAGTGAGCTGTTCATAATGGCATCTTTATCACCTTATAGCAATTCGTGACCAGTATCAACGACCACGTCCAATTTCAAAGGCAACTAGCGCTCATGACCGTTACAGTGTGTATTTGCATCTTCATAGTGGCGCCACTGGCGCTACTAGCGCCACTCTTATTCGACTGGCGAGAAACTGGAACAGAAATCATCTTTCAAATGTAGAAATACGCCTAACAACTTTCATTTATATCGCACAGCTCCTTGCTGGTGTTGCGATTTTTCCGTCAGTGTAGACAGAACTGCTAAAGTATAGTACAAAAGATATTTGAAAGAAATACGGAATGAGACGAACAAAAATGACACTTTTATTCAAACACAGTAAGTGCACTGAAGTCACTGCAATTTATGGTGACCCACTGTACATCACAAAAGTCAGGACATGGTTGTTAACAGGCTGAGTGATCATGTCTGACAGCAGTGCATGCTCTGCAACGCGCTCCCATGCTGGCCACAAGGCTAGTAAAGTATTCTCGTGGCAGGGCGTTCCATCCTTCCATCAGCGCGAGTGACGACTTCCGGATGGTCGTTGGTGCATGTGGATGTGCTGCAATTCGCCTCCCCAAAGCAGCCCACCCCTACTCCGCGGGACGAACAGAACAGTCTATTTGCCGAACATCCTTCCATTCCAAGAGCTCCTCCACCTGTGCTATTCGATGCGATAGAGCATTGTCATCATTAGAAATGAAATTATGGCTGAAAGTACCCCTGAAAAGAGTTACGTCACATAGGAGTACAGCGTCACAGTAACGTTGACTTGTGAGTGTGCCGTGTTCAAAGGATTGGAGGTCATACACGCATGCAAAATTATGTTCCCCGAAACCATAACACCTGGACCACCAAAACGACAATCTTCCTGGGCGCATAACCGGTTCCCACCTCTCGCCATGCGAGGACACGTCCAGTATCGTACACAGACCGAACCTGCTCTCATTCCACTCCTCGTTTGCCCAGCCCTCGTGTTCTTGATACCATCGCAAACGGTACCGCCGATGTCTAGTTGTCAACTGAACACAACGTACTAGTCAGCGGGTAAAGACACACCGCTATGCAGTCGCCGCACCACTGTCGAGCGTGAGACAGCATGCCTTGCAGTCCTCTTAAATGTGGTTACAATTGCACCCTCTGCTTGACGTGTGTCCCTTATTGCGTGCTGCAGAGTATAGCGAACGTCTGCTGCTGTAGTTGACCGTGGTCGGCCACCTCCTCTCCTTCGGGCAGCAGTGCCTGTGGTTATGGGCGCTCCACATGCACGTTAAACAATGCTGTGAGCTGGGACTTCTGAGGTCATCAGTCCCCTAGAACTTAGAACTACTTAAACCTAACTAACCTAAGTACATCACACACATCCATGCCCGAAGCAGGATTCGAACCTGCGACCGTAGCGCCTAGAACCACTCGGCCACCCCGGCCGGCGCTGTGAGCAATACCAAACTCCTGGGCTACATTCGTCATACAGCGTCTTCTTCCCGTTTCCCGATGATTTCTCACTGTGTGATGTCATCCAAGCCATGCTGTAATGAAGAACAGCGCGACATTGCACCGTAACTGATCACTGATTGACGGAAACCGTGCCTTCAAGTGCCTCGTGTTGCATAGCCAGCCCCTTTTAGCGCGATAGTCAGGCTGACCTCACGCATTGTTACGTCCAACTTTCTGTACACGACTGGCAGACTTTTGGCAACATGCTCGTGCATTTTCTTTCATTTCCACCTTATTGTTAATATGTTATGTTACTTTACATATCTCGTCCTTAAGTGTTGCAGAGCATGTAATTGCCATTTGACTGTGAGGACCGGGCAGTACTTTAGCACAAGTTGGGACATTATGGGCTTAGTCAACTCAAAAATAGTTCACTTCAGTGGTTCACTTCACATCTGAGAAGTAAGAAGCCGAATGCGCTCTTCCAATGTCACAGTCCCAACAAACAGGGAAGACATTTGAATTTGACTGGGCTGATGTAAAGTGCAATCGAAAGGGGGGGGGGGGTGCTGAAGTGTTACAAGTACACTGAATTACCGCTAGATGGTACACCCTTACCGAATGTACAGTGTAAGTCTATAGTGACACCTCCCTTCTTTTTTTATCTCCGTGGTTGTATATCTCCATAGCAAGCAGCAAAACATTTACAGTTTCGCCATCACCTGTGACGGCAGACTGAATGTTCGCCGTAAAGTGGCTTGCGGAGTACAGATGCAGATGTATAGAACATCTTTCACAACTCGAACTAGCGTCAGGACAATAAGTTTCGAAATACGTAACTGAAATTAGAAGACGGTGCATCACAAGGAAATATATATTAGTTTCTCTTTGTACCAAAATCGTGTAACAATATTCCTCGTTAGTGAAACTTGCGTTAAGACGGCCTGGCCGCAATTCTCGACCAGCTCACCACACCAACAGCTCGCCATTCGTGATTTCCAGGGGTGAAAGTGCCAAGCAAGAAAAACAGCCGTTTTCGTGATTTTTGTTTATGTAACTTACAGTTCATGTCAACATATAAAGTGCCGCGTGCGGACCATTTTCACAGTTAACTAACAGTAGTAAAAAATATCAATAACCTGCTTTGGCATGACAAGTCTGACCATTCACTTGTAAGTTCCATACAAGAATACCAGTCTTGGAGCACCTAGCCCATGGCAGGCCAACTCCGAGGAGGCAAAGTTCCCTCAACGACAGCTGGCCGCGCGTAATGGCTGTGGTGCGATATCCTCGAAGTCGGGCTGCTAGTGAAACCATGTGGTGTAGATCCTGGTGGTGGAGGAGGAGATTAGAGTTTAACGTCCCGTCGACAATGAGGTCGTTAGAGGCGGAGTACGAGCACGTATTAGGGAAGAATGAGGAAGGAAATCGGCCGTGCCCTTTCAAAGGAACCGTCCCGGCATTTACCTGAAGCGATTTAGGGAAATCTCAGAAAACCTAAATCAGGATGGCCGGACGCGGGTTTAAAATGTCCCTCCCGAATGCGACTCCAGTGTGCTAACCATTTAGATCTTAGATCCTGGTGGTCACTCTGCATCGGAACCGCTGGTAGTGGCTCAGCAAACTGAACTGCCGAAGAGCGCCAGGACGACGTCCTAAAGACAGGCCCGACTGAGTGATATCTGCTTGATGCTTGGGTAGCATGTGATTCGCGGGAGCGACTTAGTGCTCCCAGTTGCGGCACTGTCAAGGATGTGCGCACTGCTGGTGTCCAACTGACGCCTCTCGTGGCGAAGCTAGCGACGCAGTGTTTCCATGGTGGCGGCTGGAGTTCTACTTCATAACAGACCGGCGTGTATTGGCTATGCCTTGCCTACTGTACTTTTGTCATCTGGGTCTGCCAACGGAGTGTCGCCCACGGAGCCACAGCGCAGGCAACTTGTCAATCGCCCCTGTAGCGCGTTTAGCTGTGCTAGAGGCGAACAGCTTGGATACAACATTTTACATTTATAAATTTTGTGATCATCATTCTTTAAATTATGTATTGACTCATTCCATGATCAAGTTGCTTTGACTGTATGGTCCCTTCAAACTTGATAAATGATTACATAATAAATAAATGTCAAGAAGGATGAACCGAGACTGCAATTTCAAGTCCTATCGATGACGAGGTCACAAGCTCAGAATGGACAAGGATATGGAAGATTATTGGAACCGTCCTAGAATTTATCTTACTGACTTAGGGAAACTACAGGTAACCTAAATCTGGACAGCTGTCCATATCAGTTTTCACGGAGAAACTTCTGGCAAGGACGATCAAGTATTATGACCTGCATGTGTGTACAGTACTTGCTGTTATGCATTGCAAGGCTGTAGGACCACGATGCCACCCTTCCGTGGCCTGGGTGATGCCGATTCTGCGAAAAACTTCATTGCTTCTGTTAAATGTCGTATCGTATGCTTTGTAGAAGGGTTCAGGAAGGCAGTATGTATCCACAGCAGTAATGTTTCGATTGTGTGAGACCCTAGAATCGTTTTGTTTTGGACGAAGCTGTGACTTAGTTTGGTTTGGTATAAAAGTTGCTGGACAGCCAGTTCAGGTTTTTTATAATGTGGATCTGTGACTACAAAGGCCTACTGAGATGAAATCCTGCAAGCTTATGTACGTCATTATATTGCAGTAAGGGATGATTCATTCCAGAAGATGTCAGTGGTCGACCTCACAGTGATCACGAATTGGACAGCCCGATCTCACGATATGGATCCCCATCCCCCTGTCATGCTGCTAGTAACTTCGTAAATAAATAGCATTCGTCTCCTATGGAGGACATAGGAACGATTTTTAACTGTGTCATGCACTGAAGAGCCAAAGCAACGGTATACCTGCCTAATATCGTGTAGGGCCCCCACAAGTACGCAGAAGTGCCGCAACAGAACGTCGTATGAACTCGACTAATACCAGAAGTAGTGCTGGAGGGAAATGACACCATGAATCTTGCAGGGCTGTCCATAAATCCGTAAGAGTACGAGGGTGTGGAGATGTCTTCTGAACAGCACGTTGCAAGACATCCCAGATATGCTCAATAATGTTCATGTCGGGAGTGTTTGGTGGGCAGCGGAAGTGTTTAAACTCAGAAGAGTGTTCCACACCATTACAGAGCCTCCACCAGCTTGAACAGTTCTCTGTTGACATGCAGGGTCCATGGATTCGTGAAGTTGACCCCATACCCGTACAAGTTCATCCGTTCGATACAATTTGAAACGAGACTCGTCCGACCAGGCAACGTATTTCCAGTCATCAACAATCCAATGTCGGTGTTGACGGGCACAGGCGAGGTGTAAAGGTTTGTGTCGTGTAATCATCAAGGGTACACCAGTGGCTCCGAAAGCCCATAACGATGATGTTTCGTTAAAGGGTTCACATGCTAATAGTTGTTGATGGCCAAGCATCGAAATCTGCAGCAGTTTGCGGAAGGGTTGCACTTCCATCACGTTGAACGATCCTCTTCAGTCGTCGTTGGTCCCGTTCTTGCAGAATCTTTTTCCGGCCGCAGCGATGTCGGAGATTTGATGTTGTACGGGATTCCTGATATGCCCGGTACAATCGTGAAATGATCGTACTGGAAAATTGCCACTTCGTCGCTACTCCGGAGATCCTGTGTCCCATCGGTCGTGTCGACCATAACACCACGTTCAAACTCACTTAAATCTTGATGACGTACCATTGTAACAGCGGTAAACGATCTAACAACTGCGCCAGACACTTGTTGTCTTACATAGGCGTTACCGATCGCAGTGCTGTATTCTGTCTGTTTACATATCTCTGTATTTCTTTGGCGCTTCAGACTATATTGCTGTAAGTGCATTATTGTTATTCGATTTTACCACGCTTATGAATTGAGGTATATCAAACTAACGTACCCACCCATTACATTTCGAGTATATTTTAGGTTTAAATATTACCTGTCAGGAATTTTATTTCCCAGTTTTATGTGTTTCATCAGATTCCTACATTAGACTTATCATTATTTTCGTAACTTTTTTTTTTTAGTTTTGGAAACCAGTGTTGTAACTGTCTGCTGTGGTGTACTCGAACCAACTAGAGAACGGGAAGAAATTAGTTGCTGTCCTCAAATCCCTAAAAAATGTGTTTGTTCTGATTGAACTGCAACTATATCAATGTTCCTGCGTGTAATCATTTAGGCCTATTTTGTAACTATTGTAACATATTACGGTATTTTACACTTCTGCACTCGTAACATCATGGAAGGTACTTTCTTGTATCGTGTCATATTGTTTCGTCAAATTACATACACGGAAGGAATGCGGGAGGAATTACTGCCTGTACTCCTCGCTGCAATCTGTTAGTAGCACTATCTTTCCTTAGGTCCTACTTCAGCGGCTTCTTCAGTGAAAGGAATTGTCTGAAATTGTAATAATTGATTTCTGATAGATATAAGGCTTATTTCTTCTAAAATCTGTCACTTTCTATTATTCGCAAGTTATTGTGTGTCTGTGTGTCTCCCATAAGAAAGTAAAACAAGCATATGAGACTCGTACTGCCCTTCTCTGTGTACGCTCTGTGTCCATATTAATATAATCCGACAATATGACGTGGATTTCACAGTGTAGAGTACTATTCTGAGTCGTACCACTGACTGCAAAAAGCATTGACGGAGAAAAACTGTAGTTTCCCAATAATCTACCAACGAATTAAAGGACATTACGCTGTTTACTGGCTTCTGAACGTATGCTCTCTCTCCATTCAATCACCTCATATTGTTTTCGTAAACATTAGTATTACTGTCACGTTTCTTTTTCTTTTTTTCCTAGTTTAATGAAATGTGCAACTTTATATGAATAACAGTTTGCGTAAGACGTGTTTTGCACTGTTGTAAGAGTATTTAACTTGACTAAAGTATCTATTGCATTGTCTTGTTATATCTCTCTGTATACTAGAGACCAGCTTCAGTTTTGTATTACATGCAGCTATGCACTGTGAAATATTTCAATTTATGATCGCTTTGTAATGCAGTATACTTTTATAAATCAAGTATAACAACGCGAAACTAATCATTTACGCTCCATTGTGTTCCGCGGGGGTGAGCTGTTCTTTTATATTGAGATTGCGTAATACAGAAATAAATGTGCACAACTTTATTTTTCTCTACATTTAGATCATGCAGTCAGTTAGTCTTACCAGACTGATATTGTCAATATCTGACGGATATACAGGGTGTTACAAAAAGGTTCGGCCAAACTTTCAGGAAACATTCCTCACACACAAATAAAGAAAAGATGTTATGTGGACATGTGTCGGGAAACGCTTTATTTCCATGTTAGAGCTCATTTTAGTTTCGTCAGTATGTACTGTACTTCCTCGATTCACGGCCAGTTGGCCCAATTGAATGAAGCTAATGTTGACTTCGGTGGCCGACCGCGGTGGTCTCGCGGTTAAGGCGCTGCGTCCGGAACCGCGCGACTGCTACGGTCGCAGGTTCGAATCCTGCCTCGGGCATGGATGTGTGTTATGTCGTTAGGTTAGTTAGGTTTAAGTAGTTCTAAGTTCTAGGGGACTGATGACCACAGAAGTTAAGTCCCACAGTGCTCAGAGCCATTTGAACCATTTGAATTTTTGACTTCGGTGCTTGTGTTGACATGCGACTCATTGCTCTACAGTACTAGTATCAAGCACATCAGTACGTACCACCAACAGGTTAGTGTTCATCACGAACGTGGTTTTGCAGTCAGTGCAATGTTTACAAATGCGGATTTGGCAGATGCCCATTTGATGTATGGATTAGCACGGGGCAATAGCCGCGGCGCGGTACGTTTGTATCGAGACAGATTTCCAGAACGAAGGTGTCCCGACAGGAAGACGTTCGAAGCAATTGATCGGCGTCTTAGGGAGCAAGGAACATTCCAGCCTATGACTCGCGACTGGGGAAGACCTAGAACGACGAGGACACCTGCAATGGACGAGGCAATTCTTCGTGCAGTTGATGATAACCCTAATGTCAGCGTCAGAGAAGTTGCTGCTGTACAAGGTAACGTTGACCACGTCACTGTATGGAGAGCGCTACGGGAGAACCAGTTGTTTACGTACCATGTACAGCGTGTGCAGGCACTATCAGCAGCTGATTGGCCTCCACGGGTACACTTCTGCGAGTGGTTCATCCAACAATGTGTCAATCCTCATTTCAGTGCAAATGTTCTCTTTACGGATAAGGCTTCATTCCAACGTGATCAAATTGTAAATTTTCACAATCAACATGTGTGGGCTGACGAGAATCCGCACGCAATTGTGCAATCACGTCATCAACACAGATTTTCTGTGAACGTTTGGGCAGGCATTGTTGGTGATGTCTTGATTGGGCCCCATGTTCTTCCACCAACGCTCAATGGAGCACGTTATCATGATTTCATACGGGATACTCTACCTGTGCTGCTAGAACATGTGCCTTTACAAGTGCGACACAACATGTGGTTCATGCACGATGGAGCTCCTGCACATTTCAGTCGAAGTGTTCGTACGCTTCTCAACAACAGATTCGGTGACCGATGGATTGGTAGAGGCGGACCAATTCCATGGCCTCCACGCTCTCCTGACCTCAACCCTCTTGACTTTCATCTATGGGGGCATTTGAAAACTCTGTCTACGCAACCCCGGTACCAAATGTAGAGACTCTTCGTTCTCGCATTGTGGACGGCTGTGATACAATACGCCATTCTCCAGGGCTGCATCAGCGCATCAGGGATTCCATGCGACGGAGGGTGGATGCATGTATCCTCGCTAACGGAGGACATTTTGAACATTTCCTGTAACAAAGTGTTTGAAGTCACGCTGGTACGTTCTGTTGCTGTGTGCTTCCATTCCATGATTAATGTGATTTGAAGAGAAGTAATAAAATGAGCTCTAACATGGGAAGTAAGCGTTTCCAGACACATGTCCACATAACATATTTTCTTTCTTTGTGTGTGAGGAATGTTTCCTGAAAGTTTGGCCATACCTTTTTGTAACACCCTGTATAGCAGGTGTTTTGAGAAACAGACAACAGCAACGTATTTATCGGCGGAGCTACAGTTAAGTTTTGCCAACAGCCAGTTCTTTGATTTATCGGAACTGCGGACAAACTAAACGAGCAAGCCATGCTGACATTGAATCTCGTTTTTTTTTTTTTTTTTTGCTAATACAAAGCCTTCGTTTTATTTCTACTTTACTTTTATTGGTTTTTCAAAATTTCCCTTTCGCCGTTATATGTTCGGCTTGGTTCAAATGGCTCTAAGCACTATCGAACTTAACATCTTAGGTCATCAGTCCCCGAGACTTAGAACTACTCAAACCTAACTAACCTAAGGACAACACACACATCCATGCCCGAACAGGATTCGAACCTGCGTCCGTAGCAGCCGCGTGGTTCCGGACTGAAGCGCCTAGAAACGCTCGACCATAGCGGCCGGCGCCGTTACATGTTTCCCGTCACTATTCAGAGATCAGCGAAACATTCCACCTCTGATTGACTAATGATTCGCGGTTATTTTTCCAAAAGTTTCAACTTTAGCACTTCAACATTTTTTCACCCTCTCGTGGCAGATTTATAATCTGAATAATCATCCTGCAAAAATTGTAAGTAGTTTGACTCCACAGTTAATGCCGTGTGACAGAGGAGCCTAACGATTCATGTTTCTGAGAATATGTTACCGAGTGTTTTATAAGCTTCGTATTAAATTGTTGAGTAGTTTTTATTAAGTTGTCACTGTGTATCAGTCCGACATACTTTGACGCGGCATAAATTACTAAACAGATATAGCGTAGAGGCAATTTACAGGATCAATTGTGAACGATGACACTGTCTCCTGGAAAGTTCAACCTTGAACCTGGATATGCCTGCGTGGTCTGCAGAGCAGCTGTATTTTTAGTCGTAGGCCAGGGCTTTCGCTAAACACTTTTTCGTTCTTAAAATGTGATTTTTAGGCGGTAGAATGAAATTGTGTATATCCTAGAAGTCTTTTAAGGTTTATTCATAAAAATTTCACACATTTTTATGTAGTAGACCTCTCTCAACCTGATAAACATTATTTAAATAAATATCTAGAGAAAAATTTTCGGGTCTTGTAAATACAAGAGCAAAGTCCAATATTATGGAAAAATATTGACGAGACGAAAGATGTTTAAAAAACATTCAGTAACTGAACTGGGACTGTGTAAACCCTCTCCTCGCTTTCAACTTTGAACCACAAAATTTTTTGGAGGATCTATTAATAAAAATGTCAGAGTACGTCGCAGGTTGTCATCTCCTCTAACATCAGCCAAGTGCCAGTCATTGTTATATCTTTCGCTGTGCAGTGATCTTAAACAAAATAAAATATCAATTTTCTTCCAACACTTCCCGGCCTAAAGAAAAGGACGACATCCTTTCAAGCATAGGCGCCTGCAAATGGTGCCACAAGAAAGCAGCTACCCACTCCTGAGACCTGGGGCATTGACTTTTTATTTGTTTTACAGATTTGACGGAGTTCTAGGAATGGTTGTTGTTCCACAAAACAGTAGATTTATTACTGCGGAGCGGGACAGGAAATACTGTGACTTTAAAAATAGCTACATAATTTAGATTTGGCCGCTTATCACGCTGATAACGAGTAATTATGCCATTTCCTTGGAGGGGCGATAGTTTCTGCGCTGACTTGCAGTCAGGGTGGGCGCATACCTTCTCAGAACAGAGCCGAAACAGGACTCTTGCCCTTATTGTGCTGCGGAAAAGGTCTGGTTTTACACCCAACGCGGACGCCAACTCCTGGGACGCTTTCTGCTCGATCACGAGAATTACATTGACAATGTTTATGTTGTACATGGCCGATATCAGTCTCCTGCTGTACAACGTAATCAGACCAGTAGTTTACCTTTTGTCCATCGAGGAATAAAACCCGTGGTGGCTTGTTAAAACTACGTTCAGTTTCACATTGCGCGGTGGTTGTAGTAGACCTGAAGAAAATGACCATGTTTCTTCTGTAGGTATGGTCATCTATGCTTTGTCTGACGACCCATATGCAACAGCAGGAAAGAGAAAATGCGATTTTCTGCGCTGAAAACTAGCATGCACACACAAAGTTACAGAATCTGTACTGTTGTTAGCATGGCAAATAGGATTCCTAACTGGGGAGACGGTATTCGTCCTGTCCTAGGGTATTAGAAGTCGCTGCTACAGTCCTAGTTGAGGATGGTTTGTGGAGATTTACCACAGTCGTCTAGTCGAGTGCTGGGACTGGGTGCACTTCACACAAACAGTCCAAAAAATATAGCCTCCAAAACACATTAGATTATATGTAAATCATGGGAACTCATATTAAAAAACAGAAGGCATAAAATAAAGCAATAAATGTATTAACTTGGTAAGGTGAGTAACTTTATAAACAGAAGATTAGCGAAAGTTGAAAAAGTTTATTCAGAGTTTCTCCACTTGAAGAGTATTAATGAATAGTATTATTTTCTTACTGTTTTACTGATATTCAACAGAATTTCCTCAATGGTTTTGCCTTTTTTTATTTCACATTTTTAATTTTCAGCGTCGATCTAACATTATTGGTAAATAAATAAAAATATCTTTTGCGAATATTATCTAGCTTTTTTCCTAACTCGGAGGATACGCTGAATTTAATGAAATAAATATGTAATACATAGTACATTGCTGTGCATACAATTTTAAGAATAATAACTTACAATATATAAAATCGAAGTGCGCATTTGACATTATCAGAATTTCACTTAGTGCTGCGACTGTGAACATGGTCTTCAGGCTTTGGTTGTGCGAACGTATAAACAAAGGGGATGATACTTTTTTCAGCTGTCTTCGTATACGGTCAGGACAGTCAGTGTTTCTATTACTTTCTCTTTAGTGGAGAGTCTTTCCCTTTCTGTCGTTGCCTTCCCTCAACTTCCTGTGGTTTGTCGGTTGATCCTGTGGACCCAGGAACTGCAAAAAAATGGCTCTGAGCACTATGGGACTCAACTGCTGTGGTCATCAGTCCCCTAGAACTTAGAACTACTTAAACCTAACTAACCTAAGGACATCACACACATCCATGCCCGAGGCAGGATTCGAACCTGCGACCGTAGCAGTCGCACGGTTCCGGACTGCGTGCCTAGAACCGCGAGACCACCGCGGCCGGCTCAGGAACTGCATCCAATTTATTGGTGACAGCAGGTATGACTGGGCACAAACACCTGGCTGGAATTCTCTCTGCAGTCGGTCGCGCCGCAACTGCATCCATGTAGGCTAGCCCTCAAGGGAGCAATCGAAAAGTGTCCTGTGTTAAACCATTTTCTAGAATTCCTTGCCATTTTGAAGACTGTTTTCGTGGTTATTTTATGAAAATTATCTAAGAGGCTGTGAAATTGCCATAAGTACAAATATAAATGCTTTTAGTGTAATATGCTTTAAAAGGGGTGGGACACTTATGACCCCCTCCCCTGTTGACCTGCGCGTGACTCTAGAGGCCTCCACGGTACTGTGACACGGCGATTTCAAAGATTATCAAGATTGCAGACACGTACGCACAATGAAACAAAACTTGATTACTTAAATTTTTATTTTTCTATGACTAAAGATTGGTGACTACCCGTAACGTGTTGTTAGCCGAACATCCGCACTTCAGATCCGGCGACCGGGTGGTCGCGCCCAACATCCAGTTGTCCAGCGCAGGCACGGAGAGTGAAGGCCGTGTGTGGTCGGTTGCAGGTGCTGCAGTACAACATGACGGGCGGCAAGAAGAACCGCGGACTGGCCGTCGTGCTGTCCTACCGGCTGCTGGCGCGCCACGAGGAGCTGGCGTCCCGGAACACCGAGCTGGCGCACATCATGGGCTGGGCGCTCGAGATGGTGAGTACTGACCACTGGCCGCAGCTCGAGGCGAAACTAACGCGTAGGTCCAGCACGGCGCCTTTATTTACAGTCTCGACAAGGGAAAGTCAGTACGACGCTCATTCGGAGAAAATGCGAAAACGATTATGAACCCAAAGGTTATTTTGAACACAACAATGATTTACTAGAATAGCTCTACTGTAGGTGGTATGCCATTATCTTCCTTCGACCTTTCTTCTGAGTTACCCAGCCAGGTTTATAGGAACCAACTGATGGCGCTCTATCTTCCACCATAATCGAGTCCATCAACATGAGGTAGCCAAGGAGGTGGAAACGTGGGTTCTACTATGCCAAGACTGCTTGGTAGCTACAACAGGTAAACACAATTAATTAGCAGGAGTACAAAATAAGAAAGTATTTATTACTTAACACTGTTGTAGTCCATGATCTGTGGGTTGACAATTATGAAGACGCGACTAGACTAAGCGCCTGTAGAATGACATAATTTTCAAGTCACAAATCTTGCAGTGACGAATTAATCCCTCGTAATCTTGAATGGCGAATCCGCCGAATTTGAAGACTAACTTGGAAATGGGCTACAAAGACTTGATGGCAGCAACGGCTGAGCTGCAGACGATGACTAACATCGGCGCTGGCTGACCACTGAGCGCGGCTACGAACTGTAGACTGGCACAGCTGCACTACTCTCCTGCTGCACGTGAAGTGGCCTAGCGGCGCCTCCCGGCGAGCATAAGTACTGCGATTTTTTTTTCTTTATTGTTATTTGAACACCTTATACGAAAGGTGTGCCGGCAGCGGCAATATTACGCTGCTCTTCAGCCACAGACAGTACAAATAGAAACAAGGAAGACACAGAAAAACAAAACATATTGGTAGACAAAAAACAGTAGACACATGAGTAAAAACACGGAGCCGTTCACAGGGGTAGTAAAATAAAAAACGGTCAGCACTGTACACGAACACTAAGTACTGCGACTGGCTGTGTACCCTTTGGCTAGCACAGCCGTTCTTCTGTTCTGTTTATCGAGAGAATCGCAGTCGGGTCGATCTCTCAGGCGGCGGTGTGGTCGTATGACGGACGACATCACATTAACAGTTTTACAGGGACCAATATCCAGTTGCGCATATTTCTCATCAAGATGTCATTGCGAAAGGTGAAAGAGGAAAACTCGAATCCCAGCATTTTGGAATGGCAGTCTGTCACTTACCCACTAAATCAACGATCGACGTTCAGGGAAACGAACTTACAAGTGAGACATGGCGTGGCACGATATGACGTTGCTGACCGAGCGAAATGGTGCGGTGGTAAGCACAATGGACTCGCGTTCCGAAGGACGACGGCCCAAATCCGCATCCGCCCATCCAGTTACAGGTTATCCGCATTTCCCTAAATCACTTACGGCAAACGTCGGGATGATTCCAATTACTTATCGAGTCCGAGACTGTGCACTTTCTCTAACGACCTCGTCGTTGTCAGGATGTTAAAGCCTTGTCGTCCTTATTGTTTAGTGTGGCGTTTTTATTTGCAGCGTTCGAGATGTGCCAGACTTTAGAGGCAGAACTATACAGACAGAAGAGGGTTCTAAACTGAGTGTTTTGAAGTACGGAACCAACGGAGGGAAATAAATACAGTGGAACCTCCTTTACCCGGACTAGGTGGGACTTTAGTTCATCCTGATAATCGAAAATCCGGAATGTCAGAAGAAAAATGCTTTAAACACACATGTTATATTTATTTTCACATAAAGATACAAATTATACATTACTTGGGACCCACTCCGCAGCAGTATTTATGTCGGACGACTTGTCTGGCCTAGAAGTAATACATTGCATACAGAAACCTTCCCCGTCGATCAATCTATCTATTAGTGAATACCGTATGAAAATCTCTACAGTAGTTCCTAAGATTAGCCTCCACATAAAGGCTGAAAAACACGGCTGGGGCGTAACATGTAGAGAAGACATGTATTGATGTATACGTAGATTCTGGTCAATTTTTTCTCTGGAGCTGCGGCAGCCGTTTACTTTACTGCTTTTCCCGCCAGATACGGCATCCTCTGTAACTGACTAGCACTTAACTCCCATCATTGCCACGTATTGTCATCCAAATTCCCATAAATTTATATATCTATTAGCGAATACCATATCAAAATCCCTATAGTAGTTCGCCATGTTACCCTTGACATGCAGAAAATGTTGACCATAGCAAAACAGCGAATTTTAACACTGAAATAATCACTAAGTTTGTTTTGAACCAGATTGATATGTCGTTTATGCGCAACACGGTCACGTAGGTGTTTCATCGGTAATAGTTCGGCCGAAGTCGTTTCCGCCTCGAGTTCCAAGTATACCATTAATTTGTCGAGATGCCTTTGTACGTACCATAATGTCTTCAGATTGAGCGCCAATTTCGTCAGCTAGTTCGTCAGAATCATCGTCATTGTCTGCAGACGAACACTGCCATTTCGAGGCATTCTCAAGAAATGCAAAAACTTGCATTTATTGAGTTGCAGTTCACCTTGCTACAATGTACTCCGGATGAATTTGTTCACATGGAGATTAGCACTGACTAACTGTCGAGAAAATGCGAACGCTTTGAGTGAGAACAATTCCCATTCCCTCTTACAACGTGTGAACGTCGTGATCGAACAGATCGTTAGGAACCTAGCGGAGAAATAATGCTGCCACTTCGTGCTTTTTCATTTTATTCGTCTTGCGGTCCGTGTCAAGTGCACACCTAATCTTGTGCAGCTGGGAACTCCTATGATACCCAGCGAGGTCCAGAACATCATGCAAAGTATTCAGCCGGCGTGGCGCTGCATAATGCACCAGTGCATCTTGCCAAATATTCACCCGGCGTGATGCTGGGTAATGATCCAGAACATCGTGCCGCTGGATAATGCTCCAGTACATCGTGCCAAGTATTCAGCCGGCCTGACGCTGGATAATGGTCCAGAATATCGTGCCAAGCATTCAACAGGCGTGACGCTGGATAATGCACTCTTACGAGAAGATTTTCAATTTCAGAGCGCCTTATGTAGATCATCGCAGCATTGTAGTTCAGACTGGAACGAGATGTGTTGATTATTACTAATGTTATTGACTAAACCCACAAAAATTAAGCAGATATATTGAATACGAAAAATGAGAATAAAAGTGACGTGATAACATTGCCGCTCCTTTTCCGAACTGGTGAATTTTGCATTACAAAGAGGAGTGTATGAGAGCAATTCATCACGACAGCAAAAGTGTAGGACATGTTTAAGCTAAGAGATTACATTGCTTGAAAATAACGAAGACGTAAACAAACCATTATGTAGATGCCGTGTCTCTACAGAATAGAGAGATGGTAACTACGACTAGATTCAAACAAGATAAAATAGTTTTGATTTCGAGAAAATAACATTGAAGATAAGTGGTTTTCACAGTCTTCAAGGTGGTGTGTCGGTGCAATACATGTAAATGCTTTGACTCTAATTTCATGAACTGCTTTAGCTTCTTAGGATCTTCTCTAGCAAATATTTACTTCCATTACCAGCTATACGACTGCGTTATAGGTCTACGTCCTCTGGCACTCTCAGTCAGGTCTCTCATTATTCGCCTATGTGATTGACACAAAAGGAATGACCGATAGTGTATTTTGTGAAGACTTAGTTTCTAATTGCCCTTGTTCCTTGGCTGTCGTTTAGACAGGTAATGTTGCCCAGACCAATTCAATAACTTAAAAGATGGTGAGCAGGAGCCGATCCATGACGTTAAACAAGTTGGTCCTCATTTTCGCAAAAGCTAAGGGAAGGAAGCCTTGCTAGAATTTAACTTCCCGTCGATATTGAGGTCGTTAGAGACGGAACATTAGCTCGGGAGGAGGGCCAGCATAGGAAACTACCGAGGTTTCATTAAAAGCATCATCCCTGTTTTCACTTGAAGTGTGTTACGGTAACTACCCTACTTTGAAGAGAATGAAGTAGAGAGAAGAATTTGACAGAGCTCTGAAGGACCTAAGTCGAAATAAGTCCCCTGAGTAGGTGACATTTTCTCAGAATTATTTAGATCCTTCGGAGAGACAGCTATGACAAATCTATTCTAGCTATATACAGAATATATCAGGCTGGCCAAATACTCCCATGCTTCTAAAGAAGGCACCTACTAACAGGTGTATTACCGAGCTATCAGTTTTATAAGTCGTAGTTACAAAATACTGCCGGCCAGAGTGGCCGTGCGGTTCTGGGCGCTACAGTCTGGAACCGAGCGTCCGCTACAGTCGCAGGTTCGAATCCTGCCTCGGGCATGGATATGTGTGATGTTCTTAGGTTAGTTAGGTTTAATTAGTTCTAAGTTCTAGGCGACTGATGACCTCAGAAGTTAAGTCGCATAGTGCTCAGAGCAATTTGAATTTTTTGAACAAAATACTGAACCGAATTATTTACAGAAAAGTGAAAAAACCAGCACATACCAATCAGTTTGGGTTCCGGCGAAGAACAGGAACACACGAGGCCATACAGACCTTATGGCTTATCTTACAAGGTGGACTGAAGAAAGGCAAAGATACGTTTATGGCATTTGTAGATTTAGAGAAAGCTCATGAAAAAGTTGACTGGAATGCACTCTGAACTTCTGAAGGTAGCAGGGAAAAACACAAGACGCGAAAAGTTATCTACAATCAGTTACTATTTGTTTTCCACCTTGAGCTTACTGCAGTTTAATTAAAGAGAACTAAACCAGACGCGTTTCGCTGTTGGAAATTTGTGATAAGTTCCTATGGTACCAAACTGCTGTGGTCATCAGTCCCTGGGCTTACACACTGTTTAATCTAACTTAAATTTACACTAAGGACAACACACAACCCCATTCCCGAGGGAGGATTCGAACATCCAGCGAGGGGGATGGAAGCGGCGCCAACCGTGGCAAAGCGCCTTAAACAGCGCTGCTACCCCGCGCGGCTGTTGCTGTTCTTTATAAAGCATCTTCCGTGTTCATTCTGAAAATTGCTTACGGTGTTTCTTTACATATTCTCCAAACCACTGCTTCTTCCGTGGTTGTTAGCAGCGGCTGACGTAGAAAGACTTGGATTCACATATGCACTTGGCAGTTTTTGACATTTGCAGTATTTATTCCGCTGCATTTGTGTGATTTACACTTCACTTCTGTAAATTGAATTGAAGTTATGTGTGTTTCTCTCTCTCGCACACATGCGTGACAGTTAATACGATAAGATCTTAAATCTGTCCTATCACACAGTATACAGGTTGTAATGTATATTACTACTGTCAAGTCTTAGACAGTGGCAGTTCTTGATAACGTCTGACATACTGACGCACAGTTTAAACATGGAACTGACAAGTCAAAGAGTGTACGTGTTTTTTTTTTTTTTTGTTATTTCAAAGATCATATTTATGTATATTTGCGACATGCATTCATATATGAAAATTAACGTTTTTCGACAGTTGTTATATGAAGGTGCAATATACGAATGGTATAAAATTGAAGAATAATCTAACGTAACAAGTCAAATTTTGCAGGCAGAACGCAGACTGCCAACCAAAATGGTTTGGTTAAAATACTGTTCAAATTTTGTATGTACATCTTATTCCGTAACTCTGTTCATTAAGTGTGTTGTCCGGTAGTGTTGTAGTGCAGATGTATATTTCAGTTTCTTCTAGAATATTTAATATCTGCCTTTTTCTGCTTTATGAAGAATGGTGATGTTTTTGTTAATGTCACTATCAGAACGCTTGTATTCTCTTAAATGGGCGCTGAATAATGAATGATTGGTTTTACGAATATTAATACGTTCTCTAAATCTCGTTTTGATGTATCTCAGTGTTAACCCAATATAAACTTTATCACATAATGAAATAACATAAGACAAGTAATGTAGTGTTCCGTGTTTATACTATATGATAGTTACGCCAAACGTCAATAAAAATTGTCGCTGCATAAGACTGTCAGCAGTAACATACATGACAACCTGTATATTGTGTGATAGGACATAATTCACATCCTGTCGTACTAAATGACACGCATGTCACAGCCATAAAGGTACATAATGTAAGTAGACTTAGATAACTGCTGCTATATGTAAAGTAGCCATTTTATAGGCATCGATGTACGTCAGTGGATTGTTCCTCTGTATCATATGCCACTGATAATGGTTTATAAACGCGAAACCCGGTTTTGGCAAATAAACGTTTCTAGTACAATTCATGCGGTGTGGGACACGTCCATTAATAAATACTGAAAGCTACAGAGCAACAAGCATTCAAGATTTGTACTGAAAGTATTTGTATGATATGTAGCCTTGTATGGAAGCGAAATGCGTGCAATAAGCAAAACAGACTAGAACAGGATAGAAGTTGTATTGGAAGATTTTTCACACAAAACAATACTGTGACGTGTTATGTAATAGAATTGTCAGATTCAATGTCATAAGAATATATTTTCATTATTTTTTTTATTTTTTCCACCCTTTGTACTTTGGAGAACAAAATTTTTGGAGGGGTGTACCGGAAGTGAAATTATAACATGTAAAGAAATCAGTTTTATTACAAAAAGGTTAACTCGGCTGTAAATGATTATAAGCATTAAACTAAAGTAAGTACAACTAATACAGCTTAGTACTTATTTTGGTTTATTTAATCTCCGCCTTATGCAAAACATAATTTATTTTTCCTTTTTTTTATGGATACATGTTTCGGCACCTACGTGTCAAATTTTGTAGGTGGAATTTATTTCTATAAAATGTAACGCATAATTTATCTATTCTAGGCCAAAAAACTGTAAATGTATATTTGTGTACATTTTGTTTTGATTCTTCGTCTGAAAAATTCGGTGCTAGGTTGGCTTTTGGTGCCCTCCTTTCACCGTTTTGACAGCATTTCATCTGCACAGTAGTCATGAAGAAACAAGTTTATTCCTGAAAAAATTGTGTTTTGCCTAAACGTAGTTTAAATAAACCTGATTTAAAAAGAAAACACGGAAAAAACGAAAAAATGTTCTCGGAAAAAAAATTTCATATTTTCTAAAACATGTTTCATGGCCATCCCTTTGATTTCTTTTCAAGCTTTAAGTATGTCACGTAATGTACTTCTTGAAAATGAATATGTCTCACTCGAGTCCTTGATTATCATTTCAAGAAGTCTGATTTATTCTACGATTTCTTTCGTGGTTTTTTTATGTAATGACTCCTCCATATTTGCCTTTTAAACAAAACATAACTTTAAAAAATGATTTTCTTGTGGGACCTGTTTTGTCTGTTACTACACGAAATTACTTTGTCCGATACGATCCGAACGTAATGCTGTAGTAGTTCAACGTTCCCGTTGTTACTGCGCAAATCCCAAACAGCTGCCCTGTTTGTCGCACTTGTTTTTCCGCAAAGTACCTGCTTGCTCTATGTACACTGGCTGAAACCTGTCGGAAGCCGTTTACCACAAACTTCGCAAGAAAACAAGATAGTACCTTATCTCTCCCTCGCAGTGCATGAGATTTTCCTCTAAACCATAAAATACTGCCTGCAAGGATGCATACTTTTCTCCCGAAAAAATGAGCTTAATTGAGCCAGAGACAGCTAAACACAGTTTCAGGTCGCACCGTTCTTGCAACTCGAGGACGTTATCTATCAACGTACTTACGTTCTGAGAATTCTATAAATCCCCTTTCTTCTCTATCTCACAGTGGAAATAGACTGTAAACACAACCGTTTCGAATACTGGCGGCAGAACAAATTACCAGCTCGAAAATATCACAAAAATCAGGAAGATCCAAATCCGCAGGATGTACGTTATGTTCCAAACTTTTTTGTAATGTCTTAAGGAATCACGTAAAACAAGACATCTGATGTTCTACATCAAATGTGGACCCATTGCAACTGCTGGCACCCGTGATGCATCTCAGCTGGGCGGCGTAATAGTTAAGTCAACAAACCTGATTTCGATTTCTTGCACTTTCTCTAAGTCAATTCAGAGGGACTGCAGGATGAGTACACTAATAAATCTACGACCGACTTGCTGTCAGTCCTTCAAATAAGCTAGTGTACCGTCCCTAACGATACAGGTGTCGACGAGATGAAGAACGCCAGCCGCGGTGGCCGAGCGGCTCTAGGCGCTACAGTCCGGAACCGCGCGACTGCTACAGTCGCAGGTTCGAATCCTGCCTCGGGCATGGATGTGTTTGATGTCCTTAGGTTAGTTAGGTTTAAGTAGTTCTAAGTTCTACGGGACTGATGACCTCAGATGTTAAGTCCCATAGTGCTCAGAGCCATTTGAACCATTTTTGATGAAAAACGTGATCATACCTTCATTCAGAAAGAGCTGCTCCAGCGACTGACATACTATTCGATTAGCTGACTCACATTTTAGCCATTATGATTTACATTTCTCAGTGGTTCTGTAAATCACTCTATACGAGTTCTCCATTACTCATTCAAATAGGCCACGATCAGTTGTTCACATAGTCTTTAACCTGCTTTGACCGCCTCTTCACGTAGACGGGACTTTAAAACTTAGCTATAAAACAGCGATGGATTAGTAGGCATCATTTCATTTCTGTACAACAATGCAATATATTATAACAATTATTTTAATGTCGCTTGCTCAATACGCAGACTTAGTAGTCTTCGCTTATCTCTTAGCGCCCCGCAAGTGTATCAGTTTCATGTTATTAAAAGTAATTCGATACAATTCCTCACTGTCATCTAATGAAAGAAATACTAGCGTACGGAATATTATACCAGTTTTGTGACTGAGCTGAAAAGTTCCCAGATAGCAGCAGACAGTATGTCGTTCTTAACAGAGACAAATCTTTACACGTGAAAGTATCTAGGGGCGTACCCAATAGGAGCGTTACAGGATTTTGTTGTTCAGAATATAGATGAATCTTCGTACATCCATAGTTGAAATGGAGGACAATAGGACGTCAGCTAGTATAAATTTATATTAAAAATGAAGAAATTCCTCCAGCTGTATTTAAGGAGTCGATTTTATTTTGGCAACTTCAAAAAATAGTTCAAATTGCTCTGAGTACTATGGGACTTAACTGCCGAGGTCATCAGTCCCCTAGAACTTAGAACTAATTAAACCTAACTAACCTAAGGACATCACACACAACCATGCCCGAGGCAGGATTCGAACCTGTGACCGTAGCGGTCGCGCGGTTCCAGACTGTAACGCCTAGAACCACTCGGCCACTTCGGCCGGCTGGCTTTTGGCAACTAATTTCAACGTTGTAACAACGTCATCTTCAGTTACTAGCCACCTTCCACACGGAGCACGTACGTATCTCACCACTACTTCTAGTATTAGCGCCACGCAGTTTACGTCAACAAGTGTATGGGCCTGAAGACGACGTTGTTACAACGTTGAAACTAGTTGCCAAAATTAAATAAAAACGACACCTTAAATACAGCTGGAGGAATTTCTTCGTTTTTAATATAAATATAGATGAATGATCTAGTGGGTAACGTCGGCATTTCCACGAGCCTGTCCGCCGATAATAGTGCTGTGTACGAGACAATCAAAAAGTTTTCGTTCCAGGGCGTTGCTGCATTCTATAAGCAACGTAGCCCGACTGTCATGCGGGTATATAAGCACCGACACTTAGACAAGGGATTAGGGTGGCATTGCTGTCTTTCCGACGTGCGCGTGGTAAAGGCAAAAACGTGAACTACAGCGACGTTATTACCAAACATGTGTAAACAGGACGGTCGTGCTTTTATTCTTTTCTTGGTTGCTGAAGGACACACACCAGTAGACGTCCATCGAAGAATGAAGAATGTATACGAGGTAGCATGTCTGTCAAAAACCGCCATTGTGGAATGGTGCGCCAAGTTCCGTGCTGGGCGCGATTCGACACGAGACGCCGGTCGATCTGCGAGGCCAGCCTCTCATGTGGGAAACGCTCGAGCACCCGCCCTGTTGTCCTGATCTCCTCCCGTCCTATTATCATACTTTCAGGCCCTTACAAAAGGCCTTAAAGGGTCCACGATTCTCGTCGGACGAGGACTTGCAGCATGTAGTTACGGACTTCTTCGCGCAGCAGACACGGTATTTTACTAAACGGGTATCTTCAAACTGCTGGGTCAATGGTTACGGCGATTTTGTCTGACTGGCATACTGATTTTGGACTGTACGCCCTTCGAACGGAAACGTATTGGTCTCCGCTTATAAATACAGAAGTTGCAGTGGTAGGAAACTGTAGCAAAATTCAAGATGATCTGCATGACGCACGTATTGGTAGTTGTCAGTCAATGTAAACAAGGGCATCTTCTTGCACATAAATAAGCGGAAAGACTCGTTGTTTTGTGGTTACATGAGTGCGAACAGTCACTGGAAGCAATCATTTCCATTAAATACACTCCTGGAAATTGAAATAAGAACACCGTGAATTCATTGTCCCAGGAAAGGGAAACTTTATTGACACATTCCTGGGGTCAGATACATCACATGATCACACTGACAGAACCACAGGCACATAGACACAGGCAACAAAGCATGCACAATGTCGGCACTAGTACAGTGTATATCCACCTTTCGCAGCAATGCAGGCTGCTATTCTCCCATGGAGACGATCGTAGAGATGCTGGATGTAGTCCTGTGGAACGGCTTGCCATGCCATTTCCACCTGGCGCCTCAGTTGGACCAGCGTTCGTGCTGGACGTGCAGACCGCGTGAGATGACGCTTCATCCAGTCCCAAACATGCTCAATGGGGGACAGATCCGGAGATCTTGCTGGCCAGGGTAGTTGACTTACACCTTCTAGAGCACGTTGGGTGGCACGGGATACATGCGGACGTGCATTGTCCTGTTGGAACAGCAAGTTCCCTTGCCGGTCTAGGAATGGTAGAACGATGGGTTCGATGACGGTTTGGATGTACCGTGCACTATTCAGTGTCCCCTCGACGATCACCAGTGGTGTACGGCCAGTGTAGGAGATCGCTCCCCACACCATGATGCCGGGTGTTGGCCCTGTGTGCCTCGGTCGTATGCAGTCCTGATTGTGGCGCTCACCTGCACGGCGCCAAACACGCATACGACCGTCATTGGCACCAAGGCAGAAGCGACTCTCATCGCTGAAGACGACACGTCTCCATTCGTCCCTCCATTCACGCCTGTCGCGACACCACTGGAGGCGGGCTGCACGATGTTGGGGCGTGAGCGGAAGACGGCCTAACGGTGTGCGGGACCGTAGCCCAGCTTCATGGAGACGGTTGCGAATGGTCCTCGCCGATACCCCAGGAGCAACAGTGTCCCTAATTTGCTGGGAAGTGGCGGTGCGGTCCCCTACGGCACTGCGTAGGATCCTACGGTCTTGGCGTGCATCCGTGCGTCGCTGCGGTCCGGTCCCAGGTCGACGGGCACGTGCACCTTCCGCCGACCACTGGCGACAACATCGATGTACTGTGGAGACCTCACGCCCCACGTATTGAGCAATTCGGCGGTACGTCCACCCGGCCTCCCGCATGCCCACTATACGCCCTCGCTCAAAGTCCGTCAACTGCACATACGGTTCACGTCCACGCTGTCGCGGCATGCTACCAGTGTTAAAGACTGCGATGGAGCTCCGTATGCCACGGCAAACTGGCTGACACTGACGGCGGCGGTGCACAAATGCTGCGCAGCTAGCGCCATTCGACGGCCAACACCGGGGTTCCTGGTGTGTCCGCTGTGCCGTGCGTGTGATCATTGCTTGTACAGCCCTCTCGCAGTGTCCGGAGCAAGTATGGTGGGTCTGACACACCGGTGTCAATGTGTTCTTTTTTCCATTTCCAGGAGTGTATATCGAAGTTGTGTATGGAACGATTTAAAGTGAAACGTCCACTTAAAACTAATCGCAGGGAAGGCAGACGTCAGGTTGATGTTCCTAATTCGTGTCGTTAGTGAAAACAGGTGTGAAAATTACCGAACTATCAGTTTAGTAAGTAACAACTACAAAATAATAACACGAATTCCTTACCAAAAAATGGAAAAACTGGTAGAAGCCGCCCTCGCGGAGGATCCGTTTGGATTCAGGAGAAATGTTGGGACACGCGAGGCAACACTGAATCTACGATTTGTCATACAAGATAGCTTAAGAAAAAGCAAACCTATGTTTATAACATTTGTAGACTTAGAAAAAGCTTTTGACGGTGTTTACTGCAATACTCTCTTTCAAATTCTAAAGGTGGCAGGGATAAAATATAGAGAGCGAAGGTTATTTACATTTTGTACAGAAACCAGATGGCAGTTACATATGCCGGCCGCGGTGGTCTCGCGGTTCTAGGCGCGCAGTCCGGAACCGCGCGGCTGCTACGGTCGCAGGTTCGAATCCTGCCTCGGGCATGGATGTGTGTGATGTCCTTAGGTTAGTTAGGTTTAAGTAGTTCTAAGTTCTAGGGGACTGATGACCACAGCTGTTAAGTCCCATAGTGCTCAGAGCAGTTACATAAGTTGAAGGGCACGAAAGGGAAGCAGTGGTTGAGAAGCGAGTGAGACAGGGTTGTAGCCTGTCCGCGATCTTATTCAATCTGTATATTGAGCAAGCATTACAGGAAACAAAAGAAAAATTTGGAGTAGGAATTAAAATCCAAGGAGAAGAAATAAAAACTTTGAGGTTTGCCAATGACATTGTAATTCTGTCAGAGACGGCAGAGTACTCGGAAAGGCAGTGTCTTGAAAGGAGGATAAATATGACAAAAGCAAAACGAGGATAATGGAATGTAGTCAGGTGGTGCTGAGGGAATTAGATTAGAAAATGAGACACTTAAAGTAGTAAATGAGTTTTGCTGTTTGGCAAACAAAATAACTGATGCCTGTCGAAGTAGGGAGGATACAAAATGTAGATTAACAACGGCAAGAAAAAAGTTTCTGAAGAAGAGAAATTTGTTAACATCTAATGTAGATTAAAGTGTCAGGAAGTCCTTTCTAAAGGTGTTTGTATGTAGTGTAGCCATGTGTGGAAGTGAAATGTGGACGATAAACTGTTTAGACAAAAGAGAATGGAAGCTTTTGAAATGTGGTGCTACAGAAGAAGATTAGATGGGCAGAAAACGTAACTATTAGGAGGTAGTGAATAGAACTGGGGAGAAGAGAAATTTGTGGTACAACCAGACTAAAAGAAGGGATCGGTTAGTAGGACACATCCTGAGGCATCGCCGTTCGGTGTAGCCGAGCGGTCTAAGGCATCTTGTCACGGTCCGCTCGAGTCCTCCCTCGGGCATGGATGTGTGTGTCGTCCTTAGCGTAAGTTAGTTTCAGTTAGATTAAGTAGTGTGTAAGCTTAGGAACCGATGACCTCAGCAGTTTGGTCCCATAAGACCTTACCACAAATTTCCAATTTTCTGAAGCATCAAGGGATCACCAACTTCGTACTGGAGGGAAGTGTCGGGGGTAACAGTAAGGAGATTCGGAGGGTTGTAGGTTGCAGTAGTGACTCGCAGATGAAGAGGCTTGCACAGGGTAGAGTAGCATGGAGAGCTGCATTAAACTAGTCTTCGACCTGAAGACTGCAGCAGCAACACTGGAAACACGTTTTTCTCTGTGCTTGTAATTAAGTCAAAGATACGTTGTTTTTGACGCGTCTGAATGCACACGACGCTGGAATGTGAGTGAACGTAAGAAGGAAGGGAGGACTGACTTCAGCGACTCAACAACAGCGAGGTTCGTTACTGACGGAGTGCAGTCTCTACTGGAGAAAGATGTGGTCGACAAACGGCTAAGACCTCATATTTGGAAACATTTCAATATTCGCATGAAATAATTTAGGAAAACTATTGGAAAGGTAAATCAGGATGACGGGACAAGAGTTTGAACCCATGTTCGTATTTACTAACTTATTGGTTGACAATAACAATGAGTACATTACTTTACACCGTAAAGTTTATTTCAGTCAGTGCTCACAAAGTTATATAATGGCTATGCCGGATTGTACGCGAAAACGAAAAAAAAAACTACCCGATACTGCCTAATGATTATTTTTGATCCAACTAAATGACAAAATATTTGCGTTCTTAACGACGTTGACGTCCGTAAAAATTTCACTCTGTGCTCGTTTTTATTACTAATTGCATATCGAGGGCATCCACACCTAGACAGTGCAGTAGTTGCGAGGAAGGGCCGTGTGGACGATAAGCGGCCCGGCACCTCAGGTTAACTACTCTTGGGAGGAGGCCGCTTGAGTGCTCACACGTCCCCCGCGTGTCCCCATTGCTGCTGTTATCAGCAGTGGAACGCTTTGTTTGCGCCTGCCAAGTCTGTGACTTACGTTCAAGCGGCAGCCAAATTTACAAGCTTTGTCTGTCGCGAAATGATTACAGGTGTTGTGAAGGCGGAAAAAACAGGTTGTGCTGGGGTTATTTCCTCGTCCACGAAAAGCTGACCTTGAGCTACGTGATCTACTGTATCTGTTCCATCAAAACTACTAGTTTTATTGCTTTAATTTCAAGTACAGCGTTCAACATGTCCTTATACGAAACTTCATCTACATCTGCATGAATATTCTGCAATTCACACATTGGCAGGGGGTTCATTGGGTCACTTTCAAACCACGGGAGTTGGACAGAAATATGGGCACTGCGAGAAGTGCATGCTTGAACATAAATGCAGATGCTAGCGAAGCCTGCAAATTGCGCTGTTGGGTTTGACCACAGTAGGTACCTGTGCAATGTCCTCAACATATTGTGAGTACTAGTCGTGATCAGAACAGTTTTCTGTGTAGTTGTGAGTACATTATGTCGGTGCTAAGTGAATTTGGACGGGGGCAAACTTTTGGTGCTCGTGTGGTGGGTGACTCCATAACCAAGGAAGCCAAAGTGTTTGGTATTTCATGCGGCACATTATCGAATATTTATAACGCGTAAATGGAAAGCAGAAAAACGTTCCCTGCCAAGTTGCAACGCGGTCGAACGTGTGTGTTGAGTGATCGCGACAGACGGTCATTGAAGAGGATTGTGACGAAAAATATAGGGAAGGCAGCTCCAAAACTCACTGCAGTACAATGCCCTACTCGCGAACCCTGTCAGCACCAAAACAATACAAAGTGAGCTCCATAAGCAGAGAACGGCAGGCGAGCTGGAATTCCAAAACCACTCATCAGCGACGCAAATGCCCGTAACAGGAAAACACAGCACCGAAGCCATAAAACCTGGTTCAAAAAATGGTTCAAATGGCTCTAAGCACTATGGGACTTAACTTCTGAGGTCATCAGTCCCCTAGAACTTAGAACTACTTAAACCTAACTAAGGACAACACACACATCCATGCCCGAGGCAGAATTCGAACCGGCGACCGTAGCGGTCGCGCGGTTCCAGACTGCAGCGCCTAGAACCGCTCGGCCACTCTGGCCGGCATAAAACCTGGACTGTGGAGCAATGGAAGTAAGTCATTTGGTCAGCTGAGTCTTGTTTCACGCTTTCTCCAACTTCTTGCCAAGCTTAGACTGAAACAAGAAGGGGCTTCGGGGATGATTTGGGCAGCCGTATCGGGGTATTCCACGGGCCCCGTCGGTACCCTGCAAGGATTATGTGACTATTTTGGCTGGTCAGGTACCTCCCATGGCACGATGTTGGCTCCCCAACGGTGATGCTGTGTTGCGAGACGACACAGCTCGCATCGTTATCGCGACGATGAATTGTCGCATCTCCCTTGCCCACCACAGTCGCCAGATCTCAGTAATAGGTATGGAACCTTTCTGGTCTGCTTTGGAGAGAAGGGTACGTTATCGCTATCTGCCTCCAATGTCGTTACCTGAACTTTCCACCGTTTTGCAGGAAGAATGGTGTAACATTCCGGTGAAAATCGTACAGGTCCTGCATTTATCCATTCCGAGCGGCCGAGCGGGCTGGAAGCTATTTTGAATGTCAACGATTGTCCTACATCGTATTAGTGTGGTAATGTACTGCGTTTGTGCTGTTTCTATATTTTTGCGGTTCCAGTGCTTTAAAAATGCTGCACACCCTTTTAAAAACTGCTGTCGGTTTTTTTATTTTTTATTTTTAAAGAAGTGATGGGGCCCCTCCACGCCCACACCAACGTGGTGACCAGACCAAAAGTTCTACTGTCACCTCCGTCAACATGGTAGTTATCTAGTAAGTGGATCACAGGATGCTGGGCTGTGATGTTATCCGTGCGCCTGGGTAAGACTACGCATTAACACGGTCCGTCAGGTGACAGATAGTGGAAGAAACGCGAATGAGGGTAGCAATTTGGAGAGCAGAGGGAAAAAAGTGCCAGGGCTCGTGCCGTGGGATAAAAACCTCTGCGACAGTGGGATGGGTAGTAAGAGCAGTAGTGACTTACTAGCTGCGATAGTTCGTGCAAGGTTGGATTTGTTAGTATGGGTATCATGCATCATTACCGTGGCAAGCGATGGCGATGTATCCCAGTTGCTGCAGCCGCTGCATTCCTGGAACAATCAAGATCGTTATATAGTAGTGGGAGATCGGCCATAGATCATCTCACTGTGTGGTGGGTGTGTGGAGCTTGTCTGCATGCAGTGTACGGTACAGCTTCCCTGCGTGGTGCCAGTAATTCGGCAGTGTGTTCCAGCTGGATATCCAGTAATGGCGTCTGATTAACAGGGGCTCACCTGTACCGTTGTGTTCGCGTGTGCTTGGCCATAGATGTTAGGTCCTTACAAGTATGTCTTTTGGTCTTTTATGTTTCCATCTATGGTTGTGGTCGTAGTTCCCCAGATTCAGAATAAACGGGTTCTTCGAATGTCTGGAGTTTCCGTATAGTCTTGTGGTGAGTTTGTGGATTACCTCCGTGAGAGTCTCAAGTCGGTATTCCCGGTGAAGGTCCGCGATGCGTGTGTATCGTGGAGCATTGCTTATGATTTTGAGTACATTAGAGCGTCGATTATCCGAAGTAATTGGGGGACATGGGTGTTCGGAAAACTGGTTTGTTCGGATAATCGAACTGTACATGTTTATTTGCCAAAAAGAAGTACTGTACAGTAAATTTATTCATAAAAACAGCCATCTGTTTTAGTATTACAAAGTAACATACAAAGGCAACTTCAGTAGGAATATATAGTATGTGGCACAGTTTATTAAACAGAAATATATACATATTACATACGCATTTTGCATGAACAATACACACAGTATACAAAATTATAATTGGATACAGTGGTTGCTGATTCACCTTCTTCTAACCTTTTAATAATCTCATACTTGTCCCTCATAGAAAGGACAACGCGTTTACGTTTAAGCATTTTGTATCGTGAAGTTCACTTCTTCACGCAGCAGCACACAAGTGGTCATAACAGAGAACAGAAGGTCACTGCTTGCACCGTGAGAAGCTCTTCTTGGGGGCGCTCAATCCTTCAAACTGCGCGGAGCTGCACGCCTCAACTCTTTAAGCTGACGCAGCTGTTGCTTCTACTGCCAGTGCCAAGCCGACAGAAGTGTGCTGATTGTTGAAACACAGCGACTGGGTGCTTGGCCGGTCAGCAGCGCCTTGTGAAAGCCCCATTAGAAGCAATGTTCCGCCAGCGGTGGCCCAGTGCGGCGACTACTGTGGGAAACTTGGTTTGGGAGTGAGGGGGATGATGGACGGTAGGGTGGGAGAGTAACAGGTGCAAGCGAGAACAAAGTTCGGTTAAGCGGTCGTTCGGTTGACCGACATTCAGATAATCGACGCTCTACTGTACTTTGTTTTGTTTTAGCTGCAGACGGTGCAGGCGTGTGGGCACAGCGTATCCCCAGACAAGAGCTGCGTACGTCATCAGGGGTCGAATAAGTGTCATGTACATGGACCTCGACACCCTTCTGTTCAGTGTGCTACGCCTGTTGAGCATAGGGTAGAGCTGTTTGAGCCTCGCGCTTGCTCGATTGGTCATGTGTTGTATGTGGTCTCCCCAGAGTAATTTCCGGTCCAGCCAGACACCGAGGTATTTGACTTTCTCACGGAAACGTTTTGGTCGTGCATGTAGAGTTATTGGTCTGCAGTATCGGTGTTTGCGCAGTTGCTTCGGCCTTCTAGTGAACAGAACGGCTTCGCACTTGTCGACGTTTACTCTAACGCACCATTTCTCCAACCGAGGCTCAGCCACTCTGAGTGCAGTATGTAAGCGTGACGTAATGTTTGATGGTTTCCAATCTAGCGCGAAGATGGCTGTGTCGGTTAAGATGCACACAGAGCGCGGGGCCAGCAGCACATACAAGCCGCGCCCTGGGTGGTCCCCTGCTGGCACAGCGCGGCAGGCAGAGCCCGCGTGTGCGACGGCACGCACGCCGGGCCTCCTGCACACCTGCGGCGTGACCTCCCGCGCGCCCCAGCCAGTTCTCGCCACGAGTATCACTCGCTGTCCCCAATCCTCCTCCGACGTTCTCACACACGCAAACATTTCTAGCACATTGCGGCATGCCACTATTTGCGTTTCTCACCTGGGAACTGTGGGCTATTTCGGAGGGCAGAAGCCCTGTTCCCACAAACTGAAGCCATACCATCGATGAAATGGATTCAGAACACTGATGTGAGGTACTGTTGCAATTACTCCGATAAATCATTCAACAAATATCGCTCATTGATACCTTACACGATTCTTCTGGAAGAGACAAAGCCGTTCCTTCTTCTGTCAAAACCGAGCGAGGTGGCGCAGTGGTTAGCACACTGGACTCGCATTCGGGAGGACGATGGTTCAATCCCGCGTCCGGCCATCCTGATTTAGGTTTTCCGTGATTTCCCTAAATCGCTCCAGGCAAATGCCGGGATGGTTCCTTTGAAAGGGCACGGCCGACTTCCTTCCCCGTCCTTCCCTAAACCGATGAGACCGATGACCTCGCAGTTTGGTCTCTTCCCTCAAAACAACCCAACCCAACTCTTCTGTCAAAACAGAGAAACAACTACTTCCCTAATTTTCGTTTTGTTCATAATGGATACGAGGTCGTCGTTGTTACAATCAGTGTTAATATTTCGGCTCAACCATCTTTCACGGCGTGCAACCACTAAAATTGATGCGTTTTGAAAAAGCAATCCTCCATCTATCTACAAGAGCCATTAAGATGCATATCAACGTAGTATTACTAAAGACAAACTAAATCCTTGGCACAGAGTGGTATATACAAAATCACATCCACGCTCTGTGGGAAAGTATATATTGGTCACATCCTTCCCGTCTACATTTGAAAATCAGAATAATAAAACTATTGCCTACAAATATCTGACTTTTATTTATTTGTATTTTTCTAAAAGACAGATAAAAGAGTGAGCAGAACAGGAATCTCCGAAAGCGTAGCACTGTTTGCATCCTTCTCACAGTTACAGCACCAAGTGATTTGGGAAACTGCTATTCATTTCGATGCACGACGGGCAAATGCTATTAATTACGATGCACGATTTTATTTTTATTTATTAATCAGATTGTCTGGTTGTCCTGTTAATTACGCGCGGTCTGTGCCCATCGCACAGAAATTTATTAGATAGTTCCGAGTTCTAAATACGCGATCAAGGAAGGAGCGAAAGAAAGGAAGGTAGGAATCAAGATATCGTGTCAACGTCCTTTTCGACGAGGGTATCATTAGAGACACAGCACAAGCTCGCATTGTAGCGGGATGGAGAAGGAATTTGCCGGTGTTCTATTGAAAGGAACCGTCGTGGACTTTGCTTCAAATGATTTGGGCAAATCACAGAAAACACAAATCTGACTGTCTGGATGGGGATTTGAACAGCCGTTCCAAGAGTCCATGGTTTTAACCGCTGCATCACCTCGCCCGATAACCTCGAACGAGTGGATGCTGAATCACCTCTCTTTAATACACACCAACCTGGAGTGTAAACCGACCAAACTGCTCTGCGCCAATGTGTTTGTTAGCCACTTTACGCTTTGGAGTAAGGAAAGGAAGGAAGATTAGGATTTAACGTTCCGGCGGCGTTGAGGTCTTTAGAAAACGGACACAAGATCGAATACAGTAGAAGAGGAAGAGCAGGAAGTCGACTGCTTCCTACGTCAAGGAACCTTCCTGGCATTCGATAGCCGCAGGCAGTAACGCTATTTGTTTTACACACTGCCAAAAAAAATGCAACATCCTCAAGGTCAGGGTCATTTTATTGACAAGTCACGTGACAGGTAGATCGTCATTGTTAACAAATTCAGACCAAATGAAATATACACATCACAGTAAGGGGTGCCCTAACTGTCGCATCAGTCGCTCTCCTGACAACGCAGGCGTGTGCTCTCGTACATACAACCCTAAAGGTGCCGAATGGCATCCTGTGATAGATTCTCTCGAGCATCGTTTGTTGCACATTGACATTCGTTCTTGCAGTCCTTGGGGAACGAGTAAGATCTCGCTTCATCATATCACATACGTCTGCAGTTGGCGAGAGATCTGGTGACCTTGCGGACCAGGGCAGTTGCACGTTACGAAGAGCACATTGCGTCGCAGCAGCTGTCTGTAGACGTGCATTGTCCTGCTGAGAATGCACATCTCCTTCCTGTCGAGGAAATGTCAGTAGCACGAGGATAAATCTGTGCAATGCAGCGTGCACTGGTTACTTTACCCTGCAGAAACACCAGATGTAAACGAGAATAGGAACTGATGGCAGCTCGCTCCATGACGCCTGAGTGTGACCTGTGTATCGTGGGCGAATGCGCTCTGGAGTAGGCCGTTCACCAAGTCTATGCCACAGACGTGTGCCTCCATCACTAGCGTATAGGGGGAATCTGTTCTCATCAGTGAAGACAACAGAATGACATTGCACTCTCCTGTCCATTCTCTTACGACACGAGAGTACCCATTCTTGGCGGTGCCGTGGAAACCTGGCCAGAGGCACACGTGATCTTAGTCGTGCCGCAAGCAGATGGTTCCCAGTGGTCCTTGATGACACATCAGGCGGAAAATGTGCTCAGATTTCTTCCGCAGATGATTTTCGTTCGGCCACTGCTGCTCCGGCAGAAGGCCCTAGTAGTGTGGCCCCTTCAATCCCACAAACCACCACTGCTGCTCTCACAGTGCGTCGATTTGAATGTGTGTCTGTACTACAATGTCGTCCAGAACCTGGTCTACGAGAGTGGAAATTTTGCACAGACCACTGTTGAAAGCAGTGACACACCATCGGTACTTGGTGCCTAACGTGTGCAGCAATCCGTCGTCATGTCCATCCAGCTACCCGCGGACTCACAATGCGACACCGTTCAAATGGCTGAAGCTGTTCATAAGGAGTACACACTCGTCGGTGAGACATGGTTGTATCCTAGAATCAATGTTGCAAACGCTCCTCACCCCTAAACTCAGTCCTGTTACTGCCTGCAGAGTCAAACCACAGGGTGCACAGACGAGTCTCCTGAGCGCCATCTGATCTGCGATGACCGTGAAAAATGAATCACCAACGCTACAAACCCTCGGTAAGCACACATTATACTCTGGTGCCACTCAATGGAATCCTTGAGGTTGTTGTATTTTTACCGGTGGTGTACATATAGGAAAATATTAAGCAGAAGGTTTTTCATTAGAATCGAATTTCAGTATGGATGTTAGCGAGAAGCTTGTATTATGCCTCATGTAGAAACGAAACACGCCTACAAGCACGTGACGGAATTCGACAGCGGCAAGATCGTGGCCTGTCGAGAGTGCATTTTATCATTCCGTGGTACCGCTGCTCGAGTCGGTCGGAAACCCACGACATGCGACTACGGCGTTAATGGGATCAGTAGGATCGTACTCAACGCCATGCAGGACCTCAATGGCCCCAAGCGACTAGCGTCCGAGAGGGCTGACCTATTGTCCGTTCGGCCGTGCCGGATCGTACAGATACATCACGTATCCAGAGTTAGGAAATGGGCTGGTCTGCAACAAGACAAGTATCCACACCGATAGTACGAAGCAGTTTGAAGCACCACGACCTGTCAGCACGACTGCTGTTGTTGAGGCAGCACAGGCGGATGGGAGCACCGACACAGCACTGGACAGAGGAGTGTCACCGAGTCGTCTTTCCAGCTGAAGCCCCATTCTACACACAGCACCACGACAGAGGTAACCGCGTCCGGAGGTTCCGACGAGAACGAACGTTGCCATATTGCATTATTGCATTCGTCGTCGTCATACGTGGCTAGCATCTGGCCTGATGGTATGCGCTGCCATTGCGTACGCTTCGTGACCACATCTGGTCATGCGAATGACCTACAAAGAACTACCCTTCTGTTGGGCGTGTCATGGCTATACACGCACTGAGATAAAAGGAACGAACATCCCGTATGGAAATGCTGCAGTACTTTATCTATGAGTTGGCCGTACTAGAACATAAGGACAGCAGCCGTGATGTTTCTGGCGTGTGAAGGCCAGTGGCTCTACAGGTCTCAGTGGTGTTCCTTTTCATCAAAATAAAGCAAACCTCGTGGTGAATAACGTATGTCTGGCGTACGGTACGCCATCGTCAGCTGTTTCAAACTTGACGATGTGGCACCATACGTCAGACATTTGATAGTTACCACGAAAAATTTTAAAATTTCTGCCAGATGATGACCTCAAGGTTGAAATTAGTTGCGGAATAATAAAAAAATTAAGTAGTGTTTTTGGCTTTTACAACAAAAATGTGTTGTACGAAAATTGTGCGGTTCGATACTAAGAAAATTTTTTGTTTGGTAACATTTTCTAAATTCCATATGTAAGCTAATTTCCGCATCAACATCATCGAGTGCAAATATGGTATTTTCATACTGATCAACATTAATCAACGAGTTCCACAGAGTTGCGGTGATCTCCACCAATGTTCTGCGCTAGTAAAACTGCAACTTACCCGACACTAAGGAATTGGCTTCATAAAATATTTCTAAGGAGATTCAATGTCTGCTGCAGCAATTTTTATGATAAGCATGTCCATATTTCTCTTTCTCACAACTTATATTTTATACGGCCAACTCATAGATAAGGTATTGAAGCATTTTCATACGCGATGTTCGTTCCTTTTATCCAAGTGAGTGAATAACCACGACACGCTCAACAGATGGGGACGTCTTTCTAGGTCATTCGCTACTTCACAGTAATTTGTTCAAGATAACAGTTCTTTATAGATAACTCGTACTGGCAGTCATTCCGAAGGTTTCTCGTGTTTTGTCTCAATTCTTACAGATAGTTCCTGCGATTTGTGGTTATTTATTTTATTTATTCGTTCGGCATATACAAGGCAAATATTACAGTGTCATTACAATCCGCCAGGAAATTACAACACTACACAATGCTACTTATAGTTTTGAGCCAATCTATGGCTAGGTCAGGCAGGTAATGTATGTCCTTCAGTTCACCACTATATCCTACCACTTCACACACCAGTAGGTGGTCCATTGTCTGGATTTCACCAAATTCACACACGGGACTCTCCGCAAGTCCCCACTTATTCATTAGATGTTTGCATCTTCCCATGCTTGTTCTAAGGCGATTTAAGGCAACCCAGAGCTTCCGAGGGAGATCAAAACCATTTATCTTCTTGCTGGGGTCATCGATAAGCTTTTGGTTCTTGTGTGTCCCTTTGCGCCATGATTCCCCCCAGGCTAGCTTTGGGTCGAAGTCCTGTAATTCCCTGCCAATCTTCCAAAAGGGGGACCTAGATTTTAGCCTGTTGATGGGTGATAAGTCTTGGTGTATAGGGAGTTCTGGATTGTGAACGATCTTCCTATATATTCTTGAGGTCGCCATGGAGCGCCTTATATCAGGGGGTTCTATGTTGGCAAGGACTGAGAGCCAGTCACATGGGGTAGCCCTAAGTGTGCCTGAGATAATTCTCATCGTCTCTTTCAATTGGGTGTCTACTTTATTTACATGCGCACTTTTCGCCCAGACTGGTGAACAATATTCAGCCACGCTATACACGAGGGCTAATGCTGACGTCCTTAGTGTATTAGCTCCGCACCCCCATGATGTTCCGGCCAGTTTAGACATAATGGCATTTCGAGATTTTAATTTCTGTTTGGTGTCTTCCAGATGGGAGCTAAACGTTAGTGTGCGGTCTAATTTTACTCCCAGATATTTGGGCTTATCTTCATGTCTGATATGCCGGTCATTCAGGGAAAGCTGTAGTTTCTTGCTTGAAGCTCTGTTATTAAGGTGCATTATGGTACTGGTCATTTTATTGGGGTTGGGATGCAAGTGCCACTTAAGGCAGTAGGTGTTCAGCGCTTCAAGGTCCGCATTCAATGTTTTTTCAAGATCTTCGAAATTTTCGCTTTGGTATGTGATGGCCAGATCATCTGCATACGCAAATTTACGCGACCTGGTGCTCGGCATATCAGATATGTATAAATTAAAAAGGGTCGGCGCCAGGGCTGACCCCTGCGGCAGGCCACTGTTTATGACCATGCTTTTGCTGCTCTTTCCATGGAGATAGACCTTGATCTTCCTGCCTGTCAGCATATTTTTTAGTAATGTGTACGTCTGATTGCACTTGATAATTCGAGTAAGCTTGAGCAGTAGTCCTTCGGTCCAGACAGTGTCATAGGCTGATGTAAGATCTATTAATACCAGGCCCGTTTTCAGCTTGTTCTGATAGCCTTTCTCTATATATGTTGTAAGGGACAAAACTTGTTCACAGCAGTTCCTTCTCACATGGAACACTGCTTGATAGTCCGGGAGGTTCGCCTCAATGTATGGTGCTAGTCTGGCCAGTAATATTCTCTCAAATAGTTTGTAAGAGGTACAAAGCAGTGAGATCGGTCTATAGTTCTTTGGATTATCTCCATCCTTCCCTGGTTTCAGTACCGCTATTACCTTAGCTTCTTTCCATAACTTCGGGAGTGCACCTGATTTAATGCATTCCGTGAAGAGCTTGGCCATCCATTTCCTCCCAATGGGTCCCAGCTCCCTCAGAAATTCTGGGAGGATTTCGTCGGGTCCGGCTGCTTTCCCTGTTTTCATTAGTGTTAGGGTCTGGGTAATCTCCTCGACGTCTACTGCTTTGACAATATCTAGATTAAGTGGATTATTGGCTAATTCCTTGGTTAGGTTCCTGGAGATCCTTTTCTTCTCCTCAGTCTTCAGGCGTATTTTGGAGGTCTGTTTCATGGCAGTCGCTATTTCGGATGGGCCCACACCCGCGGCCGATCTTCGTGGTGTTGTGGCACCACCCAGTTTCCGTAGTAGACCCCAGCTCTTCCTGCTATAATGGGTAAAGTCCAGATTCTCCATTGCCATCTTCCACCTGTTCCTGCGTTCCTCGTTCATAGTGTTGATCAGTCGTTCTGCAGTCTCGTCCTCCCCAGTCCTCTCATACTGCTCTAACAATGACTCGCACTCCTCTGACCAGCAAGGAATGTATTCCCTCCGGGCCCCTCGGGGGATAGCCTTTAGGTCCCCTTTATATATCAGGTTTACAAACCTTTGGTAGTTCTCTGGACTTGGTGGTATTCGATTTATTGTCTTGTCAATAAAAGATTTATATTTCCCCCAGTCTGCTTTTCTCAGATTCCAACGTGGAATCGGGGGGCTCTTTATGATCGGGATGGAAAGGCCGATCTCCACAATAATCGGGAGGTGTTGGCTCCGTGGGAAAGCTTCGAGGACTCTTCTTGTAGCTTGCATTGGTACGCCCGTTGCGCCGCGTGTGACAAAGGTCGGGTCAGGTGTCGTCTTTGTGCCCCATACTTTTGAATTGAAGGACGCTCTGTCCTTGGGATCAAACAGAAGTTGTAGGTCCCGGTTGTCAGCCCAGTCACTTAGTCCAACGCCTTCCGGAGTGGATCTCTGATATCCCCATCTGGTGTGCTGGGAATTAAAGTCCCCGGCATAGATTGCTGGATGATTAGCCTGCGGTAAGATTCCTATAGGCCATAGCTGCGAAGGTGGTTTGTAGACATTGTAGATTGTCATTTCTCAGTTTAATGCCTATTGCGTGTGGAACCGATTCCACATTGTTCTCGAGGTTTCCTAGAAGCTCATTTTTCACCATGGTCGCCATACCATGTTTGTCGTGTCCTGAGTATCCCACATGGGTGAATCCTGGTATGTATAATCATTCGATGTTTTCATCCGTCAGGTGTGTCTCCTGCAAGAGTACGACACTTACCCTTTCCCTTGTTACAATTTTTTCAAGGATTTCTCCTTTCGTCCTTGTGTAGCCTTCTATATTGAAGTGGCACACTCTCACCATCTTCGTGGAGTAATTCCGCTTCTGAATCGTTTGCCTTCTTGTGGGCCGGGAGGCATTTGAGCGTCCGGTCGCCGGAATTGTGTAGACTTTTTGCCGTTGCATTTTACTGCAGCGTTGCCCGGGGAGCACCATCTTGGAGGTTGTCTACACGTCGCTCCCCGATTTGTGGTGTATTGCCGTCTTTCCTCCCAACATTTTTCACAAATCAGACTAAACTGACGGAGACTGCAAGCTCTGAGTGTTGTGTCCTTAATTAGATAATTAAAGACAAGAAAATATAGACAAACCAAGAATTAATACCTTAAACCAGGAATGTCTACATCTACATCTATATTCAGCAAACTACCGTGAGGTGCATGGCAGATGGTACGTCCTATTGTACCAGTTATTAGGGTCCTATGGAACAATACCAATCGCCTTAATTTGGGTTTTATTTTTAAGCTACCAGTTTCGACGATACACTACGTCATCTTCAGGCCTGCTTCAATCGAGTAACCTTCGTGTTACATAATACAGCAGCACTTTTAACTGGTCTCGTAAAGATTAATACGGGCATGTGTGCTCCTTGGCCAACTGTCAACAACTCAGTTGGCAACTGACAGTTGAGCAAGGAGCACGCGTGCCGGTTGTAATCTTTACGAGACCAGTTAAAAGTGCTGCTGTATTCTGTAACACGAAAATTACTCCATTAAAGCAGGCCTGAAGATGACATAGTGTACCGTCGAAACTGGTAACCTAAAATGCCCGTAGTAATCTTTACGAGACCAGTTAAGATTGCTGCTGTATTCTCTAACATGAAGGTTACTCGATTGAAGCAGGCCTGAGGATGACGTAGTGTATCGTCGAAAATAGTAGCCTAAAAAATAAAACCTAAATAACGGCATTGGTATTGTATCATTGGATATTGACCGGCCGTAGTCACATACTCCAGACAGAAGATGGAGTTACATTCATTAGTTATTAGGGTTTCTTCCGTTCCATTCACGTATGGAGTGCGGAAGAATGATTGTTTGATTGCCTTTGTGCGTGCAGTAATTATTTTAATCTTATCCTCACGATCCCTATGTGAGCGAAACGTAGGAGCTTGTAGTATATCTCTAGAGTAATTATTTAAAGCTGGATTTGAAAGTTTGTTAATAGACTTTCTGAGGATAGTATACGTCTATCTTCAAGAGTTTGCCAATTCAGTTTCTTGAGTATCTCAGTGAGACTCTCCCACCGATTAAACAAATATGTGACTATTCGTGGTGCCCTTGTCTGTGTACGTTCAATATCCCTTGTTAGTCCTGTCTGGTACGGGTCCCACACACTTGAGCAATATTCTAGATTGGCCGCACGAGATCTGTAAGCAATCTCTTTTGTAGACTGATTGGACTTCCCCAGTATTCCACCAAAAAACCGAAGTCTACCAACTGCTTTACCCACGACTGAACGTATGTGATAATTCCATTTCATATCCTTGCAAAGATTTACACCCAGATATTTGTGTGAGTCGGCCCATTCCAACAGACTCACTGATGTTATAGTCATAGGCTACAACGTTTTTTCGTTTTGTGAAGTTCACAGTTTTACACTTCTGAACACTGAGAGCAAGTTGCCAATCTCTGCACCACGTTGAAATCTTATCAAGATCTGAATGAATATTTATGCAGTTTCTCTCAGATAGTACTTCATTATAGATAACCGCACCATCTGCAAAAATCCTGATTTTTTCTGTTAATATTGTCTGAAAAGTCATTAATATACAACCTGAACGCAAGAGTCCCAACACACTTCCCTGAGCACGCCCGAAGTTACTTCTACATCTGACAATAACTCTCCATCTAAGATAATATACTGTGTCCTCCATACCAAAAAGTCTTCAATTCAGTCGCAAATTTAGCTTGATACCCCATTATTAGTTGTTAGCGGTGTACAACGAATGCAACTTTAACCTACATTAATATTCGCGTAATGCTATTACACTGAGGTGACGAAAAGTCGTGAAATACCTCCTAATGTCGTATCGGACTTCCTTTGGCCCGGCGTAGAGGAGCAGCTCGACCTGGCATGGAATCAACAAGTTGTTCTAAGTCCTCTACACAAATATTCAGCCATGCTGCCTTTGTAGCCACCCATTTTTGACAATAAGCATAGGTGTGATACTGAGTCAAAAGCTTTTCAGAAATCAAGAAACACCACATGCGAGTTGGATTTCACATGAGAGATGTTTTCGAAATCCTTGCTGATTGCCGTTGAGGACGTCATTCTGTTCAAGATACTTCATTATGTTTGAGCTCAGAGTCTACAGCAAATCGCTGTCAAGGATAGTGGATGGTAGTCTTGTGGATCACTTCTACTACCCTTTTTCCAAGAAGTGGGCAAAATTTTTTGTTCGAGGAATTTACGATAGACTATAGTTAGGAGAGAGGCTAACTCGGCCGCAAATACAGTGTAGAACCTGACAGGGATTTCATCGGGGTCTGGAACTTCGTTCAGTTTTAACGATTTCAGCTGTTTTTCAATACCACTGACAAACACTTATTTCATTCATCTTTTCGGTCATACGAGGATTAAATTGGGGCAATACTCCTGGGTTTTCCTTTTTAAAGAAACATTTGAAAGCGGAGTTAAGCACTTCAGCTTTTGCTTTGCTATCTTCAATTTCATTTCCTGTTTCATTCGCTAGGGACTGGACGCTAAATTGGGTGCCACTAACAGCCTTTACATACAACAAGAAATTCTTTGGATTTTGTGAAATGTCATTAATATTCTGCTACGATAGTCACTGAAGACATCACGGATTACTCTCTTGATAACCAAATGCGTTTCGTTCAGCATATCTCTATCTGCAGCCCTACGCTTTGTTTTACAACTGTTATACAGTAATTTCTGTTTCTTTAGAAGGTTCTTTACAGTGACTGTATACCACGGAGGTTCCCTCCCATTATGAACTGTTCTACTGGGTGTATATCTACATCTACATACATACTCCGCAATCCACCATACGGTGCGTGGCGGAGGGTACCTCGTACCACAACTAGCATCTTCTCTTCCTGTTCCACTCCCAAACAGAACGAGTGAAAAATGACTGCCTATATGCCTCTGTACGAGCCATAATCTCTCTTATCTTATCTTTGTGGTCTTTCCGCGAAATGTAAGTTGGCGGCAGTAAAACTGTACTGCAGTCAGCCTCAGATGCTGGTTCTCTAAATTTCCTCAGTAGCGATTCACGAAAAGAACGCCTCCTTTCTTCTAGAGACTCCCACCCGAGTTCCTGAAGCATTTCCGTAACACTCGCGTGATGATCAAACCTACCAGTAACAAATCTAGCAGCCCGCCTCTGAATTGCTTCTGTGTCCTCCCTCAATCCGACCTGATAGGAATCCCAAACGCTCGAGCAGTATTCAATAATGGGTCGTATTAGTGTTTTATAAGCGGTCTCCTTTACAGATGAACCACATCTTCCCAAAATTCTATCAATGAACCGAAGACGACTATCCGCCTTCCTCACAACTGCCATTACATGTTTGTCCCACCTCATATCGCTCTCCAATGTTACGCCCAAATATTTAATCGACGTGACTGTGTCAAGCGCTACACTACTAATCGAGTATTCAAACATTACAAGATTCTTTTTCCTATTCATCTGCATTAATTTACATTTATCTATATTTAGAGTTAGCTGCCATTCTTTACACCAATCACAAATCCTATCCAAGTCATCTTGTATCCTCCTACAATCACTCAACGACGACACCTTCCCGTACACCACAACATCATCAGCAAACAGCCGCACATTGCTATCCACCCTATCCAAAAGATCATTTATGTAGATAGAAAACAACAGCGGACCTATCACACTTCCCTGGGGCACTCCAGATGATACCCTCACCTCCGATGAACACTCACCATCGAGGACAACGTACTGGGTTCTATTACTTAAGAAGTCTTCGAGCCACTCACATACTTGGGAACCAATTCCACATGCTCGTACCTTAGTTAGGAGCCTGCAGTGGGGCACCGAGTCAAACGCTCTCCGGAAATAAAGGAATATGGCTTCCGTCTGATACCCTTCATCCATGGTTCGCAAGTTATCATATGAAAAAAGGGCGAGTTGCGTTTCGCAGGAGCGATGCTTTCTAAAGCCGTCCTGATGGATGGACAGCAACTTCTCTGTCTCAAGGGAATTCGTTATATTCGAACTGAGAATATGTTCGAGAATCCTGCAACAAACCGATGTTAAGGATATTGGTCTGTAATTTTGAGGATCCGTCCTTCTACCCTTCTTATATACAGGCGTCACCTGCGCTATTTTCCAGTGCGTGGTCAACTATTCTTTTAAACTTGAGCCAGAGTTCCCCTGCATGCTCCAGACATGTGCTGAAAGTTTCAAGTTCCTTATTGGGGTATGACACTACTCATATTTTACCTAGTTTATTGAACATATATTCTTTCTGCTTCTTTTGTACTTTGGTAATCATTGTTGTCACAACTGCGTCAGGGTGACCATTTTCGAAGTGGGCATCCTCAAACAGGTCAGGTATATTAGTTGCCATTAGATCCGACATATTTCCATCATGAGTGGGGTTCCTAACTATCTGTTCTTGGTAGTTTTTAGAGAAGGCATGTAGTAAAGTTCGCCTCCTCCCCTCTCCCCCCCCCCCCCCCCCCACACACACAGGCGCAAAAAAATCGCGATGTCGCAATAGCGACAGATTGTTATATCTGGAGGACTGTGCTGCATATTCATTGCCTTCTTCTCATCGATGTGCCCGATTACAATGATATGCTGAAGAGCCATACAGTTCAGACGAGTGGGCCAGAGTAGTGTCGTCAGATGAATCTTGGACTATGTAACGATCGATTATGGTTGCCGTCAGTGATATGTCCGCCGATAGTACCACAAAAAATATCCAGGTAGGAATCACTTAACACATTCACTAATCAAAGATTAATAGTATTTCTACTTCGCTGTGGATTCAAGCAAAACATAAAGTAAGTCAGAATGAGATTTTCACTCTGCAGCTGAGTGTGCGCTGATATGAAACTTTCCTGGCAGATTAAAACTGTGTGCCGGACCGTGACTCGAACACGGGACCTTGCCTTTCGCGGGCAAGTGCTCTACCAACTGAGCTGCCCAAGCACGACTCGCACCCCGTCCTCACAGCTTTACTTCTGCCAGTATCTCGTCTCCTACCTTCCAAACTTTACAGAAGCTCTCCTGCGAACCTTGCAGAACTAGCACTCCTGAAAGAAAGGATATTGCGGAGACATGGCTTAGCCACAACTTGGGGGATGTTTCCAGAATGAGATTTTCACTCTGCAGCGGAGTGTGCGCTGATATGAAACTTTCCTGGCAGATTAAAACTGTGTGCCGGACCGAGACTCGAACTCGGAACCTTAGCCTTTCGCGGGCAAGTGCTCTACCAACTGAGCTACCCAAGCATAAAACAAGTCACTTCTTAAAATAAAACAATAATACTTCTGGCAGCTGAAGGTTGGTTAGGTTGTCAGTGAATCTAAGTTCATTAAACAAACAAATTATGAAAGTCAGAGTCCCGCAGGATGCTCAGAGTTAAATTACAAACTGAATGACCAAAATTTAGGCCCTGTAGGGAGCAAAATTGTCTAAGTCCAGAATGTAGCCATTTGAGAATTAAACAAGAATAAATTTACAAGTCTACAAGTCTTCCACAACGACAGAGTCCCCGTCACCTTCGGCGAGGTAACCACGAACGCTCGAAGCCCATCTCCCAGGGTTGCTAAGTCAGACGTGAACGGCAGCGATGTCGTGAAGATTGCTCTTGAGTGAGAATGCTGACTGATTGGAATCCTTGCGGAATTGGCTCCTGAGCCAGGAAACTCACTCAGACTGAAATGATGTGGTCTGGCCCGAGTGCTGCCCTAATCTCCACTCTGTGCTAGGATACAGCTGGGCCTATTTTCGAGCACGTGTCTTGCAAAAGAGAATAAGTCTGTACGAATCGCTGCCTCGAGCGGCACTTGGGTCGTCTCCTGGTGGACGATCAGAGGATGGGAGGATGGCCATCTGTCTTCCAGAAAATTATCCCCTTGTGTTAGGCATCTTCAGAGCACTGATGTAGAGTTTATTGTTGACACGGCAGGCTTTAAGATTTGGTAAAGCAACCAGACTGAAGAAAACATTGCCATCGGCAAAAAATACTGGATTGTTTAAATTGCAGTCATTGTTGAGTCATTGTCTGAGTCCTATCATAACGATCCCTCAACATAACTAGATATCGTTCCAAAGTCTTTCTAAAGTTAATTCTGGACATTATTAATTCATAATAAAATATTGTTGCTAAAAATTGTATAGCCGTTGCAAAGGATTTCAGCCGAAATATCAAAAGGAAAAATATTAATGCTCAGCATATTTCGAATTGCTCATGGGAATAATATGCTGTAAGTGCTGATAAGGCTTCAAGAAATACTCCACTGCATATCTTCGTAACAGGGTCAGTTACAGTAGAATGATATGGAATGGAGATCATAGGTGGATATGCTCGACGTTGCCGCGCAGTGTGATTTCATTTTCACGGACGTCAGGGTCCTTCTGAACAGAATAGGGCATGAGAACATCGCGCGAATGGAATGCACAAAGTATTTTGCAGATCTGAATACCGTAGAACATGGGAGACGTGTTTCGCGAAAGTAACACATCGTACCCTTAACTGCCCAGAAGTGAAACAGATGAAGGAGCAGAGTAACGTATTACACGAACTGTTATCTGGCACCCTGAGTGTCCCATGAAGATGTAGATTAAGATCTACTGTGGCTATATTTTCTACTGAAACGGGATAGTGACAGTTCTTGTCAGTTCACGGTGCTGTTACATGTTTCTGGATTTTGTAGCCCTACGTTTGTCCTCTTTGGGGAATTCCTGCACAATCGAGAAAATATTAGGGTGTTTTTCATGGATGTTAACATGAGCTACCTATAAAAATAAGAACTGCAAAACAAATACATTTTCGTGCCTTAAATTACGTACAAACAGCGAATACCGCTATGGTATACTCTTTCATAGAAAAATCGAAGGTGCCACGTCAAATCATTCCTTCAGCAAGAAAAAAAATTACGCTATCATGCTGTTCCAGAGTATTAAAAATGTCGCGTAAGCACAGCAGACTTTCACGTCTACGAAATGTGTCGCCAACCAAAGACTGCTGCTGTGCAGTAACTATTGGCGAGTTGGATGTCAGTAGCAATGAAGTAATATTAAAGCAGTATCTCAGCTAGACTTCAGGAATACCTCAAAAGTCTCTTTGATCTGATTTCAGTGCGTAAAGGTAATCTTTTTTTTGATTATAGACTTATTATAAATTGCTAATTATGTGAGAGTTTTCACATTATTCCCTTTGTCCGAAACTACAATCGTTTACTTGTACTACTTCCAGTTATAAGTAGCTTAAAAAGCGTTTGTTTGGTTAATTGTGTGCTTTTATCAATAGAAAGTGGCCTAGCAGCCAACTGTAATTAAAACTGCTTAAAAACCCACGGAATGAGCGCTGTTTTTAAATTTAGCTGTTAACTAAGCGATGGTAACACCTGAAAGGTTGTGACGAGACAAAAAGATAAAGAAAAAACATTGAATTCGTTCCCAGAAGATTGTAGATGAAACTGGTGGGGTCTGCCGACTATGCGTGTTCAAACTGAATGCCAGAATGGTTCCTCAAACAATGACATGGATAGTTGTTTATGAATACTGACTGTGAGGTCGTCATTTCTCACGCCACTACTGATGTGGTTTTCAGTCACATAAATGGAAAGGAGTGTAGACTTTTTGGGCACTGGAAGAGACTTCTCTATACTAAGTACTTGCGATTTCTTACTGGTAATGTTTCAAGGAGATAAAGGACGGTCAATATTTAGAAATGCACCAAGCCTCCAACTAGTGATATTGGCAGCATGGTTCCTTTCAAAAGCACGCAACAAATGTCCTTTCACATTCTTGTCTAATTCGAGCTTGTGCTCTGTCTTGAATAATTTCGTCATCGGTAGGAAGTTTAATTCTAATCTCCCATCGCTCATCTTCTGTGTGGCACACGCACAAATCCTCGTTGCTCGCTATCTGAGCTGCCGTATCACACAACACTGTTTGCTTGTTTGTACACTTGCAACATCATTATTCTGTTTAATTTTCTTCGTTAGCCCCAGCCGCCAGATGCTGTCCCGGCCTCGCCATATGTCAGCTGTTGTCAGGTAAATGAGATCCTTTCGCTGTTTGATCGGAGGACAGTTTAGCAACAGGCCATTGCGAGCCTCTGTAATGAACCGCATTATTGCTTTAGGCAGAAACCGGCATCGGCCAGTTTCAGTGAGATGCGTTGTAATGATGAAGGCCAATAAAGTGGCTTTTCGAACCACTTCATTTGTGACTGAGCGCGTCCAAAAAGTTGCCTGTCGAAACCGAAGCAGCAATACACAGTCGTTGGAGGCTAAACGACGCAACACTCTGTTGTGCTATTGCTTGTTGCAAAAGCTCTCTTTCCCTGTTATTTGCGACAGATAAAATTTTGCGTATCACCTGCCTCTGTTGGAGTAACGCTGGGTTCATATGGAGGAACCGTTAGAGTCACATTCCCGCATGGCTACGCTAACAGGTGTGTATACATTTAGGTACGCAGCGTAGTTTGTGACTGTTCTACATCCGTATGTACACTATATGATCAAAAGTATCCGGACACCTATTAGTGGACGTAAATGTAAGGTGTGTCCACCTTTAGCCTTTACGAAGTCTGGAATTCTGCTGGGCACACTTTCGACGAGGTGTCTCAATATCTGAGGAGGAATGACAGCCCTTTCTTTCTCAAGAGGCGAAACCAGAGAATGTAGTGATGTTGGACGCTCGGGCCTGGAGCGAAGTCGGCGGTCTAGTTTACCACAATGGTGTTCAATGTGGTTCAGGTTGGGTGTCTGGGCTGTCCAGTCCATTTCAGAAATATCATTGTCCACAAACCAAAGAAGCTGCTTTACGATAGGGTTCCCTGTCATGCTGATGCAAACAGTTATCGCATTCGAGTTGTTCCTCTACTGTATGCAGTAGACAATGTTGTGAAGTGTGTTCATGTTTTCATGCATGAAGTGTTCGCTTAAGCGCAACAACTTGGGCATACCCTAATAACTAAAATCGCCGCTATACCACAACAGCACCTGCTCCGTACTTCACTGTTGGCACTACAGACGATGGCAGGTGACGTTCTCCAGGCAAACCTTTCCATCAAATTTCCACAGGATGGGTTCTGATTCATCACTCCAAATGATTCGTTTCCAGTCATGCACTGTCCAGTGGTGTAGCTCTTTACTCATCCTCAAGGGCTGGTTACCGTTGACGACAGGAATGTGTGGCTTATGTGGCGCTATTCAAATAATTTCCGGAAACGCTGCTAGGACATATCTTCGACAACCGCCGATATTTCGACAGTTGCTCACCGTGTCACTTTCAATACACAAATGCCAGCGATACATTCATCGAGATACAATGCTCTTGTTATACACACATCAAAAAAAGTTTTGCATCACCCCGGTTCCCAGAACTCCTGTAGATAGGTGTTGTATTCTCCAAGTCTATTGAACGTAACTTCTTCTACAATACAGTAGCTGGCTGTACAATAGATGTAGACGTCCGTCGATCTAGCCGGAGATGTGGTTCTTCTCGGTCGGCTGGTACTTCGATCGGCGGTGCAGTACAGCGGCTTCGGTGATATCTTCTCGGAGACTCTGCTATAGCGGTTGCCATTAGCAGCGGACGAAGACTGGTCTGCCTTCGACCGACCGGGCCTATGTAGTGAGCTGGAGCCAATAGAAACCCGGTGTAGGAATCCGTGGCCGGACATGTCGCGGCGACCTCTGCAAGGAAAGGATCCTATTAATCAACTGGAATCTTCGGCGTGTCTACCTGATGTCTTCGCCTGTTTGGCTGTTGGTTTGTTTCCCTCATAGCGTGGCTGTTATGCGGTGCTGTCTGCCATTTAGGGGAACCAGATGGCGCACAGTACAATAGGCGTTGACTGTGGATATTGAATCACAGATACAGTCCCTTTGACTGTTCAAAGATGTCACAAACCCACCCAAAGATGTAAACAACCATGCATGAGCAGCGCCTATTAGATGGAGAGGGTCCGACAGCCGCTCAGTTCCACGGCTCGTGTTGTCTGTAGTTCAACCATGCCTAGACAGTCAATATTGCAGTTCGATCGCGTCCGCATTGTTACTTTGTACCAGGAAGGGCTCTCAACAAGGGAAATGTTCAGGCATCTCAGAGTGAACCAAAGCGATGTTGTTCGGACATAGAGGAGATACAGAGAGACAGCAACTATCGATGACATGTCCCGCTCAGGCCGCCCAAGGGCTACTACTGCAGTGGATGACCGCTACCTACGGATTATGGCTCTGAGAAACCCTGACAGCAACGCCACCGGCTGTATGATACGTGTATGCCATCCTCCTCCCGGTAGTGCAACCATATGGGCAGCTTACTGGCGAGGAATTCGCCTTCATGGACGACAATTCACGCCCCCATCATGCACATCTTGTGAATTACTTCCTTCAGATAACGAAATCGCTCGACGCCAGCATGTTCTCCAGACATGAACCCTATCGAACATGCCTGGGGTAGATTGAAAAGGGCTGTTTATGGACGACGTGACCCACCAACCACTCTGAGGGATCTACGCCGAATCTCCGTTAAGGTGAGGGACAATCCGGACCAACAGTGCCTTGATGAACTTGTGGATAGTATGCCACGACGAATACAATCATGTATCAATGCAAGAGGACGTGCTGCTGGGCATTAGAGGTACCGGTGTGTACAGCTATTTGGACCACCACCTCTGAAGGTCTCGCTGTATGGTGATACAACATGAAATGTGTGGTTTTCATGAACAATAAAAAGGGCGGAAATGATGTTTATGTTGATCCCTATTCCAATTTTCTGTACAGGTTCCGGAACTCTCGGAACCGAGGTGATGCAAACTTTTTGTATGTGTGTATTTTGTTGAGTTTATCGTAGACTAGCTGACATACGTGGCATTGGGCAGGTATTCATTTTGCGATTTTTCTATTACAAATGAAAACAAAAAAATGAACTATGTTTGTAGTGTAGAATTTCTGCACGCTGGGGGCAGCTGCTTCGCGTGTCTACAACGCGGTTTTGTAAACGTCTCTGGAGCAACGCCTCTCATAGCTCTAAGGACAGGTATTACATTCGCATACAGTCTCTTACACTTCGCAGCTGCAAGCTGTCAAATGTATACCACATGTCAGGAAATTCCTGAAGTTGACTCGATTCTAGGAATGTCTTAACAGTAAACAATAAATGCGCTAAAACTAGATGCATGATGCAGCATTTTTCCACGCATCTCAGTGTTTTCGGCGTCATATCTCTTGAACGATGTGTCGTTCAGTCTTATATTTTTGCAGGTACCTTCAGCAGCATACGTAGATACTGTCTGCGAAATATGTTGCGAATAGAGTAAAAAATTAAAGCCACGCATGACGCGGCACTTTTCACGCATCTCACAGTTTACTACGTTACATGAACTGTTGTGGTACCAAGATACAATTTTGTAGTGCATTTAGCGGGATATGTGGATACTTTCTGCGAAACTTTTACCAATAGAGTTAGTAGCACAGAAGTAATAAATTTAAGGTCACACATGACGCGGCAGTGTTTCGTGAATCTCATTGTTCGTGTCGCCATCTCTCCTGATCTATGCTAGGTAGGTGGTTCTTACCCTCACAGCGATTGTTGCCTCACAGTAAGGGATATCTGTACCGAGTTTGACTGAGATCTGTCCAGTGGTTTAGGACGAGATGTGGAACATACATAAACACATACGCACACACACACACACACACACACACACACAGATATATATATATATATATATATATATATATATATATATATATATATATATGGTGTTACAAAAGGTACGGCCAAACTTTCAGGAAACTTTCAGGAAACATTCCTCACACACAAATAAAGAAAAGATGTTACGTGTACACGTGTCCGGAAACGCTTAATTTCCATGTTAGAGCTCATTTTAGTTTCGTTAGTATGTACTGTACTTCCTCGATTCACCGCCATGATTTCATACGGGATACTGTACTGCTAGAACATGTGCCTTTACAGGTACGACACAACATGTGGCTCATGCACGATGGAGCTCCTGCACATTTCAGTCGAAGTGTTCGTACACTTCTCAACAGCAGATTCGGTGACCGATGGATTGGTAGAGGCGGACCAATTCCATGGCCTCCACGCTCTCCTGACCTCAACCCTCTTGACTTTCATTTATGGGGGCATTTGAAAGCTCTTGTCTACGCAACGCCGATACCAAATGTAGAGACTCTTCGTGCTCGTATTGTGGACGGCTGTGATACAATACGCCATTCTCCAGGGCTGCATCAGCGCATCAGGGATTCCTTGCGACGGAGGATGGTTGCATGTATCCTCGCTAAGGGAGGCCATATTGAACATTTCCTGTAACAAAGTGTTTGAAGTCACGCTGGTACGTTCTGTTGCTGTGTGTTCCCACTCCATGATTAATGCGATTTGAAGAGATGTAATAAAATGAGCTCTAACATGGAAAGTAAGCGTTTCCGGACACATGTCCACATAACATATTTTCGTTCTTTGTGTGTGAGGAATGTTTCCTGAAAGTTTGGCCGTGCCTTTTTGTAACACCCTGTATATATATATATATATATATATATATATATATATACTCCTGGAAATGGAAAAAAGAACACATTGACACCGGTGTGTCAGACCCACCATACTTGCTCCGGACACTGCGAGAGGGCTGTACAAGCAATGATCACACGCACGGCACAGCGGACACACCAGGAACCGCGGTGTTGGCCGTCGAATGGCGCTAGCTGCGCAGCATTTGTGCACCGCCGCCGTCAGTGTCAGCCAGTTTGCCGTGGCATACGGAGCTCCATCGCAGTCTTTAACACTGGTAGCATGCCGCGACAGCGTGGACGTGAACCGTATGTGCAGTTGACGGACTTTGAGCGAGGGCGTATAGTGGGCATGCGGGTGGGCCAGGTGGACGTACCGCCGAATTGCTCAACACGTGGGGCGTGAGGTCTCCACAGTACATCGATGTTGTCGCCAGTGGTCGGCGGAAGGTGCACGTGCCCGTCGACCTGGGACCGGACCGCAGCGACGCTCGGATGCACGCCAAGACCGTAGGATCCTACGCAGTGCCGTAGGGGACCGCACCGCCACTTCCCAGCAAATTAGGGACGCTGATGCTCCTGGGGTATCGGCGAGGACCATTCGCAACCGTCTCCATGAAGCTGGGCTACGGTCCCGCACACCGTTAGGCCGTCTTCCGCTCACGCCCCAACATAGTGCAGCCCGCCTCCAGTGGTGTCGCGACAGGCGTGAATGGAGGGACGAATGGAGACGTGTCGTCTTCAGCGATGAGAGTCGCTTCTGCCTTGGTGCCAATGATGGTCGTATGCGTGTTTGGCGCCGTGCAGGTGAGCGCCACAATCAGGACTGCATACGACCGAGGCACACAGGGCCAACACCCGGCATCATGGTGTGGGGAGCGATCTCCTACACTGGCCGTACACCACTGGTGATCGTCGAGGGGACACTGAATAGTGCACGGTACATCCAAACCGTCATCGAACCCATCGTTCTACCATTCCTAGACCGGCAAGGGAACTTGCTGTTCCAACAGGACAATGCACGTCCGCATGTATCCCGTGCCACCCAACGTGCTCTAGAAGGTGTAAGTCAACTACCCTGGCCAGCAAGATCTCCGGATCTGTCCCCCATTGAGCATGTTTGGGACTGGATGAAGCGTCGTCTCACCCGGTCTGCACGTCCAGCACGAACGCTGGTCCAACTGAGGCGCCAGGTGGAAATGGCATGGCAAGCCGTTCCACAGGACTACATCCAGCATCTCTACGATCGTCTCCATGGGAGAATAGCAGCCTGCATTGCTGCGAAAGGTGGATATACACTGTACTAGTGCTGACATTGTGCATGCTCTGTTGCCTGTGTCTATGTGCCTGTGGTTCTGTCAGTGTGATCATGTGATGTATCTGACACCAGGAATGTGTCAATAAAGTTTCCCCTTCCTGGGACAATGAATTCACGGTGTTCTTATTTCAATTTCCAGGAGTATATATATATATATATATATATATATATATATATATATATATATATATATATATGCTTTTATAATATGTATGAATTCATTTATTCGGTTTTTAACCACGCAGCTATCGACAAATTCATACTGCCTGCCCTGGGACAACGTTAAAATTAACAGTTTCAATGTTTTAAGCTCAAAGAAATATTCTTCATTTCACGTACATCCCCATACTTCAGATAAGGACTTCTAAAACACTTTCGTGAGTTACGTCTGATGATACTTTAACTTCTAGCTATGACTCCAACGATTTACCGAGCTCTTTTTGGTGCTAAATCTTTGGTATAATGTACCTTGTCTGTAAGCACGCTAGCTTGAGGGCATCGTTTACCGCCTCCTCTTAGCTACTCCCCCAGTGGGTCCTGGTGCCTCTAGGGCCGGCGGTGGGTAAGCAGAGGCTGTTGCGCAGCCAGGCGGGACAACGGAGCTACTCCCGCAGCGTCAATTGAGCCTGCTTAAGCGCGATTGCCATCCCCCGGTCAGAGTCACCCAACAGCAGCTGCCTGCGTCACCAGGCTATTTCTGACGGGTCGCTCTTGTACCCATCTACATATCAAATCTGCACGTCGCAGCGAGCTTCTCGCCTCACCTTTCAGTGCAGCGCTACCGCTACCCTAAGACTTCACTGCATAAGCTGCCTTACAATGTGTGGCGGCTGTTACTTTTGGCGCCCGCCAACATGCGCAACTCACCTTTGCACTTTTATATTGTTCACGGACTATGACAACTATTTGTAACGACGGTTCGAGATCCAGGAGGTTCAACAAAGAGTTATGACGCTCACAGGTGACCATTATTTACTGTTACGCACCTGAATGTCAGGATCGTGACACCATCCGAACTACGATCTTCCCTTGTTACGATGCAGTCGCAGGAATAGTGACACTGTCGATCTGTGTGTGCAGAAGGCTTCTGAAAGGTGTTCACCATTCAAGGTAACCAGTAAAATGTCACACGAGTGAGTGGCCACGGTCACATCTACCCAAACCGTTCTCTTCTCGGACGATACAGGTCTAAGTCTACTAAGAATGGTGATCATCATTTGATTTTGTGAGCAGTGTAAAAGGTTATCAGTCCTTATTCATGCCTGAGAGGAACGCTACCTGATGCGGGAGGTCTGCGTGTGAAGTTTACATCCTTACTTAATGACATGACCTCTTTGCCTTTCAATATGGAAACATGACTGCACAGTGTATTAAGAAATGAAATCTGGTTATGGCATTTTTGGCCAGGGGTGCCCGCCCGCCGGGTGCAAGTCTTTACATTTGACACCATTTTTGTGTTTTGGGCGTCGATTATGACAAGGAGAAAGCACGCAAAGACTCGCATACACACTAGAGTCGACAACGCCCAACGCTAAACAAATGACCACGAGTAGCTGACATAGGCCTATAAAGATTCCTATGTGGATCGTGTAGTACAGTGGGTGATGATTCTACCTAGTATGACGACAACACTGAAAATCAGAGCTCGTTCGGTAATATCTTCTACACAGGGTAGCTCAACACATGTTAGGGCACGTTCATTCTTGCTACCTGAATTTTGTTTGTAAGCGGCTCTCGGGCGGTGTATTGCTACTCGTAGACTTTCTTTGCCGCTGTCGCGCGAGAGCAGCATTGTAAGACGAATGGCAATCCCTTCCTATGGTGCCCATAGACACCACCATTAGCAGTTTCACACGACGAATTGTGTAATGTTATGCTACCTGGAATAATCATAATCCGTAATGACGGTGTCGTGTGTTATACACATTGCCAATATTTCGTAACTTTCAAAGCTTAAATTTTGACTTCCCTTTATTTCAGGAATGATTCGCAAATTGCGATTATGGATCCGCATCGGCTGTAGAATATTTCAGAACAAATGAATATTAGCGCCGAACTGGAACTCGAACCCGAATTTCCCGCTTCTTGCGAACGGTCGCCTTAACAACTTCGCCTACCCGAGCACGCTCCCGGGAGGTGCACAAACTTCCATTTTACCTGGCGTCTACAATCCCGCACAGGCTAAGACATTGTTTTTCGATGGTTACATTGCTCTGCCATGGCGTGAAATACTGTATTGTACTACACTCCATTATCTTTATCTGTTTAATTTTTCCTCGAATGGCTGAAAGTATTGTCTAACGGTAAAACAAGCGAAATTTCTCATGGCCTGTACGAGAAACCAGTTCTCTAAATATCCCTAACACTGTTTCGCGAATTCGTCATTATTTTTACAATGATTTCCATTGAAATTCCGTTAAAAATCCTAAAATCTTTCTTATGGATGAAGTTGATCGGTTATAGCGCTCTTAAGTACTTCAGACTCTTCTTTTAGGCCGATTTAATGGGAATCCAAATCATTCGAGCTCTTTTTGAGAAGAGAGCACTCCTAAGTTTTGTAAGCAGCCTTCTGAGACCAGATTCCAAAATGATGCCAATGCATCAGTGAGACCTTACTGGCTCTTTCAACAAATGATAACATGTTTTCTTTCATTCATTGCAGAGCCCTTACGTTTATCGTACACTATAATAGAGTTCTATCCGACCTTTCCTAGTTATTTCCCACATCATGTGTTACATGCATTTAAGGCTCATACAACTGCTGAAAACTGCTTCGGATCTCCTGGAAGTTATTTGGTGATCATACGCTGATCAGCCAAATCATTATGACCGTAAACCACAGAGAGATTAAGTGCGCTCAGTAGCGTCTTTGACAGTTGGCGCGGTAAGGAAAGTCTGTAAGTGTGCCAGAGAGGAATGGGGAATCATTCTAGCGATGACACGGCCGCAAATGAGGAAATCCACTGGCACCAGCGACTTTGACAAAGAACTGATTGTTGCGTCCTGGCGCCTCGGAACAAGAATCTCGGAAACGGAGAACCTGCTGGGCTCTTTGCGTGCTACCGTTGTGGGCGTTATGGGAAGTGTTTGAAGGACGCTGGAACCGCGAGTAGGCAACGATGTGTCGGACGTCTACGCCTCGAAACAGTACAAGGAGGTGGAAAGCTTGCCCTCTCCGTAAAGCAGTAGAGGCGGCGATCTGTTGCAGATCTGACGAAAGAGTGCAATGCTGCTGCTACACGTGTGTTTCAGGGAGAGCACACTGTTCGGTGTACATTGCTGAGCATGGATCTCCACAACAGACAGCCCCTGCGTATTCCCCTGTTGACCCAACGACAGTGTCAGTTACAACTGCGGTGAGTACGAGGTCATCTCCGTTGTACCGTGGACCAATGGAAACCTGTCGCCTGGTGTATGAATCGAGTTTCTTGTTAAAGCTGCTCAATAAAGCTGGTCAATGGTCGCGTTGGGATATGCCGTCATTCAAGCTCCTTGAAACATGCGCGCGCCACGGACGCGGCTCTGTGAGGACATTATTATGCTGTGGGGAACATTCATTTCTCTTGTAATCGAAGTGGTGTCCTGTAAACTTCACCTAGTGAAATCTCTACCCAGTGAAATTTGCACCCAGAAAAGTTTAGGAAGGGTCCACTAATTCATCCCGTCCCAATTCCGCGACTTGCCCAGCAGGTAGAAGAACCGAAGGCCCGTCTTGGCCACCATTGGGTGTGCCTTGACGAAGAGGACTGGAAATCTGGACTACGTCAACGCCGGCCGTTGTGGTCGAGCGGTTCTAGGTGCTTCAGTAAGGAACCGCGCTGCTGCTACGGTCGCAGGTTCGAATCCTGCCTCGGGTGTGGATGTGTGTGATGTCCATGGGTTAATTAGGTTTAAGTAGTTCTATGTCTAGGAGACTGATGACCTCAGATGTTAAGTTCCATAGCGCTCAGAGCCATTTGAACCATTTTTGAGCTCTCGGGTGCCATCACGACGCCCACAAATCACCAGCCTGTCAGTTATCGGAAATGCGTGACCTGTTCCAAGACATCTGGCCACACGCTTCTGGAAATATACCAAGAACTTGGCGATCCATGCCACACGTAATCGCCGCAGCATTGCATTCCAACAGTGGACCAACACTCTATTAAGCAGGCGCCATAATGTTTTTTCTCATCAGCGTACTTTCTTGTAATTAGTTATATACACTAAGAATATGAGTAGCCCTAATGCGATTCCAGAGGGTCGCGTGACGTTAATTTTATTTATAAAGACCGCTCGTTTTCTGGATTAACGAACTGAGTTTCGACCATTAGCAATACACGTAGTCTGACTCAGTCGTGTGGACCACCTGTTCTTTGGTAGTCACTGATAACTAGGCAGAATGACGGTTGCCTTTCAGAAATCAATTTCTGCAAATGTAACTATTCGTATTTGTACATAATTTACATAATTAGTAACGTGATTTGAAGAGAGGTGTTGCGTTGCGCCCAAGTGATTCTTTCTAAATCCGCGCTCTTTTTCGAAAAGAAGAATTTCTCTTTCAATGGCACGGTCCAGTCACATTAATGTGACCACCGCCTATGTACCTATGTAAGACGTCAACGTGCAATAACGCTCACAGGCAGCACTAGCAGTGGAGGGCATATAAAACGTGTCAATGGGATGCAGAAAACAGTGGAGTCGTTGTGGTAATACGAGAACGGAGCGATTTATCTGACGTCCGAAAGTCATGACCGTTGACTTTCGGAGCAAGGGCGGAAGCATTTCAGAAACGGGTAAGATTTGTAAATTGGTTAACGCATACTGTGCATGGCAAAAGGACGCTATGCAAAACCGGCGTCGAAGCAACTGTGCTGCGCTATGGGCCATAGATGACAGGGTTGAGCGACGGAAGCGGAGATTTGTACGGGCGAATAGACGTGTAAGGTCCATGCACACAACCGACTGCTGTTCATCGCTGACGAAGATTGGAATTTGCACGCCAAGACCGCAAATGAGTGGCGGCAGCTAGCCTTTTCGGATGAATTACGTTTTATACTCCATCGGACAAATGGCCATTGGTGTGTACGGAGTGAAATGTCTGAAAGCAAATACCTTGCAACAATCGTCGGAAGAGTCCATACCGCAAAAGGGAGCTTTGTGGTCTGGAAAATGTTTTCGTGACATTCCCTGAGCAATGTCGTTAATCTGGAAGCGCAATTCATCGACAAAAATATGCATCTATCTTTGGGGACCATGTCCACGCTTGCATGGACTTTGTTTTCGCTCGGCACGTTGACATCTACCAGCAGGGCACTGCTTTGTGTCACACAGTACGCAGTGTACATACGTGGTTCGAAAAGCACCAGGATGGCCACTGAACTCCCAGTATTTAAGCCCACTCGAGAATCTGTGGGCTGTTCGCGCCATGGATCTCAACCGAGAAACCAAAGGCAGCTGGCCACGACAATGGCGTCGACGTGGTTCAATATCCCTGTTGGTAACCCCCCCCCCCCCCAGAACCTCACTCACTTTGCAAAAGGTGGCAATTTAGGCTTTTGAGAGATAGGCACGTTAATGTGACTGGGCAGTGTTCGTAGAATGTGTTCCCCGCTTCTGCAACAGATACAAGTTATAGATGCAGGGATACTGTATAATGTGGTGCGTCACTTCCTTTCGCCTCGCCGTGAAGGGGAATCATCTGTTTCACTCACTTGAAACTGTTGACTGCGCGAGATAGTCGAGATAAATGGGATCCTGTCAGCTGTTTCCCGACTACAATAGCACTTTATCTGCCGCCAAGTTTTAACACAGGAACAAAGGGTAACCTCCTCAAGATGTTTACGAATGCTCCCTGTTTTCTTGATGCCAGTTTGTTTACTGAGGGATTTATGGTAATCAAGGCACTTACATTCAGCAGGAATTTGCTAAATTGCCATGACAAAGGTTTTGTGACATCCACAGATGTACACTTTCAGTTGTTGATGGCAGTTGTACAAAGCGTTGCAAAACGTGTTTTTACAAAATCGATAATGCGTTTGGTTTTTACATTCACCTTGATGGCGGAGGCGAAAATCAAATGTTTCTGAGTTGCTAAGGCTCAAGTACACAGTTAGGGTATAAATTAAGTAAGGACATATCTAATGATTAAGTCAGATCGAAATACAGATATAACAGAACACGAAACAGTATTCGTCATTTAGAAATGAATACTAGTTTGTTCTGAAGTAGCCAGAACATACCGTTTGGAATGGGTGGAGGTATTTCGTAGCTATTTTGGAATTTACCTTTACTGTTTTCATAACATAATAAATGAAAGAATTCCCCCATGTAGAAAACAAGGTACACAGAATGGTCAAACCAAGTAGATAGGCGCAGGCGAAAAAAGCTACCGATAAAGGTTAATGTGGAAAGTTTGTAACGGGAGAGTTAAGAGTGCTTAGAGTTTTAAGATAACAGAGGCTTAGTAAAGGTAGGAATAGAGCGGAAAGGGGCTTTAGTTGGAATCAAGGATTGTCTCAAATTGTTTGCCCGAATCTCATGGTCAGGAAATCTTACTTTTGGTCAGAATACAGAGCATGTCCAGGTGAAGGAAGTGGGGGATGTGTTGGTGTGGACACGGCTGTGACGTGGTTTGGACGGGAATGGGGAGGCGACCGAATTGTGTTGTAGGCAAACCTATTTCGTAGGAGAGGGAAGTTAAGTTGAGTAAGTGATAGTGTCTTAGGGAAGTGGATAGTAAGTGGAAAATATATTTTATAGCTTTCCTGAGAATTCTTCCAAGGAATCTGCCTTTCTTATGCTTAATTTTATGTGGCCTTTCCATTTTAAATCTGTCAGTACACACAATTCCAGGTATTTAATGGATGTGACTGCTCCAGTGATTATTGGGCAATTGTATAATCATACAATAACCGGTCTTTCCACCTGTTTGTGCGTAGTACGTTACATCTGTGTATGTTTAGGGTCAACCGACAATCTTTTGGCCAAACGTTGATCCTCTGCAAATCTTGTAAATTTCACTGTAATTTTATAGCATTGCGACTTCTCTGTATACATCAGCATCATCCGCGAACAGCCTCATGGAGGTTTTGACGTTATCCACTAGGTCTTTTATACACAGGTTAAGTTATCTTACAACTTCAAACTGTAATAACTTTAACATTATACTAAATAATAAAAACAACATAACTCGTGTTGTTCCCTCGTTCACACACGTCGGTCTGTGCACCCCTAGTGCTATGGACAAGGTCCAGTAATTATTCCGTTCCACGTACACTCCACATTGAGAATGCAGGTCTTCACGTCCTGTAGGTCTGTAGCATTGATTAGGTACAATTCCTTAATGATTCGCCATAGGAAGAAGTTTAGTAGTGTGAGACCAGTTAGTCGTGGCGACTACTGAATCGGGCCATCTCGTCCAATCCACGCAGAGGAAAAATTTTCATTCCAAAATTAACGGACATTTCAGGAAACATTCAGGTGGAACCACGTCGTGCTGGGATACGACGTCAGGTTGCAGGTATTCCAATTGTGGCACGGCAAACTCTTGTAAACGTCCGAATCATACATTGTCCTTGGGAGTGTCTCTTTTTCACGTGTAACCTGAAGACACACCAATTCCGATACACGAACGTTGTGGCGTCAGTTTGCCGCAAACATCGAGCTCATCGGAAAAACAAATCTATTGCAAAAGGTCGTTGTTTGCATCAGTATTGGATGGCATATCCATTGCAGACTGTTCGCGCTGAGGTTTGTTTGCCAGCTTTAATCTTCAAAGTAAATGCACGTTCTAAACAGAAAGATGTAACCTCTTATTCCAAACTTTGAGCACCGTTGATCGCGGCATTTCCAAGTCTCCAGTCGGAGTATGAACTGATTTGGTCGGACTCCGTGCAAACGCCTGCGGTACATATTCAACGTCGGCGTATGTGTCAGATGGAGCATCCATTCCCTGTTTATGGAGAACACTACCCATCTCCATAAAAGGTGAATGCCAAGCCCGAATAGTTGGTCGAGACGATGATTCCCTTCCATACTGTGCCCAAAAGTTTCGTTGTACTTGGGTATCAGAATTCGTCTCTCTGAACCATGCTACATTCTGGACTTCCTCCACTGGCATCCACACTTTCCGTTGATTCTACGATACATCTACATCTACATCTACATTTATACTCCGCAAGCCACCCAACGGTGTGTGGCGGAGGGCACTTTACGTGCCACTGTCATTACCTCCCTTTCCGGTTCCAGTCGCGTATCATTCGCGGGAAGAACGACTGCCGGAAAGCCTCCGTGCGCGCTCGAATCTCTCTAATTTTACATTCGTGATGTCCTCGGGGGATATAAGTAGGGAGAAGCAATATATTCGATACCTCATCCAGAAACGCACCCCCTCGAAACCTGGACAGCAAGCTACACCGCGATGCAGAGCGCCTCTCTTGCAGAGTCTGCCACTTGAGTTTGCTAAACATCTCCGTAACGCTATCACGCTTACCAAATAACCCTGTGACGAAACGCGCAGCTCTTCTTTGGATCTTCTCTATCTCCTCCGTCAACCCGATCTGGTACGGATCCCACACTGAAGAGCAATACTCAAGTACAGGTCGAACGAGTGTTTTGTAAGCCACCTCCTTTGTTGATGGACTACATTTTGTAAGGACTCTCCCAATGAATCTCAACCTGGCACCCGCCTTACCAACAATTAATTTTATATGATCTTTCTAAGTTACAAATTATAGAAAGTGGAACGCAGATGAATTCCATTAACTGTAACAGCATATCTAAATGTGCATCATGGATTAAACGAATGTGCACGCATATAAGATGCACCGAAGTCAGCAACTAAGAGGCATGATGAAAATAAAAATCAAAATGTGAACTGGAACATAAAACTTTTTGCCACAGTAGAGTGTTTTCCAACGACGTTGAAAACGAATTGGAACAGTATATTCTTACATTTGAAGAGATGACGTCCGGTTGAAGCACGTTGGACGTAGCCCGTTCGACATTGCAGAAGAAGACGGGCTGCCCCATAACTTCATCGCAGAAGAACCTAATGCAAGCAAAAAGTGGGCTGAATGCATCCACCCAAGAAATATCGCGGAATCGCAGAGAAACAAAACTTCCGAGGCTTATCCGAGGAGGCTGTGAGCTGAGGAGCAGACCGTGCTAAAAAGAAAGCTAGACGAAGGAAAGGAGAAAGATTTCTAGAACTGCAGCTCCAACTGTCAAAAGGTAGTGTTTCGGGGACTCTGCGGGAAATTCACCACCGAAACTCATTTGCAAAAGAGAGGAATGCTATAGAGAGGATGTAACACTATTAATCAATCAGTGATCTAATTTATAAAAAAAAAAATTGCGTTTAGAGTTTGTTATAATATGACATAGATATGCAAAGACTATACGGAAAGTGTGCTATATGTAAGTTTAGAGTGCTTTGCTAATCTGTGTTTGTAATTTATGTAAAGAAATACGCGAAATGTATAATTTACTAAATAATACACAACTGGTCATTACCCCGAAAATGAAAAAAAACCTTGAGTTTTTTGTCACATGTTGAAGATGATGTGTTATTATCTATTATGTTATTAGAGTTATTGAAATTTACAATTACAGAAAAAAATTATGTTCCCACTTTATAATGTGAACCGCTACTTTATTCATCGTATGGCGTGTATCACAATACACATGTACGCACATAAAAATAAAATCAACGTAGTATGTGTGCACATGTGCATATTATGTACCAAATTTAGTTACAAATTAACAACCAAACATTGGATGTAATCAAACGCCTCATCTTTTGCTGCAAGGAAATCAGTGAAGGACCCCTTGTAGGCTCGATTTGGACGTTGAATATGAAATGGTCAATGGTATTATTAGCCGGGAGACGCCATCTGGGGTTGTTTGGACGCCTAGTGCAGATCTTTTTATTTGACAGCACTTACGGGTCGATAATGACGACAACACAACACCTAGTCGCTGAGCGAATAAAATCTGCGGCCTGGACGGGAACCAAACCCGGGTCCGCCGCATGGTAATCAGCCGCGCTGACTACTCTGCTACGGAGCCGTATGATTTGGTCACTTTTCCATTACGTATCGGGTTGTTTGGTTTTCGGCACCGCAGTCACATTCTGGATTCGGCTCCGCAGTCATATTTTGGAGAGGATATCTTCCCCTGTTTATGGAGGACGTCGTCACGTCCGCCGTGGCTAACGCGTATTCGTTTAAATATCGCACACACTTTGTGTGGTTGGTTGAAACCAGGAAACTTCTCTGTGATCGCGTAATTTTGACACCGTAGTGGGCAGTGCTCTCGCCAATGTTGTTTCCAGGTATAGTTAATGTCGAAGTTTGAATTCAACAGATCTTTAGCAGTGGCTAGAGCCGGTCTTCTTGATTTCAGTTTTCTGCGATCTAGATTAAGTATGGGTAGCCTAGGATTATTGATAATATTGTGTTACTATCCAAGAAGGGCACTTTTAAAATGTATTTCGGGTGGTAGGTGGTATACAACTCAAGGAGGACAGCTTGCAGAAACGGTGGATTATATTGTGCCATTGGTAGCGTAAATAATGTAATTTAGTACGAATTAAGTCTCGTGTGTATGTGAGCTTTCAATCCGTACAGGAGCGCAGTAAACCGCCACCGAATAGACGACCCCAACTGCTGATGTGTTGTTCTTGTGGTCTTCAGTCCTAAGACCGGTTTGCTGCAGCTCTCCATGCTATTCAAGACTGTGAAAGCCTCTTCGCCTTCGAGTAACTACTGCAATCTACATCCTTCGGGAATCCG